>NC_048546.1:9570053-9893157 GCF_902806685.2 Maniola hyperantus
GATGGAGTCATGATTTTATTTGAACATTAATTAAGAAAAGAATGAAAGTGATATTTACTTATCTTTTTAAGCTGACTACAAAGTTGGAGGACTACTTTTTAAGCGGTTGTCAATATCAGTAAATTTATAAATCAAAAATGTAAAGTCCAATTTATACAGAAAGCAAATTCACAATTAGCTTATTTGGGTATATCATGTGGGACCTACATCAAAAAGAATTTTTTTTGCATAGTACGCGACAGGTTGAAGTAGCAACCAGGAAGGCAACGCCCCGCACACCCGTACAGCCCCCGCGCTAACCCGGTGCGGGCGAGTGCGGGTGACGTGGAAAAGAAGTAAGGATTATTTTCCATCCTGTATAATTCATAGTAGGTATCTTTGCTGGTTCGTAAGTCGTAACACCTATTATTACTAGTTTCCGGTTCTCTACAAAAATCCATTTCCTATTTGAATTCCTAATCCAAGATATGCATCTTGTCTTAAACAAACAAAAAAAATCGTAATAATACAAAACATACCAATTTAATACGTATTCGGTCGACAACGGTCGATGATCTTGCTAAATTATGGAAATGTGACATTTATCACAAAAGAACAGCAGTTTACACTCAAACTAGTGTCCGAGACTTAGTCCGGTCGGGCTCAAATTCCGAATTACCTTATTAAATAAGGCCCTTATCAAAAATAGTGTGATGTTATAATGTTGTAGACTCGAAATCTTTGTGCGGACAAGTCAACAATAATTCATTTCATGCACAGACCACCACCTATAGACGCCTAATAGCCAGATACCCCCGATCGCGAAGCTTAGGCAGTTGCTTAGCATAAAAGTCGGCCCACGCCTGTTCGGTACCCTCATTTCGCACATTTTTTTGATTACGTGACTTTTAGTCCACCAATGAAAACAAAGCAGTCTCCCCTGTCCCCCACCAACATTTTACGATTTTGTTTTCGTGCAAGACCTTTTATATGCATACTCTCGAGGTTGAATTCTTTGTGATTTCATGTAAGGATGATTTAATAATATGCCATGATAATATTTTGTTAGAGATTCTATACACATTGCTCTAAGTAAAAGCAAAAGTTACTTAGTATCCAACTATGTACATAATATATTATAATATTAGATAAAGACTAGAATATTTTATCAAATACCTACCTAAAACAAGGGATTTTTGGTGTGCTTAATTTTAAGTCCATTCGATGGTATATATTCAATGGTACTTGAATTCGTGTGTTTGGACTATAATACAATGCTACACATTCTGCCTATCACATTCTTATAAAGAAAGTTCTCAAGAAGGATATTAATCATAATATACCACTTAATCATGATTAATCATGACCACTATGTGTCAAATTTCAAACATTTATTTCACAACTGCCAGCTGTAACAACTTTAAAATGAGTATGTTTTTGTATGTAAAAGCATTACATAATAATATCGTCTCTCTTTTAGTTTAAGAGGAAGGTCCTTAATATTTTAGTCCCATATCTCACAAAGATAACAACACTTTATAGTCGGTCGATTATCCGTTATTTATACGAATCGGTCTGGTCTGTTTATAACTCCATATTATTGTGTATTTAAATTTATTCAATCCTCTATTTCAATTAATAGCTAGTTAAAGCGATCTAATTTGAAATAATAATTGGTCAAATAACTTCTATAGAGAATTTACTTTTTATTAAGTTAATAGATTCATTATTTTAATGGGTTTTTATAATATGTAGGATTCGATCTTATTTTTTTATACTCATATCATATTGTGTATAACAATACCTAAGTGTATATTTTTATAGTGTTTAGATAACTTACTTAGGTACTACTTGTTAGTAATTTTGGTTGGTTTGGTACCTACTTGTTAAAAAGTTGGGAGTATGTATTTTAACTTGAAGCTTGAAGCTGTGATAGCCTAGTGTTTAGGACGTCGGCCTCCTAATCGGAGATCGGGGGTTCGATCCCGGGTCCGCACCTCTATCTTTTCGGAGCTATATGCGTTTTAAGTAATTGAATACCACTTACTTTAACGGTGAATGAGACATCGTGAGGAAACCTGTATGCCTGAGAGTTCTCCATAATGTTCCCAAAGGTGTGTAAAGTCTACTAATCCGCACTTGGCCCGCGTGTAGTACCTATACTATGGCCAAAAACTCTCGCTCTGAGAGGAGATCCGTGCTCTGTAGTGAGCCAGCAATGTGTTGATCATGATGATGATCATGATGATATTAACTTGAGATACAAACTCCCAACTTTTGCCAACGATATTTGTCATTTTTGTTCTTCACCTCTTTATTTTAAAATGCCTCTTGGTCGAAGCTCAAAACTATATTATTATTATAAGAACAAAAGAAAACTAACTATTTTGATGACAGTAGTCGGTTACTCGTAGTCATCAAAAACGCATTTATCATTTTGAGTGACAAGTGGTAAAATTAAAAACAAAAATGTATCTACTTTATGTTGTAACATAATATTGAGTGTAGAATTTCTAAAGAATTTCGTCATAGGATTGTATTTTTCGACTTATTTGTTTAATTTACTTTCCTATCTTCTTATAATAATTTTAATTCTACTCGATGTAGTGCAATGGCACCGATTCCTTTGTCGTTCTCTAAACTAAATTGAGAGTATCTGCATCCTTTTCTTTTTAACAATGCTAAAAAGGGACAGAACATGAACTTTACATTTAAAGCCTAAATTTTAGTGCACGCTACAAATTTAAACAGTAGGCTCGCGACTGTGCGCTAAACTCACGGGTTTTACCATCTAAAAAATTAATTTAAAACTGTTAAACTGCGACTGTCCTTTTCATATTACATTAGTACGAAGAGGATGCGAATACTCTAAAATTAGGTTGTGCTCAGAATCAGTACCAACCATTGGGGCCAATTCTCTTGTACACAATCTCTAAACTAAACTAAATTAACAGGTCTAAATCTTGTGCTATCCTTTTCCGCAAGCAACATTATGAAAGGGATAGCAATAGATTTAGACGTTCCATTTTAGTTTAGTTTAGAGATTGTGTACAATGGAATTAGCCACATTATCTACCTAAAAAAATTGTAGTCGTCATTTTTTATTCACGTCTATACGTATATACTACTAAGTATATAGAATAGGTAGATGTAGTTTCGAATAATAATAGTGGTTGAAAATTGCAAACATTGGAAATATAAAAACAATAGATGACCTAACATAAAACCCACAGCTATTTAATATAATCAAAAGCTAATAAAACTCGAGAGGTTTATACTTATCCAGGCATTAAAACCGTAAAATGCTTTTAAATAGTCAATAAAATTTATGACTTATATTTTTGTTATAACCACACATCAGTCAGTATACATCAGTGTAATAAAATTTTAAAACTATGATTTTTAAGTTTAATCACTTTAATGACATATCAGAACTCAACATAAAAAGTTTAGCGGTTTATTTTGACTTGCAACACACTTATTAAGTCGAGAATATTAAATAAATAATTGCCGTATTTCTTAATAGAAAAGAAACAAGCGGCTGAGTTTTCAGTTGCCCACAAAACTATTTATGATTTGTAAAAAGCAACTGCTGAATTTCATGGTGGCCTTTTTCAGTAGAATCTGCTTTCCGAACCAGAGATACAGTCACAGACGTAGTATGACTTATGATACAATAGTTATCTTATATGAAACTAGCTTAAGCTCGCGACTTCGTCCGCTTGGACTACACAAATTTCAAACCCCTATTTCACCCTCTTAGGAGATGAATTTTCAAAAATCATTTCTTAGCGAATGCCAACGTCACAATAGCTATCTGCATGCCAAACTTCAGCCCGATTCGTCCAGTAGTTTGAGCTGTGCGTTGATAGATTAGTCAGTCAGTCAGCCAGTCACCCACCTTTTCCTTTTATATATTTAGAAGATAAATAAATTTTGATTTTATTTTGAAAACTACCTAATTTTTCTTGAAACTAAAAATACCACTAATATCCATTTTAAAATATAAATAGGACGGAAAATAGATAAATTCTATCCTTATTAACTTAGGGTTTCTTAAGTTATAAACTGAAACACTACACAAATAAACTATAGAGTATTATAAAGTAGGTAAACTTTGATAGTCCGATCTTCTTGCTTCCCAAAGTAAATACAACAACACTAAGTTTGGATGGTTATATTTTATTTAAAACTCTATTAAAGTTTAAATTATGTCAAACCACTTAGTAACTTACTTATAACTTACTTAAAGTTATTGCGGCTAAAGTTGTTAACAAAATAAGTACAGCTTAATATATTATCCGTTAGAGTCGTATGAAGTCAAATTGTGTCCAATAAAAATTGACGCTAATACGATTGTTGAGTTATTTAAAATAATTTCCTCTCTAGCAACACAATAGTGTTTTACGAGCGCGCATCTACCTAACGATGCATAAAAATATTTCTCGTGTCCCCTTCATGCCCATCGATTAATCAGGACACCATAATATTCTTCCCGCTTTTTATTAGAGTTACGTATGTGCGATGACTAAAAGCAAATATCCTTTACTAAATGACACCCGCGCCACGGTCCTCGTGGATTTGGGATTTTCATAGGAACTCTTTAATTTAATTTAAATTAATTTTCCGGGATTAAAAGTAGTCACACACAGCTCAAACTATTGGGCAGATCTGGCTAAAATTTGGCACGCAGATAGCTATTATGGTGTAGGCATCCGCTAAGAAAGGATTTTTGAAAATTCAACCCCTAAGGGGGTTGAATTTGTGTAGTCCATGTGGACGAAGTCGCGAGCATAAGCTAGTACCTATAGGTAATATAAGTCCATCTAGGATGCAAGCTATCTCTTTTCCAAATTTCGTCAAAATCGGTGAACCACAGATGGACCGTGAAAAGTAACAGACAGACATACTTTCGTATTATTATAATAATATTAGGTACCTACCCTTGTAGACCTTCTGCTTCAAGTTTTAATGGAAGTTTCTGAAAAACTGAAAGGTTACACGGTTTTTTTTATATAACTTCAGTCTTCGAGAGATTATTTTTATAATACTATCCAAATTAATCTTTCTTATATTATAGCATTATTTAAACCTTGAAAAGCTTAACAATTTTGTGCGGAATCCTCATCTTTATGTAGCCTTTGTAACTTGCAGTATTTTTTAATTTTAAAAGCGTTGGTAAATGTGATGCCGTGAATGTATACTGACCGTGCCGTCCATTAGTGCTTATTAAGAGTTTAGTCAATATTGATGCGGGCTTGCACATAACATGACAATTAAATTTTGCTTCTACCTTTGTGATCGGGTTGACACTTCGCTAGTATAAAGCTGGTTCCTCACGTAGATACAATATGTTCGACGAGCAAACTTTATACTATAGTGTAGGATTGCATACTCGATGTTGGGTCCAACATATTCGAATTACATAAATCGTAGGTTGAGATGACACCGTATTTGACAACTAGTCAAATTAGTAACTTTTTATCAAACGTCAAAACGCGCACTTAGTATGCGATATTCTATGAAATACTAGTATATGCGACGTCACATCATAATGACGTACTTTTTAGTTTAATCGATAATTTTAAATGGTTATTACACTTTAAACTAACAAAAGACGTGGATTTGACGTATTTTGCAAGACCCTTTATTTAACAATCACTGACAAATATTTTATTTTTGGTGTAGTTAAAAACCCAATTATTATATAGAAAATACTTTAAGTCGAACTACGCTACTAGGTATCTTAAAGCCTATTGACACCAAAAACCTCAGAAAAATGAGCATATGCACTTTTGAGATCAAGCAATAGAGTCTCGACGCAGATACTCGTGCTAAGGTGACAACGAACAAGCGTACGAAAATGCGAAAAAGCAACCTTCCATTTTTTAACCGCGCGCTCGAATTACCTTCACAAAATTTTGAAACAGTCAAGCATGTACGCTAATGGAGACCTAGCATAATCAATTTGATAATTAAAGTAATTTCATTGAGAGCATTGACGATATTGATAAACATTCTCAATTTGGTCCTGCAGAAAATCAAATCGATATAATATATATTTTTTCAAGTGATGTCCAAAAATATCTAGTGCTTTAAGATAAATATGCATAATATAAATAACCATAGATAATAATAAATATTTGAAATAATATACACACTTAATATATTTTTCCGTTATAATACTACAATATTTATTCCCGAGCTACAAACAAAATAATATAATGAACTTTTTGAGTAGGTAAGTACCAAGAGAAATTTCAAGGGAACTTAATTTTTCTCTTTTGCTTTTGTAATATTATTCCCCTGGTAGCTATCCGTGAAAATATCTTCAGTATTACAATGTTTACATTTAAGACACTCTTACTATTGTTCGTTTATTGAAGAAATTACTTGATCTTTATTACAATAGCTAGGTTCCTACCTAAAAAGTTCCTACTTCCAAGTAAAATCTTATCAAAATAATGAGCTAAAAATACCTATTAAATTACTTATTTCTTCTTCTTTATTGCGTGTCTCGTCTGTCTGTCTAGTTTAATATGAGTAAACAGTTGAGATGTTAAGTCGGACTCCCACACGAAGGGTTTCGTATCATCGTAAAAGGTATACCTAACATTTTTGTGTAGAGCACACACAATTACAAATGACTTCTCATGAGAAATGGCACGTGAGAAGTCATTTTGCACGAACTATACATGCCCTAATGCTGCCCCAAATATGCAGTCAACTTTATCATAATACGACAATGAATAGTTGAACTGCGTTTTAGCAAACGAAACTAGTTTTAGGCACTGAAGTAGACTTAATTAGTATAAGTACGCTGGAAGAGGTGTGCCATTTTCTTTTCTTAATATTATGTCTACGAAATGACAGTCATTTTTGTGCCGATTTGAAGCGCCTCACTGAGCGTCCCAGCAATTAAGACGGACGCTTTGTGTAACCACTACCTACCACCACCACTAAAATTTAGTTCTGAGTACCTACGCTCACACGATGCTCACTGTTGCTATCAGCACCAAAATAGCGAAAATCAAGTTGCTTCAAAAACAGGTCACTATAATTACAGGTCCAGCGTACTTGTATTAGTAGATGTCAATGGCTTTAGGTCTCTATTTTCAGTGAAACAAGTTGACACACTGCATTCGACTGAACTCGGCCGTGGAACAATTTCGGGTCTAAAATGGTCAAAAAGTTCAGACAACTCGTTCTTTGTTGCCGCTGAAAATTTGCATTTTAATGAATATCCCGCAATACCCTAGTTTTGTCGCATAAAAGTGCTTTATTTTACAAAAAGAAAACGATCGTCTCTATATTTTATGCGGGCATATTTATCGAGATTTAAAATAACAAAACATATTTTACTTACAAGTTTTTCTTTAAAATAACTAGTTTCATGTTGCGGATGATAAAAAATAATTGTAAAGTAGGAGCCGCTGGATTCATTTGGCGCAAGACCGTAGCGTAAGGAATTACCTACAAGAGACCTATGTCCAGTAGTGAACGTCTATTGGTTGACGATGATGATGATGATGATTTTGATCTAGCTTATGTAGTGAAATGTGAAATATTTAATAGTTTACTTAGCGAATTAATATTAAACCTGGTTGCGGTGTGTGCTCTAGGAATTGGTTTAGAAGCCATGTTGCAAGATCACCTCGACTCATCCCCCGCCCATTACTGAGAATGGGTCTCCTCTAAGAATGAGAAGGGGTTGAGCCATAGTCTTCTACGCTAGCTAAGTGCGGATTTGCAGACTTCACACACTTCACACCGCACACGCAGTGGCGTGCACAGGGTTCAAAGCCAGGGTAAGCAGTACCTATTTACATTGAGCATTAAGTAGAAGGTGCCTATTTACATTGAGCATTAAGCTATTTCAACTAGGGTAACTATTTCTTAGGTAAGCAGTGCTTTTATACCTCTATGAGCTGCACGCCACTGCGCACACGCCTTTGAAAAGATCTCGCAGAACTTTCAGGCATGCAGCTTTCATTTGCGTTTTCCTTCACTGTTTTTTATACAGCATTTCAGTAAAAGCCTACAGTTTTTTAATTCCGATCTGCCCCCCAATTGTGTAAGAATAACCATTTCATGGCTATCGCAATCGTCAAGAATTCTGCCCTTTGATTGGCTGTGAAAAAATGTAAACAGCGAATCAACCAATCAAATGGCAGAATTTCTTGACGATTGCGATAGCCATGAAATGGTTATTTTTACACAATTGGAGGGCTGATGTGATGATGTGTGCACCGAAAAAGTAGAAATTTCAAACTTTTTTGGCATATTCCTAATTTTTTCATCTTAATGTGCTCATACAAGAACCTGATTACATAGCCGTAATGCTGCCCTAAATAGCCGGACGCCGGAATCCAGCAACACCACAATTAGAATAGAAATTTAGTTGCGCTATATTTAGGCTTTCCAGTGAACGCGACAAGTTGACAGGTCGCATCCGACATTCAACCTAACTCGGCCATAGTCCAATTCCGCACAAAAAGAATTTCAATTCTAAAGTCCAATGGTTCTTTCATCATCATCATTGTCAACCAATAGACGTACACTGCTGGACAAAGGTCTCTGGTAGGGCCTTCCACACACCAGTCTTTGGTGTGTGGAAGGCCCTGAAACCAGTGGTTCCTGGCGACTCGTTTGATGTCGTCTGTCCACCTAGTGGAAAGTCTCCGTTCTCCTACGGATTCATTTCTGATTTGATCACGTAGGTCGTAGTCTGTAGAGAAACTACAAGCAATCTAAATATATAAAAGGAAAAGCTGAATAACTGACTGACTGACTGTCTGACTGACTGATCTATCAACGCACAGCTCAAACTACTGGACGGATAGGACTGAAATTTGGCATGCAGATAGCTATTGTAACGTATGCATCCGATAAGAAAGGATTTTTGAAAATTCAATCCCTAAGGGGGTGGAACAGGGATTTGAAATTTGTGTAGTCCACGCAGACGAAGTCACGGGAATAAGCTAGTGGTTCTATAAGTTGCTCTACTTATTGTGACCTTGAGATTATTGTGACCTTTTATTCAATTTTATTCGACCATTAATGCATGAAAGGGCATCTAGATAACATTATTATATCTTCAATAAAATGTCATGCAATTTGAGATGATCTAGTGGGTCTGGTTTAAAGTTATGTTATACTTAGCTAAATAGAAAGATAGAATATATCTTTATTCAAGTAGACTTATTACAAGTGCTTTTGAATCGTTCAGTAGTTTAATTTACCACTGGTTCGAAATGTTCCTACCGAGAAGAACCAGCAAGAAAATCGGCGGTTGCTTTTTTCAAGTGATCAATTTACAATATTATTATACCATACTGTACAAGCAATTGCAGCCCCGTGCATTGCTGGAGCGAGTCAAATCGAGTAAAGTAGGCCAAAGATATTATAAGGCTGTACTTAAAAAAATATCACTGACGGTAATTCTACAAGACGATACTTTTCAAAGGTCTTCTCAGACTGAGAAGCGTTTAGATCCAAAGTCCTCCACGATGGCCTAGTGAGGATTGGTAGTATTCACACTTAAGAAGTGAGAACGTTATGGAGAACTCTGCAACTCTGAGAAGTATGGAGGTTTCTCCATGTTTTCCTTCGGCATTAAAACAAGTGATACCTATAAATTCAATAGGGTCTTGGACTGTAGTAATAAAATGATGTGATGTTTTGTATAGCGGTAGCTTATGGGGCTAGAATTCATTATTGAAGAGAATAATAATTATTAAAAAATCACGATTTTTAGGAATTTACTTACGCTTTAGGAAGGTGATTATAATGACGTCACAATCCATAAACAACACATATTTTACCCGTACGGCACAACTTTATATCCTACATTCCACCGAATTCAGTGTTAGACCAATTTGGAGTGAACAAAAGTTAGGAACCAGGTAAGTTCGTTGTGATGCCTCGACAATTTGCATCGTAATGGATATCCAAGTTCGGCCACTGGTCTAGCCTAGTTTATGTCACCCGCAAGCCTTATTTTGCATACATGCCTAAAATGAAATAGCTTATGTGATTTAAATTGTATCCCTTCTCTTTCAGCCAGACACCATTAAACTTTTAAACTTTAAAAACGTCTGACAGGGGTTTGCCACGTGGCAATGCATGACGTGTTTTCTAATAAGATAAAATTTAAAAAATTAGGCTTTATACTTTGCCGTAATTTTTTTTTACACCTTTATTACCTGTTATACTTAGTTCTTGCAATACACGACGGCAAGTGAACTTTGCTTGTGATTACGTCGTATACATGGACATTGCGTAAGTGTGCGTGCCTGTCGGACCAATCAGTTGCGAGCAAGCGCTCGCATACGCACGCACACATTTAGTTTACCTTACTTATACCGATACGACTTACACACCCTCGTGAAATGCAAGAACTATATCTCCCAAAGCCACTATGATCCAAACTTCATAGTCGCTGATCGTTCCTTCCTGTGTTGGGGATCACACAGAGAAGCTTTCAGCTTTTATAAAATAATGAAGGTCTGGCACGCGTTGGCTCTATCTACGTTTACGGCAATAAAGTTATCAGACAATAGACGAATTCACATCGTATTGTATTATTTGCGGGTGGCCTGCTGCCTGGCTTTTGTACAACGCAAAATAGATTCGTCACCATTGTTGTACGGCCTACAGGGTATTGGATAGAAGGACTGATTGCTAACCATAACGTCCCCATATTGACACACTGACCGCGTATTTAGGGCAGCATTGACAACTATGTACTCGAAATTGGTGCAGTACCTACTGAACAAAACAAATGAGACAGTAAAATAGGTTATAAGCTCAATGAGTTAAAACTTCGTACAGTTGTTCGTACAGTTTCGTGAAAGTTTCTGGCATGCAATAGCTAGCACGCGGCTCACATTGCAACGCATGCCACTTGTCTATAACACAAAGGAGCTAGATGCCAGGCATTAGCTAGTGCCTTGAAAAAACTATGCGCCTGGTCAACGTAGGTATAGTCCGCGACAGGTTGAGATGGCAATCGGGGTACGAGGTGGAGGGAGGTGGGGGCTGTGCGGGTGCGGCGGCCCCGATTGCCATCTCGATCTGTCATGTACTATATATATATATATATATATATATATATATATATATATATATATATATATATATATATATATATGTTTTAATTCAAAATCTTGAAGACTTACTAATATGTACTTACTAGTACAAAACAACAGTATGAAAACAAAAAATACATCCTTCTTTTTGGAACATGAATATGCAAGTTTCAGGGAGGACTATTTGACTTAATGAACAGCTTCAGGAATTGGGTTACGGTAGATTGATAGTTCTTTGCTTACAAAACCGATTAGTTGGTACCATCAATTATTATTATTATTATAGTACTATCTTATGCTCACGACTTCATCCGCGTGGACTACGCAACTTCCAAGCCCTTGTTTTACCCCGTTAGGGGTTGAATTTTGAAAAATCCTATCTGCATGCCAATTTTCAGCGCGATCCGTCCAGTAGTTTGAGCTGTGCGTTGATAAATCAGTCAGTCCGTCAGTCATTAGGTATGTACACATCGATATAAATGACAAGATATGGTCAAGCGAACAAAATTTTTCACGGTTTAAGAACCAAATAAATCAGCGCCACCTCTTAGATACTAATGAACGACCCCGTCATTTCCCCGTTTGAAATCCAGACGTCAATGAGGTTGCATTGGTGCTATAAGTCATTGTCATTTTGTTTGTTAAATAGCCCTGTCTATACGAATCAATATATAAGTCAATGTATGTACACTAATTTCTGTAATAATCGTGCAAATAAAATGTTCACAGCAAATCGAATCTACCCTGTCCAGCCTGTCTACAATCGATATGAAGCAAAGGCATCTCCCGTATCGCATTGTTCCTTTGTTGGCCGTTCGTGGCCAGAACCTTTGTCCGAGAATTGTTTTATACAGAATGTAAGTCACGAATGCCATGTACAGTCTAACTGAATAAGGACGGCCGTTCTGTACCGCTATAGCGGCTACCCATATCGGTGCTGTTACCATTCTCACTTACAACTCTATTAAGAGCATTAAGCTCCTTTTGTTATAGGCGACCACTTCATTAATGTAAGCAGAAATAAAGGTCATCTCTTTGTTTAGCACACATATTATCTCAATACTAAGTTTCAAATTTTATCAACCCATCGCGCGCCGGCTCACTACAAAGCACGGGTCTCTTCTCAGCGTGAGAAGGGTTTTGGCTATAGTCCACTACACTGGCCATGTGCGGATTGGTAGACTTCACACACCTTTGAGAACATTATGGAGAATTCTCAGGCATGCACGTTTCCCCACGATGTTTTCCTCCACCAGTCCTTTTCTACCTTTTAAAGGGAACCATTTGTTTGGGCAGAACTTGTAGTCAGTTTTTTATTTTTTTATTCAGATACAAGTTAGCCTTTGACTGCAGTCTCACCTGGTGGTAAGTGATGATGAAGTCTAAGATAGAAGCGGGCTAACCTGGAAGGAGTATGACAGTGTTTATTAAATTGTTTCTACACGGCATCGTACCGGAACGCTAAATCGCTTGGCGGCATGAGTTTGCTGGTGGTAACTAGCCACGGCCGAAGCCTCCCACCAGTTAATGAGTCAGGACTTTTCTTTTCATATATACCTAAGTATTTATATTTCTTGATCATGACTTTATAAATCCAATCGATTTATGCAATTTCGATCGTCTTACCCTTTATGAAATTCTGAATAAAATATCCAAATCGTGATTCTAATAATAATATATTCTTATGAGTTTCTTCAGAACATTTTCATCTAAATTATGCGCCTATCTTTCTGGAGCACTAAACAATGGAGAAATATCTTATCTATAACGTTCACGTCAGTTATAACTCGTACACGTCGGCTTGTTTGTAAGCAAACGTTTGAAAATCAACTTTGGGACGTCTCTTTGTTGTGTTTACCCTGAAACCTTGGCAGAATCAGAATCAATGATTGCTGACGAAGGAAATCGGCCTTTTATATTCAGTGGATTTGCACTAATTTTTGCTTAGCCGAATGTTTTCTAATTCCGTTTTGATATCCGCCTTGGTGGTCTGATAGCAACTCTTTGGCCATGGCTAGTTACCACTTTACAGGTACCTATAATATACAAACCGATTAAGTGTACATAGGTGTAATAGGAACAACCTTTTCAGATTATGCGGGTTCCGTCTGCATCATTACTTACCACCAAATGAGATCGTAGTCAAGTGCTAACTTGTTTATCGAATGAAAAGATACACTGTCATAACATCTTTCATTTTAATTAAGTAAAATTCCAAAAGCTCGAAAATACAGTCCAAATACCTACCTATTATTTTCAAAAATGTTAATGAACTTCAAATAGTCAGGGCACAGAAGTCAGAAACTCTAATAGAAAATCCGATGTTATAACTTGTACACTACCGATGTACCGAGCTAGTCTAGTCCAATATTACGATAACACCACTGACAATATGATGTTCCACTTTCCATACAAAGGCTGATGCAAATCGCCGTATTATGGCAACTTCTTTACCTGATGTAGGTATTCGCTCGCGTGCCAAACTTGACCTTCTAGCTCTTAATCTGATGTCGAGATAACCGCTTACTTCGATCCCAGCGGGACGTAAAGACCTTTACCCTATATTTTGGTGTCTTTTCATCACCTTTCGTACTTTGACAATAAGGGTCATTTTTGTTCAACACGGCCTCTTGGTCACGGAATAGACTCGTCATAAAAGGCTTCACGACTCCGGTAACACGTTGTGATCGTGATTTCGTATAAATACGAGTAGGTATGTGCAGGGTTAAAATAGGCATGGGATTTTATATAAGGTTGCTTTTTCTGTCGTGGATTCTTTAATGAAAGGTTAAAGCATATTTTTTATTTCTGCTTGGTCAATTTCCACGTAGTTTAATGATTGCTAAAAGCAATGCAAGAGCAACACAACGGGTTTTATGTAGGAGGGAGGACGGAAACGTGGCAAGACTAGACACAGACGTGGCATGCATATTATTATCGTCTCTTCTAAGTAATCGTCTGCGCCACGATCTGCACCAAGACCCCTGTGTATAGCTAATAGCTCTCACCATAGTAGATCTTTATAGAAGAGACGAACCTTCTTCTGAGTCCGCCCTATGTAGTAGTTATATAAAAGTGATGAGCGTGAAGATACCCTCATCACTTCTATATAAACCAAACTGTAGTTTATATGGGCAAGATGGTTATAACAGTTCAATAGTCGAGCGAAGCGAGCGCCTAATTGGGTTCCGTAGCATAGCTCAATTTATACAGATAAATTCTACTTATAGTTTAAATAGCAGTGCCGTTAATGTTATCGTAGTAAACCAAGACATTTTCACCTGACGTGCCACGTAATCGAGTTTGTTCAAAACCCCATCATCATACCGTAGTTTTTATGGGCACGATAGTTATAACAGTGTAATATTTGAGCGAAGCGAGCACATAATGCATTTCTTTACGCAGCTTTTTCCACAGAAAATCTCTAATTGAGTATTTTCCTACTTTTGAATTTGATAAATATTATTACTTTATAATAAACTAGGATAAAAATAATGACGTACATACGCTGAGAAAAAAATTAAATCCAACAAAGATTTGGGAGGGAGGGACAACGTAGTGGGAGGTTCTTCCATCCCTTTCTCGCAAAACGAAAATTTGTATGAAACTGCACGAAGCTACTATGGCATTAGGTAGTAAGGTGTGATGTCAAAATGCTATATCGCTATCTCTGTCTAATCAGAAATATTTAAATGCTTATAACTTTTTTTTTATTTGATCGATTTAATTAGTTTTTTCAGTTTACGCTATTATTTTCATCCTAGTTTATAATAAAGTAATAAAAAAATTGGAGTCAAATACCCATTTGTAATAGCAGTACCGCCATTGTTGTTCTAGTAAAAAAGTGCTTGTAACCGCCTACATTTTCACCTGTCGTGTCTCGTAATCGAGTTTGTTTAAAACCTCGCCACTACGGGCATTGAAATTTTCTATAGAGTAGGTAAACCACCGCCCCAGGACGGATTTCAATAAAAGTTTTCAATACGTCTTTTTAATAAAACTCCTGATCGCGGAAATTGCGTGGAAATAAATAGAAACGTTTGCTATGGAACTTTTAAATGCACTGCGGACTTTGCCTTTGTTAATTTCGAAGCGAGCTGCATGCTATTCAACTGAAAATTGCACTTTTGAAAAATAAACTCGTCGAAGCGACAACGTGCGCGAGTTTCATACTTTGTATACACTCTGCGTACTGCGTGAAATAAAATGGCTTTTAATATTAAATGTTTTAAATTGAAAACTGCGGTAACCGCGCAGTTACATACTGCATTGAGTTATCTAAGCATAGAGATGCAGATGATTTGTATAAGTAGATACATAATTAGTTATACCAGGCGTAAAAATACTACCCCCTTAAATTAAAAAATTAAACATTTTCCCCGTCAAACGTAGTGATTATTTAGTAAGGACTAATAAATTTACACACTATTCACAGAGCTTTCAAACCTACGTACATTTCTGTCATATATTTAGCCCAAACTAATAATAAAAACCAGCCAAGTGCGAGTCAGACTCGCGCACCAAGGGTTCCGTCCTACAGTCGTATTTTTTCGACATTTTTGAAATCAAAAACTATTACGCATAAAAATAAATAAAAATCTGTTTTAGAATGCACAGGTCAATCCTTTCATATGATACCCCTTTTGGTATATTACTTGAACACTTTTTTTTGTGATATAACCACAAATTCATAATTTTCGGATTTTTTTCCATTACTTATGCTATAAGGCCTATTTACCTGCCAAATTTTATGATTATAGGTCAACGGAAAGTATCCTGGTATGCTATAGGTTTCTTGACAGACAGATAGACAGACAGACAACAAAGTGATCCCACAAGGGTTTCGTTTTTCCTTTTGAGGTACGGAACCCTAAAACATTCGAAATTAAATTAGAAAATATAGTTTTCCACTGAGATTTTTGGCTCTTTCATTTGTATGGGATTACGTAACGGAGAGAGCGCTACACCTAGTATATATAACTTCATTCCGCAGATAGGAAATAGTACCTCTATTATATTATTATAGCATCTCTCTGACATACTGCATAAAAATTGCATATCAGTTAGCTTTTCTACGTTAAATGACCATCTACTATTTATTTAGCCTAGATACGAGAGAATCGCAGTTTATTCACTAATATTGATTTCATGTTCTGCTATATACAAGCATCATCGCTCAAAATGCGACTAACGCGTACTTACTGAAATAATTTTCAATAAGTTTTCAAAATAAATTCGATTAGAATTTGAAAAATAATTTTTTCCTTTGCGATTGTTGCATGTGATCCACCGACTTAGGTATGTTTATGAGTGGTATCTACTAAACATACTATAATATATATTCCTTTTTTTATTTTATTTTATTCAGATACAAGTCAGCCGTTGACTGCAATCTCACATGGTGGTAAGTGATTAGATGGTAAGTGACTGTATCAGTCTAAGATGGGGCGGGCTAACCTGGAAGGGGTATGGCAGTTTTTGTTAAACCCATGCCCCTTTGGTTTCTACGCGACATCGTACCGGAACGCTAAATCGCTTGGCAACACGGCTTTGCTCTTATTAAATAAAGTTACTTCTAGCTCTGACTCAGGTACAAAATAGTCTAAACGACCGATATCATCGTAGGTAAAACTCTAATCTAAGCTAATTTTCCTAGATCCATGTTCGAAGCCACGAACCTATAATGCAGGCATTGTAGAGGTAGGAATATAAATTAAAATACCAACTTAGTGCTTTGCAAAACTTAATGCCTGTTCTCTTAGCTTTATTAACCGCGGTACTCAGAATCGCTAAAAACGAGACCGATTTATGTGAGAGATATAGCTGTCTCGTTTTAACTAAACTTAAGTAACGATTAAGCGACTATAAGTACGGCAGTGTGGAACATATTAGGTACATAGTATAATGATACGGCTAAATGAGGAAACTCTGACGTATCACAGACTCACAGAGTAGGTAGTAAACAGAGAGTACGTTACTCTCTCGGCATACTTGCGGCCAAGAACTATAGCAATATTCTCAAAGTAACATGACAACTAGTCGACTCGAATACAGAGTAGTTTAATAGACAACGCTCCCTAGTTACGTATTCGAAATGCCATGGGCAAATCCTGTTCATAATAAGACAGGCTAATACAATGAATTTCAAATTACACATTTTATCCATATCCATACTAATATTATGAATGCAAAGGTGTATCCGTCTGTCTGTCTGTCTGCTAGCTTTTCACGGCCCATCCGTTTAACCGACTTACATGAAATTTGGTACAAAGGTAGCGTACCTCCCGGAAATTAACATCGACAACTTTTTATCCCGGAAAATCAAAGAGGGGGATTTTCTACAGGATTTTTAAAAGGATTTTTGAAAATTCAACCCCTAAGAGGGTAAAATAGGGGGTTGAAATATCTGTAGTCCACGCGGATAAATTTGCAGGAATAAGCTAGTCTTTATAGGTATATAAAAGGAAAAGCTGACTGACTGGCTGGCTGACTGACTGACTGACTGACTGACTGATCTATCAACGCACACCTCAAACTACTGGAGGGATCGGGCTGAAATATGGCATGCAGATAGCTATTATGACGTAGCCAACCGCTAAGAAAGGATTTTTGAAAATCAACCACTAAGGGGGTAAAATAGGGGTTTGAAATGTCAGTCGCGAACGAAATCGCGGAAATATGCTAGTGCTTGTATAAAAAAAAAGTTGCTTTGATAACAACTGCAATAGGTACGTAATAAGAGAATCGTTTGATATTATTTATGTCGACTGTGTTGGCTTATGAATGCTAATTCGAGAGATATCTCTCATTGGACGTCATCACTCAGCCTCTGTCCACGAGGCGAACTAATAAAGATGTTTGCTAATGCAGGCACGGGTGAACTCGCCAGAGTATATTAGTTTATTTGTCATACTTATCACTGGGTACAAACTTCCGCTGTATGTGTATACTAGCTCATGCTCGCGACTTCGTCCGCGTGGACTACACAAATTTCAAACTCCTATTTCACCCCCTTAGAGGTTGAATTTTCAAAAATCCTTTCTTAGTGGATGCCTACGTCATAATAGCTATCTGCATGCCAAATTTCAGACCGATCCGTCCAGTACTTTGAGCTGTGCGTTGATAGATCAGTCACTCAGTCAGTCAGTCAGTCAGTCAGTCAGTTACCTTTTCCTTTTATATATTTAGATTAATATGGATTATAGGGTATGACAAACCTGGAGCCTTATATTTCGATTTAGATATTTAAAAATCCCGTGGGAACTCTTTGACTTTCCGGGAAAGAAAGAATCCTTTATTACTTTCCGTCCTTTCAGCTATCTCTATGCCAAAAATCAAGTCAATTGGTTGCTTAGTTAGGACGTGAAGGAAGAACAAACAATCACACTTTCGCTTTATACCTATATCTACCTTTATACAGCGAGAATTAAAAATAACTACAAAACTATAGATTACCTTAGAGACACGATAAGTGCAATAATTAATAATTATGTCTATAATATTATCATATTATTATATTTAGGTAACATGCAAACATTTGTCTGGTGGGAGGCTTCGGCCGTGGCTAGTTACCACCCTACCGGCAAAGCTGTGCCGCCAAGCGATTTAGCGTTCCGGTACGATGCCGTGTAGAAACCAAAGGGGTATGGGTTTAATAAAAACTGTCATACCCCTTCCAGGTTAGCCCGCTATCATCTTAGACTGCATCATCACTTACCACCAGGTGAGATTGCAGTCAAGGGCTAACTTGTATCTGAATAAAAAAAAAAAAAAAAAACTTAAGCTAATTTAAATGAAAAAGATTGTAAATCAAGCCAAACCAAGCAAAATACTAATTATCCTGAAACAAAAGATTTTTTCAAAATACTCAGTCACTTTGCTTTCTCACGATATAAGGGTGACTACAAACTATCGTTTTTTCTGCGCGTTTTATGCGTTTTTAAACTGGATTTTCCCTGGACTTCATCAGTGTGGATAGCCACTGAGAATTCAATACTTTAAAGATCGCGTTAAAATGTCTACAATATAGAGAAAAGCTACCTACATAGAAAGTCTCAAGTTTCTAGACCTACAAAGGTTTTACCTATAGGTCTTACTATAGGTACATCGATAAGAATTTAATGTCTGTCAGTCAGTCAGTTTTTCTTAACTTACTTATTTTAGTAACCTTACTTTTAATGCAAAATTTGCAGATAAAAAAACGGCCAAGTGCGAGTCACACTTCTACGACTACAGTCGTATTTTTTCGACATTTTGCACGATAATTCAAAAACTATGATCCAAAAAAATAAATAAAAATTTGTTTTAGGATATACATGTGAAGCCCTTTCATATGATACCCCACTAGTTATCTTACTTCGAAAATTGCAAATACTAATTTTTAGTTCATGACCACAATTTAATTTTTTTTGTGTGATGTAACCACAAATTCACGGTTTTCAGATTTTTCCCCTAATGTCTGCTATAAGGCCTACCTATCTACGTGCACATGATTCTAGGTCAACGGGAAGTACTCTGTAGGTTTCTTGACAGACCGACAGACAGACAGAAAAATAAATAAAAAATAAGGGTTCTGTCTTTTCTTTTGAGGTACGGAACCCTATAAACTAGCAAAACTTGAATAACTTATGGTGATATTTTTAATACTCGACCGCGTCCTTCAATACCTCGACTAATTCAGAAAATGGTTCTCCTGAGATTCGCACCATTTAACAAGAAAAGGTCTTCGTATGAAAGCTGCAGCATCATGCAATCATAATTATATTGTAGAATCCCTTTCTCTCGGGGATGCTTTGAGATGCGTTTCTTTCTAGGAATTTTCAGCATTTGCAGGTACTAAGAATTTTTATATTAAAGAACATAATATTATAATACACTAGCTGATGCCCCGTGGATTTAGGTTTTTAAAAATCTTGGAACTCTTTGATTTTCTGGGATAAAAAGCAGCTTAGCTCTCTCCAGTAGAGCGATTGTCTAAAACCTGCATCAATCATAATTACAATATCAATTGTTCTGATTGGCTGAATATGTGCGATTCTTGTTGCAACAATGCATTGTGGCCAATAGTGAGCGAGCATTAACCAATCAGAGATGATTGCGATCGTGACATTGTAGCTGTCAAACATCCGCGGTAGGACCACAGGTCTTTAACTATACGCATGCAAAAATCACGTCGATCCATTCATTGCTCGTCTGCGACGTGACACACCAACAAAGTACAAACCAATAAACCAACAGACAAACACACTTTCGCATTTATAACATGGGTAGTGATTATGTATACTTTTATATCAAAATCCACACTAAGTAATCTTATTCATGCGAAAGTGTGTCTGTGTCTGATTTACGTTTTGAAATTTGCTACATAGGCTACTTTTTATCCCGGGTAGTCACTGCCTTTCCACGGGATTTTTAAAACACCTAAATCAAAGTCGCAGGAGCCATCTCGCACTTATTAAAATAACGCTTGCTTGGATAAATTATAAATGCACCCATAAAGTTTTTCGCCAAGAACAAATGTACATACATAAGTACATATGTAATATGTATGTACGTTTATGTAAGTTGGTTTAATTTATGTATATACTTATTATATAATATTACATAGTATGTTATGTTCTTTTCATGAGTATTTCTATCTTATTTTTATACCTATTCTACTCCCTTTACAACCTCTCAAACTGTCAAGGGTCACTGGTAGAGATCTCTTATAAGAGATAAGTGCTTCCCTGTCCACTTTTGTTCTCTTTTTCTCTTTACTGTAAATGTTTTTAGTACAAATAAATATAAATAAATGCAGTAGCGTACATGCAGCCTCATGGACGGCATTCACATCGTATATTTGTTTTATAAACGCAACTGAGCTGAGATATTTTTATTAAATTCCTACAGAGGCCGTTTCGTCACGGGTTTCGTCGTTGCCCCGCATGCAAATGGTCTGCACTCCGTAGCAACGGACAGATATTGCTACGTCCCGTATTTATAGCTATTATGTTCCAGTTAAGGTTTATTTCATGTTATGGTTTGCGGTACAGACTAAGCGCAATCACTCTTAATTGCTATTAAGTAATACAAGTCCATTAAAATTCAGATTAAAATAATAATTTGAGTTAGTGTAACTTATGTAGGTACTTACCATCATGAGGTAGGTACGGATATAAAAAAAAAACATTTATTATTATGGAGATTAAACTAATTATATAAGTACTTCAGTCTGTTAACTTATTTTTAATTAAGTTAATTTTAAGTAACTAAGGTTATTTACGTCTAGTTAGTATTTGATGTATAAAACTTAGGTAAATCTTAGAAAAAACCCGCTTCTAAAACTTTTGGTACAAGTTTCGATCTCAGAGTCATAAATTTTTGAAACCACTGGTCTACATCAATATAAGCAGAAATAAGCAGAAATATTAGCGTATAACCTATAGTTCGCGACAGATCGAGATGCCAATCGGGGTATGAGGTGGGGGACGCCCCGCACACCCGCATGTCACCCGCGCTATCCCGCACCGGATTAGAGCGGGGGCTGTCTGGGTGTGCGGGATATCTCCACCCCAATTGTCATCTCGTCCTGTCGCGTACTATACCTATGCACTAAATATGTAATTACCTCAATAAATTAATGATTGTGTTTTAGATTTAAATTCAGTTAACATTGGGTAATGCAATTTGCATAAAATGACCAAAAGTTTAATTTATTTATAAAACACTAAATAATATTATATATTTCGTAATTCTATCAAATGAAATGCGGATTAACTAACCACACGGTTAATGTTGTACGTACCCACACAATATTTTAGTAGTTACCTAATTTTCATCTAACTACCTACATTAAATATTTCACTAAACTAACATTGATTAATTACGCATCAACGTACATAATCTCTTTGATCATTTAAAATAATCAAAGCTTAATCTCTAAACCAAATCAATATAAGTAAATATAATATAAATTAATATAATAATACCTATCATAAGCTTTAAATATATTAATGTAATAAAAATTATGAGGATAGGTTATTTATAACCTATCCTCATAATTTTTATTACATCAATATATATATTTATTAATATAATATATATGACACAGTCCACAACATGCTTAAGCTTATTGGTATATATATATATATACCAATGACTTATATGTACCAATAAGCTTAAGCATGTTGTGGATTGTGGCATGCTTATTTATTGACTCGAGCAATAGTGTAAGTACTATTAGGAACCCTATTGCTTGTTTAAACTAGACAGTAAGACAACGGAGGAGCCCTGTCACATGAAAAATGTACATCAAAGTATACAGAGCTTCACCGGCAAAGAATTAGAAATTGCAAGTTGTTGCAAAAAATCTAATGTTATCAATCTGGTGCACCAAAACATTCAATGTATCAGAGGGAAAGATCTGGAAATAGAACTTTTTTTGAATAATTTCAATATTGATATTTTATGTATAACTGAGCATTGGTTAAAAAATCATGAGTATACATTCAATTTTGGTAATCACCAGGTTGGTAGTTCGTTCACCAGAACCAATGCGATTCATGGCGGCTCGTTAATTTTGCTTAGCAAACAATTAAAATTCAAGAATCGAAATGACATAGAGAGCCTGTCTGTTGAGCGAACAATAGAACTATCCTCAGTTGAACTTGAGCAATTCATTGTTGTGTCTGTATATAGACCACCCTTGTCTAACTTTGATCTTTTTGAAAAGGTAATGGATGAAGTCTTATTCAAAATCTCAAAATCAAATAAAAAGCTGATTGTGTGCGGAGACTTTAATGTAAATATTTTGGAAAGTAGCCCTTTAAATGGCAAATTATTAAATCTTTTCAAATCCTACAACCTATCCAACATGTTTATGGAGCCTACAAGAATAACTGTAACTAGCGCCACATGTATAGACAATATTTTTACAAATATAATCCAATTACTAAAACCATAATTAGCAAATTGGATTCGGATCATTGTGGACAGTTGATCCAGTTTGAAAATTTGAAGAAAAAAAATTCTAAACGTAGAATAACCTTTGTACCAGTAACGTCTGACCGAATTGAGAATATGAGACTAAGCCTTATAAAACACCTTCCATTTTTGTCAAATGGGTTTAGTCCTGATGAAATGTATAATACATTTTTTAATATATTCAATACTATATTTAACTCAATATTCACCAGTAAATCGGTCTTGACTACTGATGCAAAAGTTTTTAGTGAATGGGCAACAGTAGAACTACATAAAAGTAGACAAAAACTATATGAATTGTATGCGGAGCGACAATATGATACTGGTGACGAATTCAAGCAGTACGTTCAACTGTTTTCCAAAAAGTTTAAGAGAGATTGCATTGCAGCCAAGTCAAAATATATCCAGGCAAAAATTAAAAACAGCTCCAATGTAGTAAAAACTACCTGGAAAATAGTTAACGAAGAAACAGGAAGAGTGACACATAAAACTTGTAATTTTGAACTAAAATATCATGACAAGTTGATTACGTCAGACCCCGAGGTTGCAACCGTTTTCGAGACCTTCTTTACAGATATTCCTGTTTCTACTACAAAATCATTGAACTCTTCAGCAGCCGCCGCTCTCTCACTATTGGAGGATAACGTGCCTGAATGTAATAAAATGTTTGAATTCAGTCACGTTAGTTGCTCTGACGTTATCAAAGCTTTTAAATTAATTAATAATAAAAAAACAAATGATCTGTGGGGCATTTCCGTTAACGTTGTGAAATCATTAATTGATATTGTTGCACCCGAGTTAGCATTAATATTCAATAATTGTGTTGACTGTGATGAGTTTCCAGACTTAATGAAACATAGTAAAATAATTCCATTATTTAAATCAGGTAGTACTAGTGACCCCACTAACTTCAGACCGATATCTGTACTACCCACTTTTAGTAAAATCTTTGAAAAAATAATTTTAACTCAACTGCTTAATTTTTTCAACATTAATGATTTATTTCACACCAAACAGTTTGGTTTTACACGGGGTCGCTCAACAACCGATGCTGGTGTTGAGTTAATACTAAATATATTTGAAGCCTGGGAGGAATCACGTGATGCGCTTGGCGTTTTATGTGATTTATCCAAGGCTTTCGACTGCGTTGATCATGAAACATTGGTCGCGAAATTGCACCATTATGGAATTAGGGGTGCAGCATTGGAATTGATGAGTTCTTACCTAAATGATAGAATACAAAGGGTAGACGTGAATGGAAAGCGATCTCCCGGATCCGTTGTAAAAATGGGGGTGCCACAAGGTTCCATCTTAGGACCTTTTCTGTTCCTTATTTACATCAATGACCTTCCTTACCTCGCTAAGGACAATTACGGGATAGTCTTGTTTGCTGATGATACATCACTTTTATTTAAAATCAATCGATACTTAACAACTTTTGATGAAGTAAACAATTCTCTCACCAAGTTAGTACAGTGGTTCGAAGCTAATAACCTGCTTCTCAACGGGAAAAAGACAAAGTGTATTAAATTCACTTTACCAAATGTTAAGCAGGTGAAAACCACTGTGCAACTTAATAATGAGGAATTAGATTTAGTGGATACCGCTATTTTTCTTGGAATAACGTTAGATGCAAAACTTCAATGGGGCTCTCATATAAATAACTTATCGAACAGACTTAGTTCTGCCGCATATGCGGTAAAAAAGATTCGCCAGTTGACAGACATAGAAACTGCGAGACTAGTATATTTTAGTTACTTTCACAGCATTATGTCATATGGTATATTATTATGGGGTAATGCTGCTGATATTAATTCTATTTTTGTGCTGCAGAAAAGGGCTGTTCGAGCCATATACAGTATGGGGCCACGAGAGTCGCTGAGAACTAAATTTAGGGAAGTTAAAATTATGACAGTGCATAATCAATATATTTTTGAAAATTTACTGTACGTACATAAAAACATAAATAAATTTTAAAAAAAAAGTGACTGTCATAATATAAATACTAGAAATAAAAATAAACTTGTAATTCCCGCCTCTAGGCTCAGTAAAGTTAGCAATTCATTTGCTCGTAATTCCATACGTTTCTATAATAAGCTTCCAGAAGACATATTGGAGATGTCTCTCAACAAGTTCAAAGTTTTCATAAAACGTAAACTAATTGAAAAATCCTATTACAATGTAAAGGATTATTTAAATGATAAGCAAGCTTGGGAATGAGTTGCTTAACGACTTTGTGATAGTTCTAATAAGTTTCAATAAATTTGTAAAGTGGTGATAATAAAAAGAATACCCGGCTGAGTTTGTTGTGGGCTCTTCTCAGACCTGGGCGCGTTTGGAACCCTCGTAGCTTTAGTTTTAAGTTTGCGTTATAATTATCACCACTATATTATCTTACAAATCTAACACTATACCAGACAATCAATAAGAGTAATTTATTACCTATTTTGAATAAATCATTTGACTTTGACTTTGACTATTACTTATCCATAAAATATCATTAAAAACGATTGCCTTCGTTTTTCATGACTATGGATAAATGATAACGGTGGTTGGATGAGAAAGGCTGAATACTGGATGTATTGACCGGGGTAGAAGTGGACAGTAAGTAACTTATTCCACATACTTAATCCTTTAATAGTAAGTAACAACCATGCTCTAACTATTAAAAATACCTAAGTATATTTTGTAAACAGCTTAGATTTCTTTCTTTGAAATAGAACAGGATTTCAAGAGTCTCACGTTAAAAGCATTGAATTATTGCGTACAGGACCAACGTGTACCTATGTAGTAAAATAATTCCTCATGAGGTTAAAGTAGCAATCAAATAGCATTACCGTAAAGATGCTTAGTCAAAATACGCAATGTGCACAATCCGGCCATGTTGAATCGTATTCCAAACAAACTTATTACCACCTTCTCCATAAAAACACAAAGGCTCCTGATTTTCTGGCTAGTTGAACAAATATCTATTTCAACTTGCCTGGACAGGTCTAAGAAAAAAACCGGCCAAGTGCGAGTCAGGCTCGCGCACCGAGGGTTCCGTAGTACCTACAGTCGCATTTTTTCGACATCTTGCACGATAAATCAAAAACAGCTATGGTTGATAAAAATAAATAAAAATCTGTTTTAGAATCCATAGGTGAAGATCCCTTTCATATGATACCCCACTTGATAAAGTTATCTCACTTTGATAATTGAAAATTCTAACTATTAGTTCATGACCAGAATTTTTTTTTTTGTGTGATGTAATCCTAAATTCACGGTTTTCAGATTTTTCCCGAATGTCGGCTATGAGACCTACCTACCTCCCAAATTTTATGATTCTAGGTCAACGGGACCCTGTAGGTTTCTTGACAGGCCGATATCGATAGACAGACAACAAAGTGATCCTATAAAGGTTCCGTTTTTACTTTTGAGGTACGAAACCCTAAAAAGGGCAGATGTTGACATGTTGGACGAGTGCTCATACAAACGGAGGCGGCCCATCTTTTGTTAAGCAAACTACCCTTGGAGATATTCCTAGAATTACAAAATGTTTAGTTATTTGTTAAACTCTTATTAAGTTATGTCACTTCAGTACTGATTTGGCAACTTTTAATGTATGTGAGCTAAAGAATAAGTGACTCTATTCAACCTGTAAATAAAGTCGTGTATAGGAGTAAAGTTAAGTTTGTTTTCTTCTAATTGTCCCACGCAACGCAATGGAGCTGTCTGCAGTTGAATAAGTCGTCGATAAATTAAATTCGTTTCCGCCGTGTGATTTCTAAGGATGTCTCAATTTGTTTTCTGTTACACACAAAGCACTTTGTCTCTTTCGTCTTTTTGTCAACCAAGTGATTTAATGTAAATGACGCGTACCAATTTCTAAAATAAATCTATCGACGCACGCTTCATTGATTTGGCAGAAGTAATTCAAACAGAAAACACTACAAATGTGCATAGTATTAATTTAAAACATTAACTTGTTATTAATAAAAATTATAACGACTCTTGAATAACTTTAAACTATAAGTGAAGACTTCCAATAAATTAGCTATTATTAGATTCAGAATATCATCATCATCATGATCAACCCATCGCCGGCTCACTACAGAGCATGGGTCTCCTCTCAGAGTGAGAAGGGTTTTGGCCATAGTCTACCACGCTGGCCAAGTGCGGATTGGCAGACTTCACACATCTTTACGAACATTTGCAGGTTTCGTTACGATGTTTTCCTTCACCGTTAAAGCAAGTGATATTTTAATTACTTAAAAACGCACATAACTCCTAAAAGTTAGAGGTGCGTGCCCGGGATCGAACCCCCGAACTCCGATTGGAAGACAGACGTCCTAACCACTGGGCTACCACAGCTTTCAATAATAATATTACGATTCGTAAAAGAAAGGTCTTGCGTAACTATATAAGCTATTTATATGACAATCTATGAACTTTATCCAAACAAGAGAAAGCCAATAAGAAGTTAAGTCAATATATCAAATCAAATCATAAAGATTTTCTATTACATCCGTTATATTCAATAACCGTACTTATCATGACAGTGAAAATCTATTTATTTACATTCACATTGGATACAAAGAACGCGATGTTGGTGGACGTTACCTACTTGACATAGGTACCTACGTAGAAGGTCTTAGGTCAATAACGATAAAAGTGGGTACTTAAACTGAGTATCAAAGTAAACATTTATATTATAGCCTACCGATCGACTTTAATAATAGAGTCTACCACAATGATACGCCAATAATATTTATTGACGTTATCACTTATGGGTAACATAGGAATATTATAACTAGAAACTTGCACTATCTAATAAATTATGCATAAACTGGTAGTTCGAGATGATGCTGTAAATTCAGTTACGTATCTATTTTATATCATGGAAAGTAGGGAGGAGGATGTGACCATACGATGCTTTGAAAATACTATTAACTTGTATTAAAAGGGTTGATTAATAAATCTATCTGTTTCTTGTAGGACTTTGAATTTATTTAAAATTTTATTATCAATTGGCTACCACTTGCGACTTCGGTCCCGTAAGAATTTTGGCCCTATTCTTTGTCTACATTATAAAGAAAACTTTTAGCAAAATTTCAGCTTTGTAGGTCCAAAGTTTTGGGCTGAGCATTGATGAGTCTATGTGCGCATCAGGACTTCTTTTAGAATAATATATAAGTAGAAAAAATTACACATTTCTGTTTGCATAAGTTTTTTTGGTGTTAAAAATTTAAACATTAACAAACAGATATTGCTAAAAAGGGATCACCTTGAAACTTTAGATTCGCGGTCTTGTTAACCTTATTCGCAAAATCTAAGTTTAAAACAAGGCGGATCACCAATATGCCAGAGCATTGCCTGTCGAATTTCACGTGCAATTTGCTTTGAAAGCTTTTGAGCCGTGGCTAATGTTTTCGCTAAGCGATTCGTTCAACTTGCAAGACAGGGGCGGTTGTTTTTAGTAAATTGCTGCCTTACCGAGTTGAGTTTTATCGTTGAACTTATTGATAAAGCTGAATTCTCGTACCTACGCTTGATGTAGGTTAATTGGCATTTTAATTAAAAAGCTTCTTAAAAAATTGATATAAGTTTTTTTTTTTCATTTTTTTATTTGATATACAAAATAGCTTTAAGGACCTCTCATTATATTTTAAAGATGAGGTTTTTAATCGACTTAGCCCTGACTGGTTTTGACGCAAAATAATTGGGATGATAAAACGATCATTAGTTTTGCAGAAATTGCATAGTTATCTACTTACTTGGCTGCGGTATCTAGTAGATAAAAGTGTCTCACTATCTTAGACCAGACTTATAACATCTAAGGCTATTTTGCATCTTTAAAACATTGGCAACCGATCCGACCGATAGGCAGTTGGCTGCGCCAAAAGATTTTTATTGTTGCGCCTATTTTACTAACTCTTTTACATATTCATCTCTACTTAATCTAAAGTAAGGTAATATCTTTGCTCTATAGGCGCCAGTATTTCCGGAAGAAAGGTAGAATAAAAATCCTATTCGGGAAAATGTTCAAGCCCAACTTCCTCAAGTATTAGGTTACGATTCAATCAGTAAGTCTTTGTTCGATTGATGTATATGGAGAGTTTCGGGAAACAAAACAAATTACATGTGTCATATGGACTGGTCTGTTTTACTTGTATTTACTGATGCTATCGATTACAACCTTTATTTTCGTGTATTGATGCTTTTCTTCGAATAGTAGGCTCCATTTCTTTTATTAATTTGAAGACTTTGCTTATAAAGAAAGAGCCAGCGCCTGCCAGACCTTCGTTATTTTATAAAAGCTGAGAGTTCCTCTGCATATTGTCCCCAACCCTCTGCATGCATGGAAACCCTCTGCCAGACACCCTTAAATAAATAATTTAATCCCTTAAATAATCTGCCAGAGGGTTACGTGATTTCTAAGACTATGCTGAAGAAAACATAAAAATTAGACTTTTACTTTGACGTAAGATTTTAAACACCTTTATTACCTGTTACCTCCCAAAGCCACCATGATCGAAGCAAACATTCAAATAAATGTTCCTCCTAGTGTTGGGGTCCGGGATTGAACCCCCGACCTCCGTTTAGGAAGCGGACGTCCTAACCACTAGGCCATCACATCTTACATATTATAGCAAAGGAAAAATGCACATCAATTTCACAAGTGAGCGCGCTACTACATTATTTTTGTGAGGGGAATTTCACCATTTACTGCACTTTACGACGCAACCTTTATTATCAGACCCTCCTTGAGAGTATAAATATTAAAAAAAACTTCACAGTCATTGTGACTTGGGTACTATTTTTCGACGGATTATGCAGCTGCAGCAATCGTAACTGTCACATGCAATGATTTACAACGTCTCTCGCTGCGCTTTCTTATGACTCCAGTACACATTAACCCTATGCGCTCGGCAGGTGCCGGCTTACATGTGAACTTTGCTTACAAAGTGTGATCTTTTGATCTCTCTCTTTCTCTCTCTCTCTCTCTTTATTTGTATTTGTAATTGCTGTCGTAATGGCTTCCCATAAATCACGCATTGTTAGGAGTTTTCTTGGGATAGTAATGCAGTGAGTTCCTCAGAACCTACCTCATACGACTTGGCTAGGAGAGTATTACAACTGTTAGGTTTAATACTATTATCAGATTTTAGTGATAATAACCGGGTCCAACGGCTAAGCATGCTCTCCGAGATGGAGGCACTGAAAAAGCCTAATTCGGACCTCTAAATTCTATGTCTCATCTAGTTACTGACTTGGTCAACGTTGCTTAACAATTGTAATGGGCTGATATGCGCTGTCAGAAATAGGCGTCCCTCACTCCTTCAACTCACAAAAATAACCCCACAAAAGGCCGCACACAGAAAATATACGTCCTGTACATTTATCCTGTACTGTATCATTCACCGATATGTATTGGCCGAGCACGTTGGGCTAATGTGACTAGGTTCTTTATATTATACAAATCATATCCAGATTGGTATAATGTTGGATGATTCAGAAGACCACTAAAATGGATTTTATGACTTAAAAATAAACCGATTTGGAATTTAACTGCATATTAGAATAACTTTTATGTCTGATTGCCACTTGGAATTTTTCATGGGGTCTTATTATTTGAATTACTTTAATGTGTATTTGTCCACTTGTCCAGATTATTTTTACTGTCACATTTACCTTCATACTTTATAAATAAGTTTTGTATTTTATTTTCGTTATTTTATCTTAAACTGATGGATGCACGAAAGTCATCCACCTAGGGCAATGATATTAGAAGTTTTCTTCTAATATCATTGACCTAGGGAGATATTGTACTGCATTTTATGTACAATAAGTGCATAAGATCGTTGATTAACTTTGACCAAATTAAATTTAGTTTAGGTATAAAGCTGCTAGCTATCTTTTCTCATAGCGCGACAGGTGGAGATGGCAATCGTGGTATGAGGCGGGGGGACACCTGCACACCGGTACGTCACCCGTGCTATCCCGCACGTCACCCGCGCTATCCCGCACGTCACCTGCGCTATCCCACTCCGGGTTAGCGCGGGGGCTGTTCGGGTGTGCGGGGCGTCCCCACCCCGATTGCCATTTTGACCTGTTGCGTGTTATATGGTGGACAACAGATTACATTAAGTATTCATCTAAGTTTATCAAGCTTTCAAATTTGTCAATGAATGCCTAAATAGCTCAAATAAAACCCCCAAAGTCAAAGTGAATACTTGCCCAGATTGGTATATAAAAAAAATTAAATAAGGTAGCTTACCTCTCTCTATCTTTATCAATTTACCAGTTAAGGTTAGAATCAGATAAAATCTTGATCAAATGTAAAACCTGTTACTAACAAAGAACAAACAGCCAAGAGGGAGTCAGACTTGCCCAGCGAAGGTTCCGTAGCGAAAGAAACATATTATTATTATGATACTTCAGTAGTTATTTGGTAAAACTAATTTTTCGTCTGAAAAACAAATCCCTTTAGGATCGCAGACCTAAGTTATTATTTAAAAGCCCATTACTGATTTCTAAAAACTGTGCTATTTAGAGACTTTTTTCTGTATTGAAGATTAAAATGTACCTAAAAGTGCATCACAAGGCTTAAAAGCAAATGACCCCAATAATTTCGACCCCTTTTACATTGTAATAATAATGTCTTTGGTTTTTGGAATAAAATTGGGCAAACATTACTTAGTTGTTTTCCATTTTCAAGTTGATAGCATTAATATGTATAGGACGCTCTTAGTCGCGCCACAAGGGTTCCTTTTATTATTTTGGCACGTAACCCTAAAAACTGTAAGTACGAGTACCCTCATTTAGGCTCAGCTCGTTTAGGTACTCGCTTTTATAAATGAGCGACGCTATGTATCTAATTAATTTGTACCTCTAAGTGTCGACTCAGTGACTAGCCTTCAATCAAATTGATGGTGATTCAATTTAAGCTTATCTGATACCTATTCGATGCTTAATTTGGTATCGGTAGCAAAGAGCAAAGATGATTTCAGATAAAAAATTCAATGTTTTAGTTTATGCCTACATCATGAATCACTATTCATTACAACTGTGAAAGTTCATATAGCTTATACTTTGAGCTTCAATAGCTCAACGGTTGAAGAGCGGACTGAATTCCGAAAGGTCGGCTGTTCAAACCCCACCCGTTGCACTATTGTCGTACCTACCGTTTTGCAATGCTACGGTGCAAGGTTGCCATTCAAGCACCTTAGGAGCCCAACAGCTTCGTAACCCCCTTGATTCGATCACATAGAAAAACTCCGAGCACAGCTGTCTCCATCGCCCGCTGAATGACCCTGATTTTTCTTATGAAGCTCATAGTTAGCAACCATGACTCGGATCCATATTATGTCATCGTTCAAAACACGCACTGTTTGAAGACTTTGACATTCCATAATAATAGTCATAAGTCATAAGTAAAAAGTGAAAATTTTTACATATCTGTACTATTAATTAGTCTTTGCCGAAGCCATTAGTTCTCTAAATACAGTCCATTAAAAGCAGCGATTGATTGGGCGGGTCGCAGGAATCACTTTATATCGAGTATAAAATCTGACGGCAAAAATATTATTGAAGACATGATGAGGATTGACGGGCAAAAAATTACAAGTCACAAGTTACGTAAACAACCACCTACTTACTACTCGTTTATTACGAAAATAGCTTTGTTATTGTTTTATTTATTACCTATTCATGATAAGTAAAACATTATGATTGACTAAGTTCTGAGACTTCAGTGAAATATAAAATTACATAACTCAAAAAAAGAACGAGCAAATAATGCAGTTTAAGATTTATGTTGTTGTTTCTTGTTGTTTGTAGAAGTTTAATCATCATCATCATCATCATCATCATCATGATCAATTCATCACCGGCTCACTATAGGGCACGGGTCTCTTCTCAGTAAGAGAAGCGTTTGGCCACAGTCCACCACGCTAACCAAGTGCGGATTGGTAGAAAGTTTTAAAAATTAGGGTATATAGCTATAGTATGCGACAGGTAGAGATGGCAATCGGGAAAGAAACGCCACACACACCTGCCCAGCCCGCACGCGAAAGAAGTCGCGGGCGACTGTTTTCTCTTTTCAGTCTGCTACTAAAACTGTCTTAATAAAATTTTAAAACAATAGGTACTCGATTAATAAACCTCCAAGAACACGAATGAAATTTTCAAAGAAGACTAGGAACAAATTAGAAACAGAATCGGTCTCGAATGAAGAGTTAAGTGAAATCGAACATAAAATTGCTGACACCTCAATGCGAACTTATTAAGAGTGTCATCTACAGTACGGGGAATGCGATTCGCAATGATTTGCACCCATTAAGTGTTCGAGTCTAGACTGAGAATTCCTATTGCATTGCGCAATCCACCTCGGTACAAATTACTCTCGGTCTTGTGTTCGTAGGTTCGTAGGTATATAATATCTGGTATTTGTAGATACTGTTCTGCATTTTGTTCTATGTCAACTTCATTTAATAACACTGTTTATTTTCCTTTTCCATTCCATTCCATTCCATCAGCCTGTATGCGTCCACAGCTGGATATAGGCCTTTCCAAGAGTGTGCCACCAAACACGGTCTTCCGCCTTCCGCGTCCACCCGCTTCTCGCCACGCTCTTCAGGTCATCGGTCCAGTGGGCTGGAGGTCGTCCTACACTGCGCTTACCGGTACACGGTCTCCACTCCAGAACACGTCTGCCCCATCAGCCGACGATTCTGCGACAGACATGATCTGCCCATTGCCACTTCAGCTTGCTAATCCTTTGAGCTATATCAGTCGTTTTGTCCTTCGGCGAATTTCCTGAGAGTGATATCCAACATAGCTCGCTCCATAGCACGCTGAGCGACTTTTAATTTGTGGACAAGGCCGCCTGTCGGTGTCCACGTTTCCGTTCCATACGTCATTACAGGTTGGACACACATTGAAGACCTTAGTCTTAAGGCTTTGCGATATCGATGATTCGAAGACCTGACGTAGCTTTGAAAATGCTGACCAGCCCAGCTGAATCCTTATGTCAGCCTCACGGAGGAGCGTGGTCCGCCTCATTGTCGGAGTTGTTTCTACCGAATTGTATATTCTGGCCGAGGTATAGTTACAGATCGAGATGGCAATCAGCGAATCAACCAATCAAAGGGCAGAATTTGTTGACGATTACGATAACGATGAATACGTTTTTCTTACACAATCCGGGGGCTGATAAAATGTTGAGGCCCCATAAACTAGTAGGTACTATACAAAAAATCACATCATTTTATTATTACAGTTCAAGACCCTATTATGGAACATAATATTATTGTAATACAGCGTAAACATCGTAAGCTAATTATTACATGGAGGTTTATATTGGGAGCTCAGTTTATTATTTTAACCAAATTAGGCATCTGTAGCTAAACTTTCCACTCAGTCCGCCGCTGTTCAAATCGTGTTACGTTCACATCGATCAATCCATACGTAACATTTAAAGAGTTTTGTTGAAAAATTGCAACGTTAACACGCCTAAAGACGAAAAACGTTTTTCATTTACAAGGGTTCAACTTGATGGATTGCTAAAACGTTCGTTTTGACGTTAATAGATTTCTTGTATGGGGTTGTGTATTGACGACGTTATTAAATACGTGAAATGCAGTTTTTCTAATGACCTATCGGCTGTCGGTGGCAAAGTTGCAAGAGTGCATGACTTTGTATATATATATATCTCGACTCTAGTATCATAAGGTCGGATGTGGATTTTTGCTACTTTTCAGGAGAGCCAAAACAAAAATGCTAGGGAAATCGGGTCATAATTTCTAAACTACTAGAGATACAATTTCAGTTGTTTTTGTAATATTTAACACTTAACTGTATCTATCATTAACCATTACTAGAAATACTTTATCATTAATAAATAAAATATAAACTCACAATTTCTTCAAAATGGACGATATGCGACTTTATGCTGGTAATATTCGTAACTGTGCAAAAAAATTGTGTGCATAAGTTGTAAACCGACTTTATGGCTGCAATTTTTACTATTACAAATTTGAAATAAAAGTCGGATCTATTACTTAATATTTCATAATACGTCTTAACTGATTATACATAAGTAATATTCGGACAAAAGATCACAGTAGTTATCTCACAAAAATCATTTAGGAGTTTTGTGAGATAGCAACACATGTACCTATCTGATTTTTCTGAAACTGATTAGTTAGATCTGAAACATAATAATTGCATTCGCCCGATAGTCTGACCATTGCATCCGTGTAAACCTTGTGACTTCTGAATGAATGAAAATAACATTTACAAATTCACAAAATATAAAGCCCATTAATTAAAAACAACGGGCAAAAATTGGAAAAAAAAAATACAAAGTAATTAGAAACCTACAGTGGGCCAAAAATTTTTTGTGGAATTGCATACATTGCGGTTACATCAATATAGAAATCTAAAACATGCCAACATAGCCTGATTTTCCTTATAATGATTAGGTACGTAAAGTAAGAATGGAGGTCAGCAGGTACCTACTGCAAAAATTGGTTATATTTTATAGTGGATAATGGTTTCTCATTATGTCGTATATTGGGCGAAAGCGGGGAAGAATTTTAAGTTTATATGTACCTATAACTTACTAATGAAATACAAAAAGTCTTCTCTAAAGTAGTTTTTATAAAATAATAACACTCAGCATTATTGCGTTAGTTGTAGCCAGGTAATATATTCCGAAATCTGAAAATCCCCGCCGTTCTTATTTTTTTTTTTTTTTATATAACAAACGGTCCTGATATATCACCTTTGTAAAGGGATGTGGTCTTTAAAAATATGTTGTAGTGCCAAATCAAACTTATCAAAAAGTTTTGTTTCCTTCGCATGTTCTTGTAAACTGTGACCAATCTCTTAGTTTAGTAATCTGCATTGTTTTCAGCTGTTCCCTTTTTTCTATTTGTGCATGGATTACATCTTACTCCACGTAGGTACATGTTGCATTTTAGCATAAAGCTTGTGATTTATCACCTTTTAGTGTGGTAATCCTTATAATAATCATAAGTAAGCCATAACGATTATCATGCTCCGATTATGACCGACACAATTATCAGACCACAAAGTCAATTCTTTAACAATTTCGAGAATACTTTGTTTCTTCTATAGTAGATTAATGAAATAAGACAAGATACTGTTTTATTCCTTCCGCTGCAGCTGATGTTTTCAGACTACATTAAAGTAGCAACACTGCTGGTAGCATCATGAATCGTTTTAAGGTGCAGAAACTACGCAGGTATAAGGATTTACTGTTAGTCAAATCTGGCATTGCCACTTTTGTAATTAAAAAATACTCTCTGCTTTTTTGAAAATTCCATTGCTTCTGTTTCGACTGTTTTGTTTAACAGATACTTTTTTAAACTGTTTCTTTCGTGTTTTAGTTAAGTTTTTTTATTTTTTTACTTTCACTTTTATTAGTTGTTTAATTAATAAATTAATTTATACTACATATATATTTAAATTAACATAATCTAAAGCTTCCTATAGTTAGGAATGTTTCGTTAGAATCACTATCATCACATATTGTAGGTGCCTTATAATTTCTGCTCTCGATTAATATCAAATTCGGTCGATTATAAGACGGGCAAAGAAGAAAAAAATTGATTAGGTACTCTCATTTTTTAAGGCTACCTTAAAAACTAGGGCAATAAATTTTTGAACTGATGATTTGAACTATGATTCATAATAAACACCATAAATGCACGGTTTTTGCTTAGTGGGGTATTATTATAATATATGTTTAGATTTCCATGGTGTAATTTTCGTGGTCCTGAAAGATTTTCTAGTCTACATTTTCAAAATGTCTTCAGCTTTATTCTGGCTCTTTACTTTTTTCCCGCAGTTTAGTCCAAAATTTTGGTGAAATAGGATGGATCTCTTACCTATTAATCACATCAACTTTAATGTAGTCACAAACAAAAAGCTTTATTTCAACTTACTTCCATGAATTTTATTGCAAAATTATTAATATTACAAGGCAAAAAGTCTTAAATGATTCACAGTCCAAATATTAATACAAAAAATTCGAAGCATAACATCTGTTGTGATTTTACCTAACAAAATTATTACATATTTTAGAAGCAGAAGTGCGTAACTGCAGTACCAGCTAGTATGACAAATAAACTTATTTCGTAGCATAATGGTCGAACTCAAAATACACATATAATTTTTCTCCATTGCTTTGGTGCATACATACGCAAGTCAAAAAATATAATTATGGTTCTCCAAATTTTTAGAATGTGTTCAGATACGACATTATGCATGTATTTATCTTTGCAACGAAAAGAGATAGAAATACTGGTGTCAGCTTGGCAGAAAGAGCCCGAAATGCTCATTACCTTTATGTAAAAAAGTGAGTTTGGTCGGAAGTACACATCCGACCTTATGATACTAGAGTCGAGATATATGAATACAAAACTAAACAATATAACTATTGATGACTACAGTGCATAACCTCTTTCGTCGAGCTATGCACCTGTTCATTAAAAAATCTATTTTGATAATAATTCATCATCATTGTGAACAACCCATCGCTGGCTCACTACTGAGAACGGGACTCCTCTCAAAATGAAAAGAGTTTAGGCCATAGGCCACCACGCTGGGAGTTCTTTGAGGCTTCCCTCAGGCATGAAGTTTTCTTCACGATGTTTTTCTTCACCGTTAAAGCAAGTGATACAATATTAAGGGTTACATATTTTAGTACCTATAAATCTATTCCTCTAGAGTCTAGACAGAACCTTTTTAAGGCAAAGAAATATGCTATGCAGTGTGAAAACACGGGAAGCAATAAAATTTCAATACCAACTTGAAAGGCGAGTGTCACTTTTCGAGTCTGGTTCGCAGTGGCGTGCACAGAAGTTCAAGCCAGGGTATGCATTTAGGTATGAACTTATTTTACGGCAGGTTAAAATGAAAAATAAACATTGATTTATTACAATGAGGGTAAGCAGTGCGTTTATGCCTCTATGAGCTGCACGCCACTGCTGGTTGGTATCCACGCGGCTACCAATTCAGCTTACGTTAATTTGCGAAATTTTCTAGTTATTAAATACTTAATAGTTTAAAAAAAAAATTAATACCTAAATTATACTTCAACGATCTAGGTATAAGTGCTTTGTACTGATTCAAACGCGTATTTGATTCTCAAAGGATACGTACCTACAATTTTATCGGGCATTTATCAAGGTAAAAATTTAAGTCAAAGGTGCCGTCAAAATCTGCTAAGTGGATGTACCTACCTACTAGAAAAACTAAGCATACCATGAGTATTAGATTCTCAATTAGCTATGATTAAAAATGAGTCTTATAGCTCATCTATTTAAGTACAAATTAACGGAATTCTTACTTGAATAAAGGTAATTTCTCACGAATCATGATGGCATCAAGTTTTTTGTAAGCTCGTTTTATAAGCGGTGAGTGTGATATCGCTCAAGGTTGGGGCTGACTCGTGGTTGCACTTTGGCACCAACTGATGAAACTTCAAAGCTAGCGACTGGCGGCTAATCAAGCTTCTTAACCCCTTGAGAATACAACTTAAAGAGCTGCTCATGCTTATCGCCTAGATCGTACCGCCTACAGCTGTCAAACGCAAGAAATAAATATGTTATTACAAATGCTCACACTGGTCTCTATCAGATAACAACTAATCTCCTTTACAATTAAAAAGTATTTGGGTTCAACAACACTCTGAGATCCAACGCAGACGTCCGCTTTTTGTCCTAGATCGATCTTTATTCTGGATGACATGAAGCCGTGTCCTATTTTACGCCGATTCAACGCACAATTTTGTCGCGTATTCACTCATATGTCCCTTTTTCTAAAAATAAAATCGTATCTAAATAAAATCGGAATTGCATATGAAGGATTCCGTACTATCGTATAAGGTATAACACGCCTTTTTATTTTTTTTAATCTTCATGGCAGGCATTTTCAAATTTTTATTATTTTTGTTATAGCGGCAATAAATAAGTACACATTCTGTAAAAATTTCAACTCTCTACCTATTATGGTTCATAAGGTACAGCCCGCTGACAGACAGATGGATGGACGGATGAACACGGACAGCGGAGACTTAGTTATAGGGTCCTATTGGCACCCTTTGTTTACGGAATCCCAAAAAGTCCTGACTCACTCTGGCTGACTTATCAACGCCCAGGTCAAGTCCTTGGACCTACAAAGTTGAAAGCACAAAGGTTTCCCTTTTTAAAGTAGATAAGGAACAAGGCAGGATTTTTCAAAATTCCATCGAGAATGAAGCCACGAGCGGTCGCTAGTTTGGTCGATTTGTGTTCTATTTCCACTGATTTTCATTTTCAGTTGTCTGCGACAAGCCTTACTATGTTAGCGTGATATTTCATTTTAAACTAGATGTCTATAACGATCGACTAAAACTATTTGAATATTTCACATCGGTAAAACTAAAATGTTATTTGAAAGCTAGGATGATATTTTTTGTTGAAAGCATGAAAACTAAATTTTTGGAAAATTAAAGTTTTTCAGCCCTGGGAGACCTTGGTGTGGTCATTTTATTTCTCTTAACTAAAGAAGTCTTCTTCTTTCTTTCTTTATTTATTCCTCATTACTGAGGGTCATCACCCCGTTCCATTAACCCCATAATGATCGGAGATCTCTTGGGATAATAATTCGTTAGCTTTTCTGCCCTGGGAGACCTTGGCGTGGTCATTTTATTTCTCTTAACTAAATTAGTTTTCTTATTTCTTTCTTTATTTATTTATTCCTCATTACAAGGTACCTTTGTATTCCTCATTACAAATAATATTTTATTTTGATAGTCATTTTTACGTCCTAAGTTTGTAATGTCAATAGGTCAAGTAGAAGTTATTGACCATTAACTTCCATCTTTTGTCTCCTAAGTATTTCTATTTATTTTGTAGCGGTTGTTGTTAGAGCTCAATACATACCTATCACATACATAGAAGTAAGAATACAACAATACCCGCAGAAATATAATGACCAAAAAATAAATACACATCACAATCAGGGGCTCTAATAAAACAATTTTCCCGAGCCTAGCTTTGCTTCGCTTTTGTCTCGAACGGGAAAATAAAGTAGACGGGTCGCGGGCTTCATTTTCTGCATTCACACAAATGAAACTGGTAGAAATTGTGAAAATTGTTTCCATTCGCCTCATAAACGAAACAATAGAACGCACAATTACGAAGAGAATTTGCATTCGCTAGCATTTTTCTACCATCTTCCGCGCTTCAGGCTCCCAGACTAGCTTCATTAAACGTCAAATTATCAACACACTCCATCCACCCAAATGCAAGCCGATATAACCATTAACTTTTAACGGAGGATCGCCTTAAAACCTATCCGGGAACTTCAGCTCCTATCCAAAGTCAATAGGCTATAATTTTCCGTGCAGAAGAGTATTTCCTTGCCTAAAAGCGTCAAATCATAGCTAACGCGAAATTGTAGAAAATTGGCGTTAACTGCACTGGATTTTAAACTTTACTACAAAAGCAATAGGTAGGGTTTTTAATCAAAAATTGTGTTTTTTTTTTTCACATTTGCAATTTCAGAATAATAGGTTTAAGAATTCACCCCTCGGACTGTAACTTAAGCCTCATCCAGTATTTTATCGTTTTGATTTTGAAATCGTAAAAAAATAGGAAATTAAAAAGGGTGCATAGTAAATCGCGATATTTATTTGTTTCCACTGAAAATCCAGTTGCGTTTCGGCAGATTTTCATGTCAACACGTACTTAATACCGTTTCCAATAAATATGCAAATTTTGCCGAAAACTGTAGGATTTTAATTAAATTGCGTTGCTATTCGTTAGTCCGTATTTATCTTTTAGTACTTTTTTTTTCAGTAAAATAAACGAACTAAAAGTAGTTCGACATACCTACCTACTCACCGAACACTTCAAATTGTTGTAAAATAAACATACCTACTGTTTTAAAAACCTTCTCCACTATAGGCTATACTAACTTAGCGGTTATGAAATCGATTCAATAGTCCAGAGCTGCGGATTACCCATATTTGCAAACAGAATTTGAATGAAAAACATCACGAAAAATTCGCATATCCGAAAAGGCGTTAGGTAAAATAGCATTGGAAAATCGAATCAGAACAGAACTCAGTTTGTATATTTATCTCGTCACGTTATTCCAAGCGAAAGAACACGTGAACACGAGACACAAAGGATGAAAACCGGCATCAAATAAGGGTAGGTACAAACGTATCGCTTAACTTAACGCTGATCAATGATCATACACGATTAAGTTTGCCGGTCAAGTTTGCAGCAGATTTGAAGCGGCCGCGAGGTCCAGTAAACGTAACGGTGTATATTGGCGCCGATTCTGTTGTCTTTCTCTAAACTAAATTTAGAATATCTTCTCTTTTTTTTTAAATTGCTAAAAAAGGATAGAACATGAATTTTACATTTACAGACTCTAAATTTTAGTGCACGATATAAATTCAAACAATAGGCTCGCGACTGGCAGCTAAAGTCACGCGGTTAGATAGCTGTAAATTAAATTTAAAACTGTCAAACTGTGTCTGCCTCTTTCATATTACATTAGTAAGAAGAGAATGCGAATATTCTAAAATTTAGGTATGCTCAGAATCAGTACCACTGTATGGCTATCAGTTGACTAGACACAAATAATAGAAATTTCAAAATGGCCGCCATTAAAATTAAAAAAAAATTAAATGTGTTATTTCTTGAACGATGGTACGGAACCCTTCGTGTGAATTGTGTGTGGTAAATTAAAACTACCTGACTATTCATAAGCACTTTTAAAAAGTTTACATGAATAAAAAAACATTCTATTCTATTCTATTATGTGCGAGTGTGACTCGCACTTGGCCGATTTTTTCAAACTGCCATGTTTATAGTCAGCCTTAAATTGAAATCGTCACCATTCAACACAAAATGCGTTGCGTGTCGCGAGCGATCACCTGCGGGCGCGCGCGGCTCTCTTTGCAAACCCCTCCAATTTCAACTTTTTTTATCGCTTTGAGTTTTTCACGTAACAATATTTGAGTGAAACTTGCATGGTATACTAGAGAACGAATTGGAAACAATACCAACAGTGTTTTCATATGACCTAAGAGCCAGCGTGAGGGAGATAACAGGTAATAAAGGTTAAAAAATCTTACGTCAAAGTATAAAGAAAATAGTTTCTTCAGAGTAGTAGGTATTAGAAATCACGTCATGCATTACCAGACACTAGTGTTGTGGGAACCCCGCCAGACACCCTGAAAAGTAAAGTAGAGTAAAATCGACTGGTATTTTAAGTACTCAACAGGTCGAGATGGTAATCGGGGTATGAGGCGGGGGGACGCCCCGCATACCCGCACGTCACCCGCACTATCCCGCACTATCCCGCACCGGGTTAGCGCTGGGGCTGTGAGGGGTGCGGGACGTTTCCACCCCGATTGCCATCTCCACCTGTCGCTTACTATACCTACCTGCTTTCATTATTGTCACAGTTCACGACAGTTAGGGAACTTCTAACAAAACGTCGAGGCTTCGACGTTACTGGCAGGCGTCAAATGTTAGTAGATACATTTGACACTAGGTAACCCTAAGGTACATAGCCCTAGTTTTCTTTGATTTCACGTCACCATAGTAGCTTAATATTTGACATATCGTCGATTCAGGATCAAGCCGAGAGTTCCTTTACTCAAGTTCACTCTAGTATTGTCTCAGAACAAGGGAGAAGAAGTAGCCCTATTGTGACACTTTACTGTTAGAGCGAGATAGCTAAATGCATTTAAGCTCTTATTAGAACGTGACAAAATGATTATGTTTTGTGGCTGTTGTTCCTTATCACCGTGGCCACTTTTTTTTGTTTGCCAAAATGTATTTGTACGTGAGATTTTGGCAAACAACGTGAAGTGAGGTTATGTTGACTCAAGTGTTGTAAATAAATAATTGATTCGTTTTGTTGTTTTTTGTGTTTGAAGTTATTGTGCAATGGTGGGTTGCAGTATACTAGGCTACAATTGCCGAAGCGAACGTAAAATAGACGGAATAACATCTCACAAGTAAGTACCTCTGCTTTGAGCGAGAGGGACTGAGGGGGCCACGCTAGTTGCATATCTGGACATATCTGTGAGTATTGTGTTCGTTAGTGATTGTCACAGTGTTTATAATGTTTATGTATGATTTATATCGTCGCGTGGGCTGCGTTTCGAATCAATGGTGTGGGAGTTTGATACTGATACAGGAATTGCGATAATTTAGCGACGTGTAATCTTAAAGTGTAGACGTGCATTATTTTATTCATGCTTGTTAATATAATTTATAATATTGAAGGGGCTATTATTTTCCAGTCATGATAGAGCGTATGGAACCAGAATAATTACATACGCTCTAAGAAATATACTACATCGCAATCGCAAGAGCTGCGCTAGTTTATTATTTCAGCGCATATTATAGGTATGTGGTCCTAACTCCTAAACCCTAAGGGCGTTTGTGCACTCGTCCGTATCTTTTCAGTCACGATCATTTTTGGGATTTTATTTTGATTGTGTTTGCATACTTGTAGCCTCAATAGCTCAACGGTAAGGAAAGCGGGCTGAAATCTGAAAGGTCGCCGCTTCAAATTCCACCCGTTGCACCACTGTCCTGTATTCAGCCGTAGCTGCACCCGCATCGCGTCGTGACCCATGTCGCCATGCCGTAGCCAAACTGCACTACAGCGCCATCTAGTTCGCATGGAAGCTCTTTTAATATAAGCAAATAATCACTAGCTAACGTTTTTATTGTTTGAAATTCAAAATTATGTACACATACGCAGAATATTAAAAGCCGACTCACCACAAACGAAGTTACAGTTAAACCCAAACATAATTGAAAGTGAAAAACGAGAAAGCGGCACCTTTCATAAGAGCATTAAAAATAAACTCCGCACGGTACCGCGTCCTTTACAAATTAACAAGGGCCGGCTGAACCGTATAAATCAGTACGCAAACGTTCTAATTACTCAAAAAAACAACAGTCAAGTGCGAGTCGGGTTACGCATAAACCAGGGTTCCGTATAGCGCTATTATCAATGACTTCAATAGATAGTTTTCTTTAAGTTGTTCGTGGTTGTCACTTTACCCAAAGGTGCGTAAACACCGCGCCATTATCTAGGTACCTATTAGCTGAAGCCCACGACTTCGCGTGGATTTAGGTTTTTAAAAATCTGTGATTTTTCCGGGATAAAAAGTATCCTATGTCACACTCCAGGTTTTTGACTATACCCATGCAAAAGACCATGTCAATCGGTAGCTCCGTTGCGATGTGATTGAAGGACAAACCAATAAACTAACAAACAAAAAAATCAGACAAACCAAAGACACAGTTATTAATTTACACAGCATGAATCACATTGAATATGATTGCCATAAGAATTCAACTGCAAAAAGCCATGGCACTGAAAAAAGCCATATATTAAGAGAAGAAGAAGAAGAATTAAACTTCATTTGAATGGGGCACGCTCAAAGGACACTCCTCTAAGTCTCTTTCAATTCGGAAAGCAGATAAAACTAAAAATGTAACTACGTACCTATTGGCAGTGTTCGTAGTAACTAGATTATAAGAGTTGTTCAAGGGGCGGGCGGACCAACAAATTCCTGAAAGGCCGGCAACGCATTGGCGCTTCCTCTGGTGCTGCAAATGTTTATGGGCGGCGGTAATCACTTAACATCAGGTGACCCGTCTGCACATTTGCTCTCCATATTTATTTTTAAAAAAAACTTACGGACCCGCTGAGTTTGACTACGGAACCCTGAAAAATCATATTTGCAAGCGAGACGTGGACGGAATGCTCATTAAGCCCTAAAGGGGGGAAGTCAACTCCATGATGTACTCTGCGTGTGCATTAATTTCATTATGAGTAGGTATGTGGCTTGAGTTATAGCGTTTGCTCTTTTTGATATGGTTGGATTTTTTTAATGGCTTCAATAAAGCTTTAATGCGAATAAAATGTAGAAACGATGTTTGCTACTGTAATTTTGGATGTACTTTTTTCCTCTCTGGTAGAAAGGTTAGGTTTTGCGTAACGCTCTCTTTTATGGGTAGATTACACCTACCGAGTAGTGGCGAGTCAGTGTCCTCGGCCGAGTACTCGGTTGGTATAAACACTTTAACGAGTGCAATTTCGCCGCAATTTCTCATCCACAGCACTGTCTCGGCCGAATGACATTTTACTGTCTCGCTTCACTACTCTGTAGGTGTAATCAGCCCATTAGAGTTAGCGCGCACCACGGTGTGGCGAGTTGCGGTGCGTTTTAAAATCCGTAAATTTGAATTGAAATCTATGAAAATCTGATGCGGAATTAATTCCGCAGTACGCGTGCTTCTATATGGTTCTATAGTTCACAGATTTTGCAGGCAAAAAAGGTACGGAAAAACGTGGTGCGCGCTAGCTCTTAGGGTGTTTGTGCCCTCATCCTTCATTTTACGGATCCGTGAAAAAAATACGAAACGAATGTACCTACCTACGTAATTGTGTGACGGCCATTTCGAAGAATCACAGATACTATGAAAAGTAGCCTATGTCCTTCCCCGGGATGTAAGCTAACTCTGTACCAAATTTCATCAAAATCGGTTGAACGGTTGGTTGGGCCGTGAAAAGCTAGCAGACAGACAGACAGACAGACAGACACACTTTCTCATTTATAATATTAGTATGGATCTGTCACCGGCTGTAAGTACTCACGTATTTAGTCGACGTTAGCCCGACTAGTTTCGAACCCATCCGGGGTCCTTTTCCAAGGGAGACTCTCAACCGCGACGCGTGCGCAAACTGACTACCACTACACTAGAGGTACAGTACGCGGCAGAAAGTAATTGTACATCGACCTTTAAGGAGATAGCAGATTTGTAGGGCATTGTCCCTGTCGTTGAGACCGACAAAACGCCATATAGGTATGAGTGACAGAGACAACGTTCTACAAAGCCGAAATCATAGGGGTGCAACTCTAGAACATTAAAAAATCGCAAATTGAAAATCGCTTGTGGTGCCATCTAAGCGCGAGCACGGCTAAACAAATAGAGAACAGTTTACAAAAGACGTCAATAGATGGCGGGCACATTGGTGTAATTTTAATGACATTAATAAATTATAACCAAGTTTTCATGTTTTCGTGTGCTGTAGTAAATATTTATATTTCTGTTAAATTTATCTGACCCTGCTTTAATAACAGGACTCTGTAGTCTGTATTTCCTTTCACCACCTCGATAACTATATTCTAAGGATTGATTTAGTGACTCGATTCATGCCTGAACGATTGACCACGGCTACGGATTCCGGACTTGTTTTTGCTTTGTGAAATGATTTTTCTGTGAATATATTTGTGCAGAAAAATGCCACGGAGATCTCGATGTGTGTCTGGATGTGACTAATTCGGTAAGTATAAAATCAGCTTACTCGTAATCTAACTCAAAATTACTTCAATGAGTCAAACTCTATGCACCATTAAGGCACCATTAGCACATTAGGTATTTTATCATGATACTAGGTATATAGTTCCTGCGATTTCGTCCGCTCGAAAAAACTATTTTAGAAATCCCGTGAGAAGTCCAATTTTCCGGGATAAATGTGGCCTACAAGTTACAACCGTCTGATGCAAGCTATCTCTGTACCAAACAGATGATGACCACCACTTTGTCTACGTGGATTTAGGGTTTTTGGGAATCCCATGGGAACTGTTTGAGTTTTCCGTGACAAAAGAAGCCTATGTCCTTACCTGGATGCAAGTTATCTCTGTACTAACTTTCATCATAAACGGTTACACAAATTTACTGTAAAAAGCTAGCATACAGACAGGTTGACACACTTTTGCATTTATCATATTGCTATGGATTATTAACTACTAATTCTGTAAATTTTTTGTTTTGTAATTAAGTGTACTTACAACATTTGTTTTGAACTTTATTGACTAAGTTATTTTTATATTATAGGTATCAGCTATCAACTAATTAAGTACAATAAGTAAATATAGACTAATTGTTAGAATAAATACTTCTTTGTAGGTATTAGGTTTATTTATAAGCTCAATAATAAATGTCATTCTCTTTTGTTTGCTGTTCACATCAACATGTCAACTAAATAAAAACTGACGAAGAATATCCTTACGTATTTTCTTTTAACAATTGGTAGTTGAATCAACTACCAACAGGTTATGGGTCATAGCATAGCATACAGTATCTAAGGAAATCGTGATGGAAACGAGAGATGTTGAGAGATCGCAAAGTTCCCATATGTCAGGTCTTCCAAGTATGGAAAAATTGGACGGTAGTACGAATTATGGAACATGGAAGTTCCAAATGGAACTACATCTAATTCATGAAGACCTTTGGGAATACACAGCGACAACACCAAGTGCTACCGATGTACAAGGTATTAAAAAGGATCAGAAGGCTAGAGCAAAAATCTGCTTAGCGCTAAAACCACACTGCTTAATTCACGTTCGTCAATCAAAAACGGCAAAGGAGTGCTGGGATGCCTTGTGCTCAACTTTCGAAGATCGAGGCGTAAATAATCGGTGCTATTTACTGGGCAAACTGGTTAGTCAGAAACTCAGTATGTACGAATCTTCACAAAAATATGTAACTGAGATCATGAGTATCGCTCAAAAACTGAATGGTATAGGAAAAGAGCTGGACGACGAGTTGTTAGCAGCGCTCATGTTACAAGGTTTAGGAGAAAAATACGCACCTCTACGAATGGCAATGGAAAACAGTAATATAGTACTAACTACTGATTACGTAAAAATGAAGCTTCTACAATTGGAGAAGAAGGAGCAAGGCGACAATGAGGAGCCGTCTACGAGTGCCTTAGTTTCTACGAAAACCAATTTTTCGAAAAACAGAAACAAACAACAACAGAAAATACTGAAATGTTTCATTTGTAAAGGACACCACAAAGCAATAAATTGTCCATCTAACCCATCGAAGAAGAAGACGAACAATAATGGTCATCAAGTCAATTTCACTGCATTATCTACTACAGAGAGTTCATGCAAAGGAGAGTGGATCCTTGATTCGGGCGCGTCATCTCACATGACTTGTCGCAAGGATTGGTTTAGAAACTATGTAGAGCTAGAGAAGCCTGTACAAGTTACATGCGCGAACGGGAGTAGAATAAATGGAGAAGGTCGTGGTGATGTATGTTCGACTAGAGAGTTAGAGTTTACGGTGAGTGAAGCTTTGTATGTACCCGATTTAACTGTGAACTTATTAAGTGTAAGTACGTTAGTTAATCGAGGTATTGTAGTAGTATTTTCAAAGAGAGGTTGTGAGATGTATGCAGAGAATGATTGTGAGATAAAAGGTTCTGGGAAAAAGATGTGCGAGGAAGAGAGAGGGATCTATAAATTTAGATCAAAACCTTGTACATATAACTCGTATTTTTCAGCTTTGAACACAATTGCTGATAATAGTTTTAGATTATGGCATCAGAGACTCGGTCATCTAAGTTTCAACTATATGAAGATGTTGAGAGACGAAATGGCTGAAGGTATTAACTTTAAGGATCCCGAAGAAGTACAATGCGTTTCGTGTCTGAAAGGTAAGCAGACTAAGCTACCTTTTCCAAAGAAGAAGGCGAAGCGAGCTACTGAAATTCTTGAGTTAGTACATAGTGATGTTTGTGGACCTATAGAAACTCCGTCATTCTCAGGCAAACGATATTTTATTACTTTTATTGATGATAAAACAAGAAAAACCTTCGTTTATTTTTTAAGAGAAAAAAGTGAAGTTTTTTCTGTCTTGGTTGAGTTTAAGATTTTAGCTGAATCACAAACTGGCAGAAAGCTTAAAATTATTAGAACCGACAACGGGACCGAGTATGTCAATAAAAGAGTTAGTGAGTTTTTAAAACAAAATGGTATTGTTCATCAGCTAACTGTGGACTATACACCAGCTCAAAATGGAGTGAGCGAGAGAGCCAATCGAACGATTGTGGAACGAGCAAGAAGTATGCTTGCTGAAGCAAACTTACCAAAAGTGTATTGGGCGGAAGCTGTTCAAACGTCTGTTTTTCTGAAAAACAGATCACCTACACTGGCGGTTAAAGGAAAGACTCCAGAAGAAGCCTGGACTGGAAGGAAAATAAATTTGAGTTTTCTGCGTATTTTTGGGAGCAAAGCATACATGCACATTCCAGATGAAAAGAGGAAAAAGCTTGATCCGAAAAGTTTGGAGTTAGTTTTTGTAGGTTACTTCGAAACAACAAAGGGTTATCGTTTATTAGACCCGAAAACTCATAAGGTATACAAATCTAGAGATGTTGTATTCTTCGAAAACTCTAAAGATATCGACACATCTAAAAATGAGGAGAGAGTAGTTGAGGAAGTAATAATACCTCTAGGGAATATAGAAGAACCGGATGTGCAGGATATACCCACAATACCAGAAATACCAATTAGTTCAGAAGAAGTTATTCAGATGGAGAATGATATAGAGACGAGAGAAGAACCTGGATCTGGGGTTATAGAGAGTAATCCAGAAACAGAAATGGAGAACGTTGATGAAGGTAGGAGATATCCTTTAAGAGAACGTACACCTACAGTGTTCAAAGATTGTATTCTATATCATACAGTAGCAGTAGCTAGACATGAGCCACTGACTATAGAAGAAGCCTTGTCAAGAGAAGACAGTCACATGTGGAGAGCTGCAATTCAGGAGGAGTTGAAGGCTTTAAAAAAGAATAACACATGGACTTTGGTGAAGCCACCTGAGAGAAAATGCAACATAGTAGATTCTAAATGGTTATTTAGAATTAAAGAAGAGGCGGGAGGAAAAAGATATAATGCTCGCTTAGTCGCAAGAGGCTTCAGTCAGAGGAGAGGCATTGATTACTTCGAAACTTTTGCGCCCGTGGTCAGGCACAGTTCGTTAAGGTTACTAATAGCTTTGACAGCTAAACTAGGACTTCATATAGATCAAATGGATGTGAAAACGGCGTTCTTAAATGGACATCTTGAAGAGGAAGTATATATGAACCAACCTAAAGGCTTTGAAGAGCAAGGAGATTACATCTGTCGTCTGAACAGGGCATTATATGGTTTAAAGCAAGCTCCTAGAGCATGGAACAAAAGACTCAATGAGACGTTAGAAAAACTTGGTTTTCATAGATCTAAAAATGAATCATGTGTTTATTACAGAGGTGACAAGCACAAAATTATCATACTTGCAGTGTATGTAGATGACATACTTATTTTTTGGAATGAAGAGCAAGAAATGAAGAAGGTTAAAGAAGAGCTAACGTTGAATTTCGAAATGAAAGATTTGGGAAGCGCTAAACTTATGCTTGGAATTAACATAACACAGGAGAAAGATGGGATAAGTCTTGACCAAGAAGATTACATAGGGAAGTTATTACATGCATATGGAATGGAAGCTGCTTAACCAGTGACCACACCTTCGGTTCAAGGGCAGAGGTTAGAGAAACCTGGACCCGATCATGTATCACCTAATGTACCTTATCAAGCATTAATTGGCTCACTTTTGTATGTTGCCGTGTGCACGAGGCCAGACATAGCACATACAGTCAGTTTAACGAGTGTTATGATGATTGCCATTGGATAGCATTGAAAAGAGTTCTCCGATATCTAAAAGGAACCAAATCGTTAAAACTTAAGTACTCTAGAGAAGCAGTACAGAAAGAATGGATTGTGGGATACGCAGATGCCGACCACGCCGGAGACCGAGATCGCAGGTCATACTCGGGATCAGTTTTTCTGTGCCAAGGAGGAGCTATATGCTGGAATAGTCAGAAGCAGAAAACAATAGCATTATCTACTGCAGAGGCAGAGTATGTGTCATTGTCGGAGGCTGCTAAAGAGGCTGTATTTCTTCGACGGTTCATGGCTGAACTAACACGGAAACCTTGTGAAGCGATAACTCTATACACTGATAGTCAGTCAGCTATGGCTATCGCACAAAACCCTGTACACCATCAACGTACTAAGCATATAGATGTACGATATCAGTTTATTCGAGAAGCAATAGAAAATGGTGAGATTTCTCTGATATATAAAGAAACCTCACGTATGGTTGCAGATGTGTTAACGAAAGGATTGATGAGAGGTAAATTTGAATGGTGTGTAAGAGGAATGGGATTAGATGATGCATGAGTATAGAGTGCAAATGTGTGATAGTAAATTAGAATGAGTAAGTGACGAGCTTATGAATATAAGGAGGAGTGTTAGAATAAATACTTCTTTGTAAGTATTAGGTTTATTTATAAGCTCAATAATAAATGTCATTCTCTTTTGTTTGCTGTTCACATCAACATGTCAACTAAATAAAAACTGACGAAGAATATCCTTACGTATTTTCTTTTAACAATTGGTAGTTGAATCAACTACCAACACTAATGCATATTTTATGTTATTACTTTTTCAGATGTTTGCATGGCTTTCCAAAACCTGGCTACTCCTCTCTTTGAAACCATTTAAACAATGAAAAGAGATAGTAGGACAACATTTAGAAAGCAAGACTGAATATATAGTTACGAATTATCAAATTTGCAATCACCAGTTTGAAGATCGTTGAAATACACCAGTTGTGGTAGTAATATGAAAGTTATGAAAAGTAAATAACCAAAAATTTTGGATTTGAGCGTTACCTATTTCACAATCTCGTGGGTCTTGAATTTGGGTATGTATTTTATGTACCTAGTTACGAATTTATGAAAATAAAATATTTTACAAAACCTTAAAACCTTTTTATTTCTATAGTGTTTTATAATTTAGTATCTTAAAGAGTCAGTCTTGTAATATATATTTTTAAACATGTTTTAAACAAACGTTAATGGAATTATTGATATTTTTTTAAAACATGTTCAAAAATATAAAATATTCTAGTAAAGTACATTTAAATAGCATTTAAATTTTCGCGCTCTCGCACGCCTGGCGCGCTTTTAGTGCCCTCTAGATGTGAGCACACGCGTAACTTTGAAAAAGAAATCGAGAGTCGCACATCTATCTCTAGTATATAGTAGATAATCTATGGCCGAAATGTCATTCTAAAGGCCGATGTACAAAACGCCATGTAGGTATGAGTGACAGAGACAACGTTCTACAAAGCCGAAATGTCATTCTAAAGGCCGATGTACAAAACGCCATCTAGGTATGAGTGTCAGAGACAACGTTCTATAAAGCCGAAATGTCATTCTAAAGGCCGATGTACAAAACGCCATGTAGGTATGAGTGACAGAGACAACGTTCTATAAAGCCGAAATGTCATTCTAAAGGCCGATGTACAAAACGCCATCTAGGTATGAGTGTCAGAGACAACGTTCTATAAAGCCGAAATGTCATTCTAAAGGCCGATGTACAAAACGCCATATATGTATGAGTGACAGAGACAACGTTCTACAAAGCCAAAATGTCATCCTAATGCCGATGTACATTACTTTCTGCCGCGTACTGTATAGAGTTTAATAAAGATAAGATCAAGCTTTTAAAAATATTAACACTAGATGTAAATATGCAGCAACATGTCATCAATAACACTTTCATATGGCCAGCGATGATAGCTCGTTTGCACGTATAAGATAAATGGTTAGAGTTGCTATTTATTTCTTGAAATTGCTACTAAACTCTTTAGATTTTGCTTAAGAATTAATTCTAAACCATTGACATTTTATTTGTAAACAGAGGCACGTCAAAATGATAGACAAAATACTACAGACGTAACAGATAATATATAGCAGCTAATCCAAAGGTCTTACATGGTGAAATTGATTTTATTATATTTTAGAAGTAAAGTAATTGTAGATTTAAATAGAGTATAATGTGGAATTTTGAAGTGTATAAATTTAAAACTAAAGTTTAATCTCTATTGTCGACTCTATTGAATTTGAGTTTTATATGGTATCATTATATTTATGGAAAGGGTAGCCAAAGGGCTATAAATGGCTCTGCTTTGACGGTAGACATCATTAATTTTCCTATTTTTAATAAGAAGCTGTGACATACCTACAGGTACGAATATTGTTGATTTTATATTTCTATTGTTATACTATGTATGTTGTTTAATGTGTAATTTGTTATTCAACTGGTATTCCTTTGTAATAGTTTATGCTTATACCCGATGTGGGTTGGATATGTTATGGTAATACCATAGTTGTATCTATTTTTCAATAATTGTGGATAGACACCGCCGAGTTTTTTCTTGCCAGTTCTTTCTCTCGGTAGATATGCTTTTTCGAACTGGCGGTAGATTTTTCTTAAAGGAAATAATAAATTATTTAATGATAAAGCAATAAGTAATGGTAAAGATAAACTTTGATATGGAGGGATTTTTCCCTGAATAAAACAGTTTATTTCCTTATACAATCTTTTATTTTGTTTTCTACCTTCAACCACGCCCTAGCTTATTGATAACGAATTAAGGTTTAGGCTCTCAGTAGGTGATTCCTGACTCTATTGTCTCTATACTACTGATGCAAATCTAGCATCAGAAGTGGGATACGATATGGCTGAATTGTGCCTTTTCTAATGCAGTTTGTACAAGTTTCAGAAATACCGGCGAATTCGGATGGCTTTGTGAAAAGCCATCAAAGATGTTCCAACAGGCGTTGTGATGACTGACGTCCACGAGAGGTACCACAATGGACATTGGATACCCTAAATCTGGAAATCTTAATATGAAAATATGGTATGAAAAAAAAAAAGTGAAAGTGAATTAAAACTTTTTTGCAAGACAATTTTTCAGGCAGGTAGGCCTTAGAAAGTTTTATTGCGTAATCATGGACCTATTAATACTCTGTGTAATGTAGTAACACAGTTTCATAGTACCTGTCGTCATTTTATTTGTTTTAAATCTAATTGTATTATAGAAATAAAGATGTGGGTACTAAATAAATAAAATTTTTGCGGGTAATTTTGTGTTCAGTATAGATGTTCTGTTTCAATGACTCAGATTAATGTTTGAAGGTGTTTAATCGCATGATGTCCCAGCTAGTAACACAAATCGATATTACGTAAATTAATGTTAAAAATTTGCAGGTAGTTAGTTGGTATGGAATTTTTATTAAATGATCATACGATAAAATGTGGTTAAATGTCAGACTGACCGAGCGGTGAAAAACTAAAGCAAGTTTGTCAGTAAATATTTACTGATGATTAATTTGTGTTCTATTTTAATTTACGTCTGACGTCTAGCCGTATATTCGTAATTTATATGATAGTGATGTTGACATTGAATCATTGAATATTGTTTTACGAGTGTTGAGTCATCTTACTTTTTTTTTAGTTATGTTCTTGAGGCATTTCCTATGTAAGTACTTCGAGAACGAAGTACTTTTCAGGTTGGCCGAATAGATGTATATAATTTATTTATGTGTTACATAATGACAGAGAGAAAAGAAGGAAAAAAAAGAACCAAAAAAAAAAAGAAAAAAAAAAAAAAAATTTTTTTGTTGTAATTTTGTTTCAAATTAAGAACAATACAGAAATACATATTGCATCATTCGTTAAATATTGATGATTCATTGATCAGAAACGCGATTAGCGTGGCCATTTTTGTAAATTTGCTATTGACTTTGCATCGGAGTTCTCACTCGCGAAACGTAGAGATGAAAGATTTGTGATACCTACCTACAATAATTAAGAAATTTTGTTGGAGTTTATTTTTGTAGTTTTTATATAAGGATAGGTTAGGCTGCTGATGTCTTATCCTGTTGCTATGCCGCTAAGTCTAGTAGCTACTGATTGTTTGATGTCATTGTTTTTTTATATATACCCACCGTTATGTAATGTGATGTAATGGAGCTGCCAATCCACACTTGGCCAGCGTGGTGGACTATGGTTAAACCTGAAACTTAAATTTAGAATATTGGAATTTAGAGATTATTGACTACCCACTTGTGTTTAATATTTTTTAATGCCGTATTTTGTTGTTTTGTTTGAATAATACTTTTGATTTTTTGACGTTTTTGATGTTTGAAGTGTTTAACTATTTTTGATATTGATTACTTCTTTGACGATCTTTTTAATGTAAATTATTTTTGTGGTATTTTTTGACATTTTAGTTTTTGATACCTACCTTTATGTTTTATTTACGATCTTTTTGGATTTTTATATTTTTATATTTTATTGTGGAAAAATGTTTTGGTATTTATTTAAAAAGGAAGGTTGTTGGCACATCATTGGATGTGGGAAGCAACAAATGTTTTTGTATAGTCCAAGGACTGATTGCAGATAGACAAAAAGAGATTGAATAGAAAATATTTTTGAAAGTAAATAACGATAATTAGATAAGTTTACTCTTTGATTATTTTTACTTCTTCTAACATAGTAGTTAGTTTTGTTTTGATATATCTTACATATAATTACTTTTTATATACCTACCCTTTGTTTTTGACTTTGGTACTTTAGGAGTAAGAGTCGATGGTATTTTATTATTTTTGCAAAATTATTAACTTGAAATTGAAAAAAAGTTCTTATGATTTAACTTATTTTGAAATATTAATATTTTTGTAACTTTTTCATTTTGATGGTTCTTTTTTATGAAACATATTATTTTAAATTCTGATAATTTACAATTTGTTCAGTTGCAATTTTTCTTTGTTTAATATTCATCTCTATATTTTATTGGAATTTATTTACAACTTTGATCAAATGTTCGATCAATGGAAAAATTGTATAGTGATATATGGATCAAAACCAATGGTGTTAAGGGACAATTTTATGATGGTTTACGATGTTGCCTTAAAACCAATGGTGTTGAAGGATATTTTGTAGATGATACTTTAAAACGTTGGAACCAACGGTGTTGAAAAGTATTTTTATAATATCGCTTTAATACCAGTGGTGTTAAAAATATTTTTGATATTGGTTTAAAACCAATGGGGTTAAAGGATATCTTGTTTGGAAACATTTATGTGCTGTGGCGAGAAAAATATTTCTTGTATTTTTGAGAGTAAACTGTGTGGTAATTTTGTATGTCACACACATGTTTAAAATGTTTTTTTAAATTTTGTTGGAAGCCACAGACATGTTGTTTGAAAAAAAAAAAAAAAAAATGTTTTGATGTTGTTAAAAATTTACTTTACGAATTGTTTGTTTTTATTTTGTTGCTTCGAGAACGAAACAATTGTCAGTTTGGCCGTATAAGATAAATGGTTAGAGTTGCTATTTATTTCTTGAAATTGCTACTAAACTCTTTAGATTTTGCTTAAGAATTAATTCTAAACCATTGACATTTTATTTGTAAACAGAGGCACGTCAAAATGATAGACAAAATACTACAGACGTAACAGATAATATATAGCAGCTAATCCAAAGGTCTTACATGGTGAAATTGATTTTATTATATTTTAGAAGTAAAGTAATTGTAGATTTAAATAGAGTATAATGTGGAATTTTGAAGTGTATAAATTTAAAACTAAAGTTTAATCTCTATTGTCGACTCTATTGAATTTGAGTTTTATATGGTATCATTATATTTATGGAAAGGGTAGCCAAAGGGCTATAAATGGCTCTGCTTTGACGGTAGACATCATTAATTTTCCTATTTTTAATAAGAAGCTGTGACATACCTACAGGTACGAATATTGTTGATTTTATATTTCTATTGTTATACTATGTATGTTGTTTAATGTGTAATTTGTTATTCAACTGGTATTCCTTTGTAATAGTTTATGCTTATACCCGATGTGGGTTGGATATGTTATGGTAATACCATAGTTGTATCTATTTTTCAATAATTGTGGATAGACACCGCCGAGTTTTTTCTTGCCAGTTCTTTCTCTCGGTAGATATGCTTTTTCGAACTGGCGGTAGATTTTTCTTAAAGGAAATAATAAATTATTTAATGATAAAGCAATAAGTAATGGTAAAGATAAACTTTGATATGGAGGGATTTTTCCCTGAATAAAACAGTTTATTTCCTTATACAATCTTTTATTTTGTTTTCTACCTTCAACCACGCCCTAGCTTATTGATAACGAATTAAGGTTTAGGCTCTCAGTAGGTGATTCCTGACTCTATTGTCTCTATACTACTGATGCAAATCTAGCACACGCAACCACCAACTTAACGCGACAACTTCGACGATAATATGCAAATCATTTTTGACTAGAAATGTGTAGAATTTATATATCTTTTACTGCCGTATGGCATGATATGTGACAATAAACTCCTCTACCCCAAACGCTTATGAAATAATACGAGTATATTACTGCCTTGATGGAGGAAATATAATATTTCAATAGGCTCTATATGTATAGTATTTTTTTCTGCACGTTCATACATATTATAAATCCAATCATGTAGATTGGACATGTTTATGCCGTATCACTACGCGCAAAAAGTTATTTTGCTCCAAAAGTTTTCGTTTTCGGCACGTTTGTAGTCGCGTGCGTGCAGGCTAGTTTATGATGTATCACTACAGCCGAGAGTTTATTTTTCTTAAAACATTATTACTTCATCGTTATGTTTGGAGCAACGCTGGCTGTATTCGTACGCCGTATCACTATGTGCGAGAGCTTATTTTGCTCTAAACATTTTCACTAAGACTGCTGAATTATGAGTAGACGTACCTACTTATCTACTATAATGCAGTGATTATTATTACCATTACTATTGTTTCTCACACTTTCGAGTTGACGAGTATTTTTTTTAATTATTTCCAAACAAAACATTTTTATATTTTGATTTTAATTCTATGTTTCGATAGTACTACTGAGGGCAAATCATTTCGCTTCGGGAAAACAACCATCAAAACTTCAGCGTGTATATCTCTGAACATATTGTAAAAAAATGTTAAGCGGATGAGCCGTGAAAACGAAACAGATAGATAGACACACTTTCACTTTTAGAATATCAGTATGGATTTGGTATATCGTGAGAAGCAACAAGAGGTATGATTGAACGGTCGCATGGAAGATAAAGATCGCGCCACACCCAGCGACATAAAGCCCTATTAGTATTAAGCTTGATCTTTCGGTGCGACTCACAGTATCTGTTACAGGCAAATACTTTAGAAACGACATACTCGCTACTGTCTAGGTAGAGTTTACTTTGCGTTCTCCAATTTATTTATTTATTTAATTTTCCATATCTAATGAATTCCATACTTAATACATATTCTTTATTATTTAGATACAAAAGTGTGTCTGTCAGTCTGTCTGTCTGTCAGTATATTACCTTTTTATGGCCGAAATAGCCTTACATCCTGGAGACGGACATGGTTATAGTTACCCCGGAACTTTTAAATCCCACGATTTTTAAAACCTAAATCTACGCGGATGAAGTCACAATCATCATCTACTATGATGCCTCCACGAAATTTAGGTATGGTACGCGACAGGTCGAGATGGCACTTGGGGAGGGAACGGCCCGCACATCGGCACAGCTCTCGCGCTAACCCGGTGCGGGTGAGCGCGGGTGACGTGCTGGGGTGCAAGGTGACCCCCGCCTCATACCCCGATTACCATCTCATTTCTCGACCTGCCTGATAATACATCACAATTATCACGCAATTAGTGTCACATAAAGCACAGTCATAAAATGTGTTTTAGTGTAACACCATTGTAAATGCCATTGAGTCAGTAGTGAAAATATCAAAATGTACTATGTCCAGGCGAACTTCTCTTTTTGAAAACAAAAAACACATTTAGTTTGACGGTAATTTCTGAATCGAACTCTGCCCAGGCAGTGCAGAAATGGCTTACCTTGCGCACTTTGCGAGTAACATATCGATGCTTAACGTCTTGATGTATTACTATCTATTCAGAGAAGAGTTTTGAGTTTTTGATAGATTATGATATCTGGTAGGTAGTTCGTAAGTACATGTTACAAGTAGGTAGGTATGTATATTGTATTGTTGGCTAAATTTAACCTACGCAGTAGGTGACACTTAAAAGAATCCTCTACACAGCAACGTGCGGCAAGCACAGAATAAGGGATGATTTATGCTAGACCGTGCCGTCCGAGGCACCAGATTGGAAATTTGTATGAGGTCACATCAGACCGTGCCGTGTCTGAGTCATCCGAGCTTCGTCCGTGTTAAGTTTCTTCATACATAATTGCAATCCGTGGATTGTCCGCGCGTCGGACGTGCCTCGGGCGTGGCATGGCTTGGGCCTGAAACAGTTTTAACTACCTCAGGAAGCTGGGCCTCACACTAAAGCTTGTCCATTACTACATGTTTGATAAGATAATAAATGTAATAAGATAATAATTCTTGTTTAATGTATGATGTAATTCTCTAATGTTTTTAAATAAATAAATACAATCTATTTATTTATTTAAAAAACATATTAGAATCGTAAATTACAGAAGCACTTAGAAGTTACAATTTTCACAATAAGTCGCTTTCACTCTTAAAAAGAAATATTGTGTCATGTTAAAAAACATAATCGAGCACAAAGGCTGCGAAAGAAAGCCTATTCATTTTATACATCAATTCAAGAAAAAAAATCACTTTTATCTTTGTTCTTTTTCAAAAACGATGAACGTTGATAGCTATAAAAATTCAAGATACACAGATCAAAATAACAAAAATCAAGAGCGTTAAGTTTTTATTCCACTTTTTGTTTATTTTTACCAGTATTTTAGCTTCCCATACACTGATGCATTTATCATTGTAATAGTGAATTATTTTAGGCCAAATTTTAATCAGCCGCAGCCTTCACATAGTGTCAGTACTACTGACACTATGTGAAGGCAACTTGTATACCTACTGACTCAGTAGGTATACAAGTTGTACTAAATTGTACTATATTCTATGAAAATGGCGTGAATTCCTGCTAAAAAGTTTTTATTTTATTTTTCGTTTCATTAGAAGTTAGCCCTTTACTAAAATCACACCTGATGGTAAGTGATGATCCAGCCTAACTTGGAAGTGGTATGGCAGTTTTATTAAACCCATTCCCGGTATGTACTAAAACGCTCGCGGCGCTGAAATCCCTTGACGGCACGGCATTGCCGGTATGTTGGTAACTAGCCATAGCCGTAGCCTCCCACCAGACCAGAGATAATTTTAGGAATTAAAAATTCTCAAGTTTTGCCAAAGTACAAATTCCCTCCCGGGAATCAAACCCGGGACCTCCCACTTTAAGACCACAGCGCTCGCCACTGGCCAGGGAGGTCGTCAAAAACGCAAAAGTTTCACAAAACAGCCGCATTGTATCTTTATATATTAATATCAATGGTGAAGAATCATTTTAATCGACTCCATTCGGTGTTTTTATTCACAATACAATTCATCCTCTAGATAGGCACTTCATCGATAAATCCGAAGTATGGGATTGAGATAACGCATGATATTCAAATTAAATACCTTTGACATTTCGAGATTACAAACATCGGTTATATTGAACTGAGAGTCGAGTTTGAAGGACACACGAAAGAATGGTGTGGGTTTGGTTGAATCGAATTGCATGTCGGGAAAATCTAAATATATACAAGGAAAAGGTGACTGACTGACTGACTGACTGACTGATCTATCAACGCACAGCTCAAACTACTGGACGGATCGGGCTGAAATTTGGCATGCAGATAGTATAACGTAGACATCCGCTAAGAAAGGATTTCTTAAAATTCAACCCCTAAAGGGGTGAAATAGGCGTTTGAAATTCGTTTGAAGTCGCGGGCATAAGCTAGTAAAAAAATTAATGGAGTTTTATTTCAGGCAAAAAGCCCATAAATCTATGTTAGTGCAGAACATTCACTTAACATATGTTAGTACCTTAACATATGTTTTACCTACTTAAAAATAGTACTTACACTTACTTATAACTTACTACACGCACTATCACACTTACTTATACCACAGCTTTACGATACTATTATACAGTATACTTACTTCTAGTACTTTGTAACATCATTGTAACCTATTCAAACTTCTAAATGATTTTTTATAATATATCATAGAAGCTGTGATAGCCTAGTGGTTAGAACGTCCGCCTTCTAATCGGAGGTCGGGGGTTCGATCCCGGGCACGCATCTCTAACATTTCGGAGTTATGTGCGTTTTAAGTAATTAAATATCACTTGCTTTAACGGTGAAGGAAAACATTGTGAAAAAAACTGCATGCCTGAGAGTTCTCCATAATGTTCTCAAAGGTGTGTGAAGCCTACCAATCCGCACATGGCCAGCGTAAGTAATATTTCCTCGTAGAAATCGCTTCAAGGCGAGAAGGCTGTCTGTTGTAGACATCTACTTTTATTGCTATGTTTATTTCGTTGTCTTTTTGTTTGTTTCTTTTGATGTAAAATAAAGCATCTTTCATTCATTCATTAATTCTTTCCCTCTACGCTCTTTAACTCATTTAGATTGTACTCATCCACAAGTTTCCATCGGCACACGAGTTATCAAAGCAATGCACTTACGATCTCGATGTCTCCTCAACGATATCTTTATCCAATTTGTTACCCTTATCAAGAATTAAATGCGTTTTAGGCCTCACTCGTCACATTTTATTTTTATTAATTACGACCACAGGCGGCCTTATAAGGTCCCCTTCGGACAGGTGATAGCGTTTTATGATAACCTATTTTATCGTATATCCATTTGTAACAGTGAACATCAAAATGTCCGCCGGTACATCAGAGATGATGAACTTAAGTAATTGATCTGATTACTTAACCAGTGAGGTTTAAACATGCTTACAGACATTTAATCTAATCACTAGTAAGTAGATGCGCTTGCATTTAGAACTTATTGACTAACTACTGTGCATTCCAATTTGATAAGCGTAAGTAGTTACCAGTCATCTATCTAAACATATAAAAGGAAAAGGTGATTGATTGACCGACCGACTGATCTATCAACGCACAGCTCGAACTGGACGGATCGGGCTGAAATTTGGCATGCAGATAGCTATTATGACGTAGACATCCGCTGAAAGGATTTTTGCAAATTCAACCTGTAATATAGGGGTAATATAGGGGTTTGAAATTTGAGTGGTCCACGCGGGCGAAGTCGCGAGCATAAGCGAGTTCTCTCTAAATACGTACTACTCATATACTCGTATCTCATCATTCTTCTAGTCGAGAAAAACAAGATTGATAATCAGATGTGATGCTGGAGGCAAATGTTAGGAGTCTCATGGGCCAAATTTCGTACTAACGTCTCTATACTCCAAGCACTCGGCAGACGGCATTAGACAACGTCTTACGGCTTTAGTAAAGAGTCGCATGCTAAAGTTCTTCGCACACGTCTCCCGGCATGAAAATGACTCCCTCAAGTATTGTAGTGCAGGGCAAGGTGCAGGGCACCGAGGGCTAGGAACAGCACCCATGCGATGGACGGGTGCTCAAAGACGGTCACTTCATGATGCTCACGATAACTGCCAAGAATCGACGAAGAAGTAGAAGACCCATTTTCTTAATATTCATTTTTTATAATCAACAGCGTTACATAATATAATATAATTGTACATTTCAGACTTAATACTAAAATAAGTACAAATAGGATTACAGTTTTGTTTAAAAGTTATAGGCATAGATTAATTATTGGTTTCGCTGTATCTCTATGGTATGGATGTAGGTTTGAAGATAACAACATGTTTGACAATTATTTTACAACAGTCAATTATCATCAGGAAAAATTCACAAATGCTCTTTTAGCCACTTTTGAGCCTTATAAAATGCTTTCCTGAAAATCCAAGCAAAACTTTCAACCTAAATATTTGCGTCAAAGGTGCTCGAATAGAAATACCTGATACGATAATGGATGGAAAAAATGGTTTCCGCATCACTTAGCATTGCTTCCGTAATCGATATATTTTCACGTAAAAATCAAATGTCACTCGACATTTGAGAATGACAGTGTGTCACTCGGGTGTCAAAGAAACCTTACAGGAATTTTTTCGTGGTGTTTTATTACACTGAAGGTAAATTATGTATTTTGTTGGGTGGTATCATACTATTTGTTACATACGTTATATTATTTACACTACATACATTATGTATTCAACTAATCATAACATATTTAGACTTTTAAATACTAATGAAATTGTCAACCAAGTTTAAAATTAAGAGGAATGTTTTTGTTGTCCAATATACAGGGTGTAACCAGAACGCTAGCAAAACAAACACAAGTGATAGTACTGATGATTACTGATATGATACCATTAAAAAAACGCGAAAAAAAAAATTAAAAAAATATCCTAAATCTTGCAAATAAAACATCTGACTGACGATAGAGGTCAACGAACGTTGCGTAAGTAGGCCACTCAGAGTCAATGCCGCGTCGTAGGTGGGGCATTGACCCCAGTTTTGCACGCTATCCATGCGGGTTTGAAAAATACTAAATCACATAAAGGGGCAAATGGTTATTGGTATTGGATTATGTATAGATAGTATAACAATAAAGCTAAATTTTTGAGTGAAATAGTTGAATGTTCTTTGTGTGGGACCCTAAGAAAAATTAATAGAATAACATTGTATATTATGTTTATGTCGTACCTATCTTAAATATTAATTTCCACTGATTTAGTTGTCAATTATATAGCGTGATATTATAAAGACATAAAGCATAAATAGCATAGCATTTTAATTGCATAAAAGTTGGACTTTGTCAGTTTTATGATTCATCTAGCTGTTTGTTAATCTTTATAATTTTCATTGTACCTACCTACTGAAATTTAAAAAAAATATATAAATTAAAGATTTTAAAATTTCTCTGCTAAACAGATAAAAAACTGTCTAGCAATACGAACTTCAACGTCTAAGATTGAATATCCGGGTTCAAGTAAGGATGTTGAAAATAGTACAATTGGCAACATCTCGCTGGCACAGTTGGCACTTGCCAATGTTTGGCAAGCGCAGAAAGACTGTTTCGGAAGTCATTGTGCCGAGCATAAACAGCTTATAATGCATCAAAGGAGTATTACAAATGGCCTCATTTGGATACTTTAAAAAATGCTTAGAAACTTACTTTATATATATAGAATATTATTCTCTATGTGATAAATAGAAAATTATAATTATTATATACAAACTAGCATCAGCTAGTTTGTAATAAATTTAAAATACCTCCCCAGAAACGTATTTTCACTTTCAACAAACTTCATTAATCGACGATTAAAATATATAAATTGTAGAGTTCAACAGACTGACCCTACTCATAAAAGCGGTTAGAATATGTTGTATGTGGGCAAAAGGGACAAATTTATGTTAGTGTAAGAGCTGATGATTTCTAAAATTGAGCTACCTGAACAAAAGATTTTTGGGAAAACAGGTAGGTTATTAAATAATTCATTTATTCTACTCTTCATAAAAGAGGAATCGCGTATCTATATGCGCACATATTGTGTATTGTTATCCGCACACAAAGGGTGCCAACGGGACTCTATTACTAAAACTCCGCTGTCCGTGTCCGTCCGTTCGTCTGTCTGTCAGCGGGCGGTATGTCATGAACTGTAACAGATAGAAAGTTGAATTTTTACACAATATGTATTTCTATTGCCCCTACAACAACAAAATTAATAATAAAAATTCAAAATAGCCGCCATGAAAATTGAAAAAATTAAAAGTGTTATTTTTTTAACTATTGTACGGATAACGGAATCGTGTGCGAGTCAGACTCGCACTTGACAAGATTTTTTAAAGAACGAAGTCAGTCAGTCAGTCACCTTTTCCTTTTATATATTTAGATTAGAGGTTACCAGCTCCTTGACTAAGTGGTTCCAACAAAAAGCAGCAGTCGCATCCAATGTGAGAGATACCGAGCGCGGAGTGTGAACGGTGTAAATACTTACGGTTTATTTATTAGTAAAGTTATTTCGAGGGTAACAGTAAATCAGAGATACCCACAGTTCTTTAGTGATGCTCCAGGAGCAAACTTTCGTTTGCAGTGTGAACCCATTTCGCTTAGCTCACTTAGCCCTCTCAGTTGAGCGACATGAGCGAAGCGAAACGAACTTCGCTTCGTTTCGTTTCGCTTCACTTCCAATGTTGCCTGCGCTGATTTCGTTTGTCTACCTGTGAGACAAAGATGCGTGAACATAATAAAAATAATAAAAAATAAAATAATTTTATTTCAGGCAATGACAAAACGGAGCATGTTCAGGATAGCCGCGGTTATCCGGCCGCGATGAGAAGGTCGCGCGTCGGCAACGGCTCGCGTGTTACGCGACCGCGTACAACTAGCGGGCCACACACTTTCATACACGACAACGAAAAGTGAACACGTCAGACGAATCTGTGTCTTTAATAAATTACTTATAACGTGGAATACAGTGCATTATTATTTTGGACGCCGAGATATCCCTCAACAATACGTGCAGGGCACTTGGCTCCACTAGAGCAGATTACATTAAATATTAGAATTGAATTGACTAACAATATAAATGTAAAAAAATAAAATAAAAAAATGGAGCTAACAATTTAAAAATAAACTAATCTAAGTAAAGGTGTTATTATCGTACCGATGCAGGTTGGACCAATGTTTTGTGAAAGGATTACTAAGATCCTCTACAATAGCACATAAGATAGCGTTGGTACTGTATGTCAGTCTTTCCCAGTAGGAAGCCGTCCTCGCTCGGAGTATGGCGAAGAAGTCAGGGACCCTTGCAGCAGCAAACATAGCTTTAGCACTGCAGAAACGCGGGTGCTTCATTAGGATGCGGAAGGCGTTGTTATATTGTACCCTAAGTGCATTATAGCTGCGCTTGGTAAACTTTTTCCACAGCTGACATGTGTAGAAACATTGACAAAAAGCTTTAAATAACGTCACCTTCACATCATCAGAGCAACGAGCGAATCTGCGCGCTATCATGTTAGCCCGTACCGAAAGAGCCCTGCGCTCCCTCTCCATATCTCCGTCATCTTTTATGTCTTCTGTAATAATCTGTTCTGTAATAATGATTAATAGGCATGCAGTTTTAAGAGTGGTGATAGAATAATAATATACAGGGTGTAACCGAACGCTAGCAAAAACTTAGCGTTATTGTTATACTTCTCTTCGTTTTTGCTAGCGTTCTGGTTACACCCTGTATATAGGTACGTACCCAACTATCGCTTAAAATAGGAACTCCTTTATAAAACAGACAAAAGCTTTTTATCGAGAAAAATGAAGTATTATTTCTTAATCATATAAATTAGTCAAAGCTTTCATAATATATAACTGTTAAATCAAATTATGTATTAAATCCGAGTGAATAAATTCTCATCGTCATAAAGGAAATGCACGGAACGATATTCGAATTTAATTTAAAAATTCACTCGCAACTCTGACGTTTATTTGAAAATTTTATTTCCCCGTTTTTATTTATTTCATAATTATACAACAACGTCTATTTAATAGCACAAATCTCACGGCTTAATAGATTATGTTATTCAAAAGCTCAAAAGGTAGACATGATAGGCGTAACACAGCGTGAAACCTACGCGTATGCTCATCAATATCGATCGAGGACCGAAATAATATGGAGGTAATGGTCAATTTGGGAAGTTTTACAAGCCATTGGAAACAATGAAATGTATGCTAAATACCCATAAGTAGTAAGTACACACAAACAAGTCCATTTAAATTTTATTTGGGTTCACAATCGCTGTACTGTAATAAAATTATATGGATGTGATTCTATAGGTACTCCTATAGGTTTCACATTCATTAACGTCGTTGTACGATATCAATTGGTGCCCTCGGAAAATGAAAACGTGTTACGAATGTAATACGGTTCGAATGGGCCCCTCTGAACGATACCATTACGTTAACACGAGATGAAAAAATCTTGCTTTCAATTTGTTAATAGCGGATGTATCGAAATAAGAAGACGTACAAGAATTGCTTTACATTTTTATTAATAGGAACATCATTTATTTAAGAACAACGCCTATATTATACGCTGGAAGACCATACAAAATGACAGTTACTTTTTGTGCCGATTTGAAGCACCCCAGCGAACGTACTGGTAAATTAAATTGACACTGTCAAATAGTCTTCGTCAGACGTCTTATCACTAACATTTAATTCTAAGTTCGTTCACTGCTGCTATCAGCACCAAAATAGGAAAATTAAGTTGCTTCAAAAACAGGTAGTTACAGTAGTTATAAGTCCCGTAAATTGCTATTGCGCTGGAACCATGTCTCATTAAAATCGAAATGACGTCATTGACGTTAGCCGAAATAAAAATATACCATCAGCTAGAAACTTCAGTCTAGTACTGACGTCACTAAAATGGCGGCCTCGCGCATTAGCAATTTGCGGGACTTATTCAAAATTAAAGCAGCAATGTACACTGCCCTAATATTCAACTAATTTTAGACTAAGGCTGCCTGTCCACTGAAACCGAGTAAAGAGGTGCGGAGCGGAGCTGTGCAAATATCAACCAATAGAATTGCATAAAACTCCCGCTCCGCTTCAGTGGACAAAGATTTGCAGACTAGTTTTAAAAATCAAACATTTTAACGCCAATCGGGGCCGCGCAGATGAGTAACATAGTAGTGAGGCGTAGCGGGGAAGAACGTTTCGCGTAGAACTAAACAAATTAATTGTTTGCCACCAGTAGCTCAAATGACTCGTCGCGTGCTCGCAACCTAGCTCTGCGTATGTCAAAACTAAGTCCGCAACTCCGGTCCGCATTACTTTCTCGCTCTGCTCCGCTACCTAGCACCACATTTATGGACAGATACAGTCCGCAACACCACTCCGCATCACTTTTTCGCTCCGCTCCGCTACATAGCGTCGCACCAGTGGACAGGCAGCCTTAATAGGTGCCAGTGTGACATTATTTATTTTATTAACTATGGTCATAATGAACAAGGCAATCATGAACCATAACATACGGTCTAAAATTTCACACTCAAATGTGATAAATGACCAATTGTACAAGCAAGGCCATAAGATGTAATTTGCCTTGTCATACGCTTCTAAACATTTCATTAGTGTGTATTCGGACGAACCACACTGAATCCACATCACAGTGGCAAAAATATCGCAAGGCAGGCAAGAGTAGTTGTGTGTGAATGATTTCGCAACAGCTGACTGAAGTTGCGTCGTTGCAGCTACAAATTATAACTCATGTTATAAATGCAAAAATATATTTAAGTATTTGTTAAGTTATCCATTAATCACGCCGCAATGGACCAACAGATTCACGTGATTTTTTGCATGGATATGTTTAAGGATTTGAAAATAATATAAGCTAAGTACTTCTTATGGCGGAAAATCAGTGAGTTCAAATGCGATTTTTGAATACCTAAATCCACGTGGATGAACTCGCTGGAATTATCTAAATGCTAAAAAAGGTGGTTGCAATGTGGTCGACCACTTGCGTGCGTTTTCATAAAATTTTGTACCCGGCAGCATTTTGCCGCTACATTTGACTGTCGCTGTGGCACGTCTGAAAGCACCCTAAGTCTTGATGCAGAAACAATTAGCTGGTAAGTTATCTGGGTCTTGATACGTCTTGACGAACTCACTTTCACCATCAATTTACTTTAACTAGGAACACCCATTTGTATCAATTACGACCAGGGTTTAATTTGGGTAAATACCAATTTTATGGGCACTCCGTTGAGTTAATGCTAAAGGGTTTGAAATTTAATAGGTGGATGGGAGAGAAGTGTCTTCACAATTGTGTGGAACGTTCCTTAATTGGGATTTATTATTTTACTGATATGTGAAACGGCTGATGTGCTAAATAATTATTATTAGTGCTACAGTTTTAATTCTGATCACGCTCAATAGCTCAATGGTTTAAAGATGGAATATAATCCAAATGACAGAGGTTCAAATTCCACTCGAACGTATAGCAAAATCTAAAAGTAGATTTAACATTATTTTAATAAAAATAATCTGTGAAGCCTTTTAGGAATTCATACAGCCATCTTTTTAAGTATAGTAATACAAGGTACAAAGTACAGTAAGCTGCAGAAAATAATATACATCGGCCTTTAGAATGACATTTTGGCTTTGTAGAGCGTTGTCTCTGTCACTAATACCTAGATGACGTTTTCTCGGTCTCAAAGTTAGACAATGCTCTACAAATCCGGTATCTCCTTCTAAAGGTCGATGTACATTATTTTCTGCTGCGTACTGGAGCTAAGAGTAGTTCAGTAGAAAGCTCACTTGATGTAAAGCGATGACTGCAACCTATGATTTTCTGCAGCACCAAAGAATGTCAAAACGTTATTGACGACTTTCAGGTAAAGTTTTTTTAGGTATCCACCCCTTAAATTACTTTTTCGGGAACACCGGTATAATTAGTAGTTCAGTTTATACTTACATCAAGATGGAATTGTCTTTGTTTATAACTGGCCTAACTATTGAAAAATTCTTATCATTATGGGCCTGATTCTCTTGTACGAAATCTCTAAACTAAACTAAATTAACAGGTCTAAATCTAGTCCTAGTGCTATCTTTTTCCGCAAGCAACATTATGAAAGGGATAGCAATAGATTTAGACGTGTCATTTTAGTTTAGTTTAGAGATTGTGTACAACGGAATTAGCCACAGTACCTACCTACAATTAATATTTAAATCAAATGAAAAAATTGCAAAATAATGGTGAATCTGTCCTCCTAACCGACGAATTTAAAAAATAAATGCTTTATTGTCTATACTACCTTGCAGTATTACTCCATCGATCCGAGATTATTGTTGAATTCATCCCACCGATGTACTGGATGATAAACATCAACTCTCTCACGAAACCCCCACATGTAGGATCTTTCCCCGACACGAGCTTTAAAGCTCCGGGCTCTTTTTGTTGAGAAATCTAATCAGTTCGTTTTTATCAAGTGACAGGCGATCACAAACAAAATCTGCATAAAGAAACTACATCCCCGACTATGCATTATCGATGTACCATCAAGAGACCGAATAAATTGCCTTTTAAAATACGGGCAAACCAATAATAGAGAGAGAGCCAGCGAGGACCAGACCTTCGTTATTTTATAAAAGCTGAAAGTTTCTCTGCGTATTGTCCACAACACAGGGAAGAAAGGTCAGCGACTTAAGGGTGTCTGGCAGGGGGCTGCCACGAAACTAAGTGACACAGTGTCTGGCAATGCATGACGTGATTTTTAATACTATTCCGAAGAAAATATACAAAAAAAATATTTATGCTTTGACGTAAGATTTTTTACACCTGTTATCTCCCAAAAACCAGCATATCCAAACTTCATAGTGCTGGTCGTTCTACCCTGTGTTGGGGACAATACGCAGAGAAATTTTCAGCTTTTATAAAATAACGAAGGTCTGGCCCTCGCGGGCTCTTATAGTCCATAATAACGACAATAAGTTCGAACGTATTTCAATGGGGTTTCGCCCATCTCATCACCATAATAAGTGTTTACACAAAGGTATGGAATGCGTTGGTCGATACACTGTGGCCAGTAAATCAATCGCTCTTATTTCCATAAAAATAGAGGCTACAATCCGATAAAATTTTATTCCTTCCCTAGTTGTACTCATATCGATGTACGGAGATTTAATAGTATTGTCGCTACGCATTATCGATGGATGCGTGTGATAGCAATCGATAAAGAAAAATCATTTAGATAACTCGATTATGTACTCTTAAGTTAAAAAATATAAAGTATGCATTTCTTATCATTTAGTGTTGTTGTAAAGCCTTAAGGGTTCTATGTCATTTTCAAGCGCTGGTTAATGACTCGTTCTATCTTTTCATACTTTTTTCTTTCCTTTTTCACATTTATGTTTTTGGGACAAAAAACAGAGACATCATTTTTAGGATTTTGTACCTCAAAAGTAAAAAAAGAACTCTTATGAGATAGGTACGGAACCCCACAAACATTACAAACTAGAAAGCTGAACAAAAGAATTATGACCACGTAGGCCCGCACCTACACATGACAGACGGACGCCTACACACATCAAATTTTGACTAACAAGATAGGTGGACTGAGAAAACAAATTGTTTCTAGAACCGATGCTTGTTCAATGTTTGTGTATAATACCCATAAATAATACGCAAGAGCTTTTCACTGTCTACTAAATCGTATTGACAAGCCGTGATAGCCTAGTGCTTAAGACATCCACCTCCTAATCAGGAGATTGGAGGTTCGATTCTGGAACGCACCTCAAACTTTTCGGAGCTATGTGCGTTCTTTCTAAGCAATTAAATATCAATTTGTTTGTATAGAAATATAAAATATCAAATCTTTCAGTCAAATTACTTATCAAATCTTCGATGTAGGAAAGTATCGTAAAGAAACCTGCGTGCCTGAGAGTTTACCATAATGTTTTCAAAGATGTATGAATCTGCACTTGGCCAGCGTGGTGGACTATGGCCTAAACCCTTGTCATTATGAGAGGTGAACCGTGCTCAGTAGTGAGCCGGTGATGAGTACGAGATGTATGAAGTTGGGCGAGCATAATAACAGACACTATAAATCAAAGCGTAAGCTCACCCGACTTCAACACACATACACGTGTAGAAACAAAAGTTATTTTTTACTTTGTAGTGGTTTTGGAAGTCAATTTTTTAATATCTATATTTTTTTCTACCATTTGAATCTTTTAATTTCGTTCAGGCAAGCATATATAGAACATAAAAGTAGATAATTAATTATGTTTAAATTCACACCAAATTAAATTATCAGATTTCCGGAAATGAAATAATTTATTTGTATGAATATGGGAAGACAAGGTGTTTACAATAGAGAGTTAAGTTAAGTTTTCTTTAAATCCCGCGAGATCGTTTTGATTTTCATGGATAGCCTATGTGTTAATTCAGGGTAAGTTTTAGCTTAGTTTAATCTCAATTCCAAACAGCCAAATCAGTACAGTTTTTATGGCGTGACGGAGTAACAAAAATATACTTAAACATTCACACTTTTACATTTACAATTATGTCTATGAAGTTGTTTAATTTTTATTTATTAGATACCTACTTGGGCGCCTAATAAAAATTAATCATCTAGATTTTGTATTGTTTGTTGCTGTAAATATCTAGTTCACAAAGGACTGGAGGGAATTGTGAACGTTTTTATCTCATTTAGTATTCTACTAAAAGCAGTGTTCCGTAATTATCATGGCCAGAAAATACAGACTTCCTTAGAATTCAGTAGCTATGTACAATACAAGTGAAACAGACTAATGCCCGCCAATGAACTATATAAAAATGTTCCACTAGATGCGGCACTTCATAGTAACATGTTCTAACGAGCATCGGTGTCTGCACTCCTGTACATCGTAATCCGCTTTGGACGCAATCTGTTTCTACGAACATAAATAAGTTAGAACAGATTATCTTCTTCTTCAAGTGCCTCTCCATTACTGAAGGTCAGCATTGCTAAACTTCTCCTTGTCTAAGGCTAGGTCTAATAGTTCTCCGACTGTTTTCATACCAGTCCAGTAACTTATGTTACGTAGCAATGACTTCTTCCTTCTTCCCATCCGTCTTTTTTCAGCTATTTTACCCATCATAATTGCCTGCAGCAGGCAGTTCCTATTGTGTCGCTAAATATGGCCCAGGTACGAGAGCTTTCGCTGCTTGTTGTTTTAACTAACTTGGTCTTTTGAACACATCATAGCCTATACGAACTTAACCCAGCTTCGACATCACAGCCAGGCGTCAAAATGTTCCTACATTTGACGCTAGGTAGCCTTATGAATCGCCTATATTTGTTTGATTTCACGTCAACCATAGCCTAATATTTGTCATATCATCGATTCAGGATCAAACCGAGAGTTCCCTCACTCTAGTTCACTCTGCCGATGTTCGTTGGGAGATGTTGTTCTATGAAGTGCCACATCTAGTGGAACATTTATATCCCTGAGGCCAATAATCGTTATCATTGAGATAAGTGCTACCGAGTGCCTTCCTAATTGCCTCAGATACCGTCGGCTAATTGTTCCGAATGTACTGATATTATGTAAATAAACTAATAAATGGACTTTTTATAAACTGTTTGTTTATTTAAATACCTCATCATCATCATCAACCGATAGACGTCCACAGTTGGACATAGGGCTCCAGCAGGGTGATTCGCTAACTCAGTTGCTAACACTGAATGATAGGCACGGAGCTCATCTCTTAATCCGTTGAAGGTTTTCTACGAAAAAATATTTTGTATCAACCAGTGAAGCAGCAATGTAGAGCTAACCAACCTCGGTGGCTATCATTTAGTGTTAGACACTGAGTTAGAGAATCACCTAGCTGTAGGGATTTCCACACGCCATAGTCTGCGGTTAGTGGGGGGTCATCAAACGCTGCGATTTCCATTTCGAGGTCGCCATTCCAAAACAAATATATTTTAAATTAAGTTATCATTATATTATTTTATTATATTATATAAAACAGGTCAGTACGAGCGTCACATTTTATTAATTGAGAATATTAAAATCAGACGCTCATTCAGCAAAAACAAAACATTTTGTTTTAATTTTAACATAGATGTTCTACAAACTACCTCTCAAACATTGGGACTGACACTATAAAATAATAAATAAAAAGCTTTTATTTCCTAAAAAATGGGCCCCGCCATATTAAATTCAAATTAGCTATTATCAACATTTCCCATCGCATAGCATCGTTATAGTTCTGAATAATTTATTTACACGAATAAATAAAGGTGTGGTTATGTGGCCCCACCTTTACTTAGAATGGGCTATACAAATACGCCCATGTGACTTTTGTTTATTTCTCAAAAGAAATGTATTCAAATTATTATAATATCACTATATTTTATGCTAACGCACGACCCGTTTTTAATATTATTTAGGACTGTGCCTACTCTTGCATACCTATAGAAAATATATATAGTATAATATTGATGTATGACTACCCATATTATAATAATTGTGAAAGTGTGTTTGTTTTTTTGTTTGTCTTTCAATCATACCGCAACGGAACTACGGATTGATTTGATTTCTTGTATCTATGGATATAGTTAAAAACGTGGAGACTGGAGAGTGACAAGATATATTTACTATGCCAGAAATTCAAAGATTTCCCACGAGATTATTAAAACTTAAATCCACGCGGACTAAGTCACGGGTTTCAGCTAGTTTGAATATAATTTCGGGTATCAATGCAATTTACTATTATAATATACAGTAGGTAGCTTGCTAAGGCAAGAAACATCAGAAAATTTGGTAAAAATATAAATAAGCTAAAGACACTAATGAAACAAAAAAAACAAAAGTCTCACAAAGTAATATTATTTTAATCGATAAAAAGTCCTTCGATTGTGATTATGTAGGTAAACGTGGTTTATTACATTTTTTTAAACTACATAATTTATTTCAAACTGAAAACGAGTTGTAAAATAAATTCGCAACAAGTTGAAACGAGAGCAAGGTGTTTCTATAATACCTACGTCTCCACTTTAAGATTTTCCCAAGTAGGTGTCACACGTAAACTTAAGCTGGTTACACAATATTGTAATCCTACTGCAGTTTTTTTAAATTAAAAATTATATTACGATAGAACTTAAAGCTAGCCCTATATAATTATTATACAAATCATGCCCGCGTGGAATGGTGACAAGAATACTGGCTGCATTTCCGCGCTGGACAGCAAGACTGATCCTTCGCGCAAAAATTCAAACTGCATTTTAATATACATCTTGACTTACAAAAAATGAACTTACCTACTGTTTTTTTAGAAATTGTACGCAAAAAAGCTAGTAGATGGTTATGTGATTACCATGACCATCACTGTCACGTAATTGCAATAGAGGAACTTTTTTTATAGATATCCATAAGTGACGTCATAGACCGTCATAGACCTAGAGATGTATAACAAACTCGCGCATACTAATCTGAATATTAAGGATAAAAAAGGAGGGAAACAATCAAATGGGCCGTGCGGTTAACTTTTAACGATTTTTAATATCTCGATATTCCTTCTAGGTATAGAGAAGGAATGAGAATCTGAGATAATTAGAGTCTGTGATAGACTATCACATACAGATAGATAGACACAGACTCTCATCTCATCAATGCAGATGCCGAGTTTTTACTTTAAAAATGAAAATTATATTAAGTAATTTTATAACCCAGCTTAACTTTCCTCTTTTGTTTTTGTGTGGATATTTGTTGTTCCTTTTACCTTGTGTAAATAGAATAAAGACCGAAAAAGTTAAGATGAAATAGATTAATCAGAAGTTTATTAAAAGTAGATAAATAGATACCTACGTTGTACGTAACCAAACGTGTGTTCATATCCTTATACAAAAGCCGCTAGCGATTTCGCAAATCTTGCAAGTTGGAAGTTTATATCGTGGAGTTGGGAGGTGCTTCTAACTCCTTATTCAGTTACTTAGGCTTGCAGGTATTTGCGACAATCAATTTATATGCAGCTTACGTGGGAGATGCAACTTCTGTGTCAAACATTTTTGCTAGACTTGAGTAGTTTATTTTGCCATTCAAATAGAGAAAAGTGGAGAAACGTCGTAGGAATAATGAAATTGAAGAAAGTTTGAGGGAACGACGCGAGCAAGAAGAAGACAATGGATTGCAGAGTCGCTCTAGCCGTTTCTTAATGGAAGTCACTTCAAAGCTCAAATAAAGGTCCACAAAAAAATTTACACATTGGACATTTACAAAAGCTTAATATTTCACAAACGGATCCCTGAATCGAAAAAATGGTTTTCACATGCCCGCAATATTTTTGAAAGACCTATGCAATGACATCCCGCACTAGTAAATAGACCAGAAGTAGGTACCTTTAAAAAAATTGTCGGCGTGATTCTAGTACTAAAAGCCTCTGAGCTAAGCCGCGGACGAACGGACAGACAGACGGAACGTGGCTGTTGAGTACGGAACCGTAAAAAGCATTAGATAATGAATGCGGTGTTAATAAATAAAATTTTCAACAGCAAGCAAAGTAGAAAATAAACCGAAAGACGCAAAAATGTCTTCAAATTATGTCAAAAAAGCGGCAAAAGTTGCAAGTGCCTCGTCAGCAAATTATGGCCCAACTTCTGTATTGCCGTGGGGACGCAACTCGGTAACTTTTGGCGTTTCGCCGCAACTTCGGATACAAACTTGTGATTTTCATTAAATTTTGTCTTGATGTTGGATCTTTTGGGGTTTGGATATGAAGAATAAATAGGCACCGATTCTCTTAAGAACTAAATAATCTACCTGTCCAAAGTGTCATGAATTTCTATGTACAAGTCATACTTGATAGAACTTAATTACATTTACTAGAGTAGTATGTATTAAAACTAGTAAATGGCATTTATTTATTATTCCTATGAATAAAATCAGTAACGGCTATCATTTTGAAGCATGCTCGTTGGTGTCAAAAGGTGCGTAAAACCTTTATCAATATTTTATGTAGTCTGTGTTACTACAAATATGTGTCACACACAAACATGCGCAATTCCAGTGCGACAAGGCTCTCTTGGCACTTGAATGACATTGACAGGAGGGCGCTGTTGGAGAACAAAGGCTTAGAATATTCAAACAAGAGCAACGGGGACACTTGACGGCAACGTTAGTTCCGATTTTCGCCACGCGCCAAGATAGCCTTGTCGCACTGTAGTCTTCACTTTTTTAATACAATAACTGTACAAGCTTTGCCTTTGAATAAACAAAATTTGACTTGAACAGATGAATAGTAGCGACGTGGCCTAAGACCGGACGTGTTTCACTAGAATATTCCTATTCGCTCCGGTTTTAAAAACACGCGGTTTTTTAAATTAATTAATAGGAGTGGTGAATGCCATGTATGAAATAGTTTTTTTTGTTTCCGCTAATTCTATAATCTCTACAGGTGTTTAAAGCACACGCATTCTGCGTAAAATCTATCTCAAAGCACGATCAGTAAACAAAGCTTACGTACTTAACTAGTTTTATTTCTGAATATTCTCGCGAGTGGCTAGGTCCTCAAACTAGGCTTGCGTTTTTACGTATTATCGTTAGGTATTTGTAGTTTTCACACAATCATCTCTAAATAAAATAAAATAAATCATTCCGACCATTCATTTAGTTTATTTATGTAGGGGTATACTTTTTGTAGGTAGTTACACTTTTTAAATGTCAATACATAGTTGAATTTAACAATTGAATAGAAGCGAGTTAATGCTGTTAATTATTTACTTATTTGAACATAAAACTAAAGTTACGAGAGTATATAAAAGTATAATAAAATGTTTCTGAAGATTACACAATTTATTTTCAACTCAAAAAACTCAAAGTAAGAATAATTATTTAAAGTAAATAGTTTATTTTAAAGTTATATTAGAAGTTAATTCATCTCCGCATAAGACTTATATAAACTTTTGTATAAATACTATATTTAAATCTATCTCTAACATTTTTTCAATTGAGACATTGATCTTATGTCTCAATTGGAAAACGCAGTGTTTTGGAGGACAAGGTGGACAGACCACATCAAACTAGTCGCAAGGATTCAGGCGGCGCAAGACCTTGGCGTGTGGAAGTCCCTACAACTACAAGAGATTTATTTCCAGCAATGGACGTCTATTGGTCGATAATAATGATGATGAGTGAGTTAAGAAGATGTTAGGTGGGTACGTCTGATATTCCGAAAAGTAGGTAGGTATTTTTTCCAAAAAGATTCCATGTAAAATAAACATTCTTATAAGATTTGTTACATTAGATAAGACAAACTAGGTTTACTCTATTATACGGAGCAAATCGAAGAAAACTTTCCTAACACAAATAATTGATTCGGCCCCGTCGTCAGGGAAGTCTCAGTTCTATTTAAGTTTCCTAAAAGGAAATGAAAGGAAATCAGAGCCCACGCCTTGGAAGCCTTTATCGAAACTTATCGGAATACTCCCTAGAAAACGGTAGTAGAGAATTTTATTAAAGTCACTTGTAGATAGAGTCGACTTCTTTTACTGTTTCGGTTATACTGTCGATTCATCAAGGTACCTATATAAATAAGTTTTCTGGGTTTATCTGATCGTATGGGCAAAGTTATTTTAGTGACGAAAAAGAATAGACAATCAATAGACATGATGATTTTCATGGTTTAACTGTCAGCTTTTTCTCATCATCAGACGATATCAATACAATTTTAGTCACAATGGGATACCGATACAATTTTAGTCACAATGTTATACCGGATTAGATCACTTAGATCGGATCGTGTCGTGAAAATAAAATTTTATTTTTAACGTTAATTTCAAGATGAAAAAAAAGCATAGTAAATGAGATAATACCTGTGACTTTAGCCGCGTGGATATATATTTTATGTAAATCCCGCAGGAACTCTTTGATTTTCCGGAATAAAATGTAGCCTATGTCCAAGGCCTCAGGAATCTCGGGATGCAAGATATCTCTGCATCAAACATCAAAGTCAGTTAAACTGATGGGCCGTGAAAAGCTAACAGACACACTTTCACATTAGTATTATTAGTTTGGATTATTACACAAAGTAAAACTTCAAATGAAAATAATATTATTTCAACAAACACAAACAACAAGTACGATATGAAAAAATAAAATATCTTATTTCAGAAATATAACTATAATACTTATAACTACATAGGGTGTGAGCCTATTATCCTGTCATATACACTCATCATGTCCCCTCTTAGAAAGAATGTACCAGTACATTCAGAAACAATAATACACACCTCATCCAGAACTTTGTCACAATAAACTATCAAATATTTTAGTAGAGCTCTTGATTGAGTATGTAAAAATGTAAGTATGACATGGTTCTACCACTTGCGAATAAGTTATTGTATTTAAAGAACACAGATGAGGGTTTTCGGTAATACAATGCCCTAATAGCCAGCGGGATTTGTCACTTTCAATGTCAGGCTAAATGTTAATCAATTACGAACTATTACCGGCAAATGACAACAAAATTGCTGCATTTAGCTCAGTTTTACTTGGACTTTCCATTTAGCTCCATTCTATACTAAGTATTAGGAGGGAGCTAAATTATACGACCATGGCGTAGAAATAATGCAGGAACGTTAACTATCACATAGATGTATAATTAATCTATTATTAAGTATTAACTAAATGACTATAATAAGAAGTAATAATTTTCTTGATTCATATATATTTTTTTCTATCACTGATTAGGACGTAAATTCAATTGCCAAATAATTGATTGAATAAGATTTATGATGTACCAAACTGTGAATAAAGTGAAAAAGAAGTAAAATATTTAATAATTAAAAATTAAATCAAAGAAGAGGTTAAAAAATTTAATTAATGTTGTTATCTAATTTTTTAACCGAAATATTGCCTGTTATTAGGTAGCTATTATTATTAGTATCTAATTTATAACCAACAACTAGCCCTGAAAATATTCAAGCAAAGGAATATCCTAAAGCGACTGAAAATTACATAATTGCATGCTGCCTCTAATTAATTAATCACCAGTAGACAGGCCCGACATAATTGATATATTTAAAAAGGCCTCTCGGACCCGACATTAATTTGAGGGATGAATTCCATGGAAGATGTACATAATATTATTCAATATAATATTGTGTCATTGAATATTTTTATGTTCAAAATTATTATGATTTATATTTTTATATCTGATCTTATTATTTTTGACAAGGTATATCCTAATGTTACACGAGGAATACATGCGTATTTAGACTATAATTTGGCGTGTATTGTGTTGTTTTTATAACCGTTTTTTATTCAATTATGTCTGAATTCATAAATCAAATAATGAATAAAAAATTATAAGTATCGTATAAAATAAATTAAATATGAAGGACATTTTTTTATAATTAACTATTAATGAGACTGTCATAAATAATATTAAAATCGAGTCTGGACCAGACGTTTATTAAAGTAAAATTGATTAGATCCGTTAAAAGTTATTCTAAAAATTGGACGTAAAACATTTTTACAAAATCTAAATATATAAAAGGAAAAGGTGACTGACTGACTGACTGACTGACTGATCTATCAACGCACAGCGCAAACTACTGGACGGATCGGGCTGAAATTTGGCATGCAGATAGCTATTATGACGTAGGCATCCGCTAAGAAAGGATTTTTGAAAATTCAACCCCAAAGGGGGTGAAATAGGGGTTTGAAATTTGTGTAGTCCACGCGGACGAAGTCGCGAGCATAAGCTAGTAAAAACTAAATGCTTTTAAATTAACGTGGAGATTGAAATTTTTAATAGTAAGATTAGATTATTTATTTAATACTCAGAAGGCTAAACCAATAACTAGCAGAGATAAGACCACCAAACCATCTTACAACTTTTGTCTTAACAGTTACAGGAGCGTACTGAAATCTGAAAGGTCGCCAGTTCAAACCCCACCCGTTGCACTAATGTCGTACCTACTTCTAGCACAAGCTTTATGCTTAGTTGGAGGGGAAAGGGGAATATTAGTCATCATTGGCTAATAAAAAATTACATAATGGATATAATCAAACGGTTTCGTCTGTCTAAAACTAAAAAGTACCTGCACACGTTCAGGAAGTTTGCAAGAATATAATCAACTTTATTTAATACCCTAAAAGCTAAACCAATAACTAACAGTGTATGTTAAATACCAAACCACTGATAACTCTTTGGTAATTACAATGAAATCAAAAAGCTTCGTGCGATATCATACTGTAAAATCAGAAAGTACCTGTAACCTTTTAAACTTGTTGTCACGTCTAGTACTGTAGCTGGCAATAATTATTGTACATCGACCTTTAGAATGAGATTTCGGCTTTGTAGAGCGTTGTCTCTGTCACTCATACCTATGTGACATTTTGTCGGTCTCAACGACAGAGACAACGCTCTGCGAAACCACTATCTCTTCTCAAATGTCGATTACAATATGTTCTGCTGGGTACTGTAAGTATGCAAGAATAATATGATCAACTTTATTTAATACTCTAATAGCTAAACAATAACTCACAGTGTAAGTTAAAGTCCAAACCACTGACAACTCTTTGGTAATTACATAATGGATTTCATCAAATAGCTTCGTCGGCGGCCGCTGTTTGCCCAGACGAATCTTGATTTATTAATTAGCGCATTCAGCAATTCGCCTTTTGTCTACCGTTTCAATGGGTTCGGTGGTAATGGATTGTTTTATTGGATTTTAATTTTATACTGTTTTCTGTTGGATGCCAACGTTATATTCAACGAAATGGTTGGGTCAGTAAACATACACTTTACACAAACCATAATAGTTACAGGCAGAAAGTATATTTTACGTAAAATAATTAAAAAAGTGTTAGGTATGTTTGTGCTAGAAAAGTAAGTTGATGATAATTACTATTATCAGGTATAGTTCTTGCAATTCACGAGGGCGAGTGTCTCATGCTTGTGTGTAAGTCGTATTGGTATAGTAGGGTACAAATGTGTGCGTTAGCGAGCGCTTGCTCGCGACTGATTGGTCCGACGTGCACGCACACTTACGCAATGTCCGTGTATACGACGTAACCACAAGTAAAGATCACTCGCCTTCGTGAATGGCAAGAACTATATGGGAATATAATGCGTAGGGAAGAAAGAAGGAGACCGGTGGCAAGTGACAATGCAGCCTAAGATGGAGCGCGCTTGCCTAGAAGATGCCTATTCACTCTTGACTTGAAGATACCCTTATATGTTGGAGGGGAAAACTGATGCTATTATATTGAATATGGTTACTATTCAGAATTTACAGTACTTACTCTCTTAAATGTCGAACTATTGCAGTAGCAAAACATTTGCAGTTGCAATTGAATATGGTTACTATTCAGAATTTACAGTACTTACTCTCTTAAATGTCGAACTATTGCAGTAGCAAAACATTGGCAGTTGCACTAGCAGTAAGGTAATTTTAAAACCTATTGGGATTTGGGATACAGGAATTACAATATTGCGAGGTCATACGTTTTGCGTTGTCAGTCCGATACCGTGACATTTCCATTTGGAATCTATTTCCACATCACTCTGGGGTCCGTGGACGGTGGACCTAATGGATTAGCCATTTGTCTGATTAGCAGCATCAATAAATAAAGAGGGTCAGCAAATCATTTGTTCATTAAAATTTAGGGGTTCAACTTCAAATAGTTGCCTGTTTGGTCTTGTTTGCTCTGCAGTCTGTGTGTACACTAATTACACTGGGTTTGTGTTTGATAATGATTACAGACTTTACTCTCTTGTTTGCAGTGTCAGATAAGTGGATTACACTTGTTGGTGCGTAGGCGTGTTTTGGAATTTAAACATCCCATCTGGGTATCCAGTTCGGCGCTGGATTGCTTCTGGAATAATGGAATTCAGTAGTACCCATGTACATACTCGGACACAACGCACTTGATGAGCTGGTTTTATGGTCGTAATACCTATAGTACGCATCAGGTCGAGATGGCAATCGGGGTACGAGGGGGGGGGGGGGGGGACACCCACACGTCACCCGCGCTATTTAAGTGGCAGTTTCACTCTCAACAGATCCAAATTTTACGTCAGCTAATTCTATATCTATGGCCAGTGCCCTGTACCTATTTAATATCAGCTCTTTGACTAATTGACTTCAAAAAAGCTGGCTCCTGAGTTTCTTGCAGGCTCTTTTCGGTAGAATCTACTTTCCGAAGCGGTGGTAGAGTCACAGATGCAGCATAAGAGACACTAGTCCTATATGAAATAAGTAATTAGTAAATTTTAATTTTGAGGTTATATGTTCGAGTAATATTCACAAGTCTCTTATGACATCGCCCACATTTAGATTTTCTATCCATCTGTTTATTTATAATGTCATTGATGTTGATTTATAGAATTTACCATACAATGACTGAGTGACCCCTTTTATCAGAATAAGGAAATATACTGCTACACATTTCAATTATCTAGAAATACTTCACATAAACCCTAGAATAATAAATTCCAACATCAATGGCATAAATCCACTTATATAGATTAATCAGCAACATCAAAAGAGACGTAAGTACGTGAACATGCTTCAAGATAACTTTACGAGACCCGTTACTTTGACTGAATATTCATCATAATACGGATATTCATAAAGTAAATGTAATCATTACACCATGTTATAAACTCAATTTAAACGCCGACACAACACAGAACACTAAAAATTCAATTAAGATTTAAGCCAATTTGCTCAAAATACAGCTCAAATAATGTTCTTAATTACGGAACATGAAAGTGTTTCAAGACGGAACCGAACTTCAAAGGCGGGCATGCGTTCGAGTAAAAGTCACCTCACACGGGCTACCTCTGACTATATTTTCCATTAATTTGCATTCTCAAGAGAATATACTTGTAGACTTTACATAATACTTTCTGACTTTGTAAGGGGTGATGATTCGAGGCCGTCCAAACCAAGTGAACCATCTGAAGTAGTTTTTAACAAAGCGACGAAACGAAATGAAAGATGCTATTTGCTTCGCTAGCTTATGTTTAAAATTAAACGGATTGAGCCATTATTGTCTTCATCAATCAAATGATCATGTCACATTTTTTAACCCATCAGTTACAGGTAAGTATAGATTTTCTGTTTTTACAAATAATAGCAAATTAATTATTGGTCATTTTATGAAGAAAAAAAAACCTGATATGTAATTCTGCAAAAGTACGCGTCTTTATAAGGAGGAACGTTGGTTGTTTCATATTAAGCAAATAAACATAATTCATCTGACTAATAAAAAACAAAACAAAACTGAAGAGTAAATTGACGTTTTGACAGTTTTTGTGTGGGAAATATGTCGGATGCGCGATTGCGGTAGAATGACAGTTACAATGTCACGATCGCAATCACCTCCGATTGGTTGACGCTCGCTCACTATTGGCTACAATGCGTTGTTGCAACAAGAATAGCACAAATTCAGCGAATCACAACAATTGAGATTCTAATAATGATTGATGCAAGTTTTACGAAATCGCCCTACAGGTTTAAAATTTTTTGTATTGACAAGGCGCCGTATTTCCAATGTGACTCGTGTGTATGTACTCTAACACAACGAATGCGAACTGACAAAATGTTAACTCGGCATGAATTATGAGCTTCTTCGCGTTGCCCCGGGGAAATTAAAGTGTCTTGTTGCAGCTTCAAGACTCCAGGTACTGCTTGCTTGCTAGAAACTATACAATAAATAATTCCCCTTTTTACCTTTTCTAAATTGAAATGCATTCTTCTACTGTTGTCGATCAATCGAGTTAGGTCTTGTATTTGAAGATTCTTGTTAGGAAAACCACTTTCGGATAACAGAAACTATATCCTTTTGGAACTTTTGATTTTAAAGTAACCTACGCCGTTCCCCATGTACAAGCTATATCTATACCAAATCTCGTCAGAATCGGCTAAACGGATAGGCTTTCATGGCCTAGCATACAGAAACAGACACAATCTTTGGTATCCAGGATATGGATGTCGAGGCACTATGAAATTGTAAAATTACAATGAATAAGTGTATCTTATTATATTACATTCAATATATTATTTGTATGCGCCAAAATTTTAAAGTTTTCATTAACATTATTAAATTTCTTTAAGCTTATTTTATGTTTTAACAAATCAAAATTAAACTTGGAACTGGTGTAACATATCAATTTATACAAGAGAGCAGAGCCTAGATATGGATTAAAAGATTAAAATTTCATAAATCATAATAGTTAAAAAGAACGAAATTGCAAACGAAGCAGATAACAGCGTAAAAATTCAACAATCCAATCACAATTAGACGCCGAGACCAAGCAGAGTCAGCGTAAAGTATTTATACAACCCACAGGAGCGTGGCTTCATCAAGCGAACAAATAGGGGAGGTCTAGAAACAGTCGGCATATCTGTACTACGACTCAGGGGAAATAATTGCTCGCTTGATTGCGGCCGTATGGAATTTTTCATTCTCTAGTGTACCTGTTCTGAGGTTATGAGCTAACTTGTAAGTTTACTTTCATTTTCCGTTTTTTTTTGCGTACACACTCGCTTATAGCCCGGCGAAAAAACTATCAAAACTACACACTCGCTTCCCACTGATCACTAATTTGTTTATAGTTTCTAGTTCTACTCGTTTCTCGTTCATCGTCGGCGGTTGAACCACTGCCTTAAAAAGACAGAAAATAAAAGTGCACATTACCAACTTTGCAGATAACAATGTTTTTAAAATTTTCGCAATCCAATCTCAATTAGACGCCGAGATGGGGCAAACTCAGCTAAAATATTTATACAATACACATAAACGTGGCTTCATCAAGTCGACAAATAGAGGAAGTCTAGAAACTGAGCCAGTGTATCTGTTCGGAGACTCTTGGGAAATAATTGCGCGCCTGATTGCTGCCTTATGAAATTTTTCGTTCCCTACTACTTTATGGAATTTCGTAGAAACTTCTCCCTAGTATTGTTCTATTTGTAGTATTTCTAATGTTTTTGTAACACACTAGATTATTGCTACGCCTTCGTCTGCGTGTATTATGTTTTTTAAAAACCTCGTTGAATTTTCTCAAAATGGTCTTTCTTATAATATAGAGAGTTTAGAAACGGACAAGCTTATAAGCGGTCATATTAGGTTTACATTCATTCCCGATTAAACAAAGATTACCTACGGAATTTAAAAAAACCGGTCAAGTGGGAGTCGGACTCGTGCGCCGAGGGTTCCGTACTACAGTCGTATTTTCGTCATTTTGCACGATAAATTAAAAACTATTATGCATAAAAAATCATTAAAAATCTGTTTTCGAATTTACAGGTAAAACCCTTTTGGTATAGTTATCTTATTTTTAAAATCGAAAATACTAAATTTGTTCATGAACACATTTTTTTATGATGTCCCTAACCCCAAATTCACGGTTTTTGGTTTTAATTTTTTTACTACTTGTGCTATAAGGCCTACCTACCTGCCTCATGATTCTAGGTCAATGGAGAGTGGCCTATAGGTTTTCTTGACTGACACGACAGACGGACAGACAAGTGATCTATAAAGGTTCCTTTTTTCCTTTTGAGGTACGGAACCCTAAAACACAAATAACTACCATGAAGGCAAGATAATAAATTATGAGAATAAAGTTTATAAAATATTTAAATCATAATAAGATGAATGAATCGCCTTTATTAAACGAAAGACACTTAGCTGCAAAATCTAGAACAGGAAAAGAAATAAATTCATATTAAACTTGTCTTAACTGTCCACTGCAAAGTTTTGGGTTCAAGAGCTAAGTGATAGCGTTTTTAAAACAGTTGTTTCTACTCGTATAGCTATGGGCCCTACAAGAAGTTTAATATTTTTAAACGTTTTATTTATTAATGATTAGATGATGCCCGCGATTTCGTCTGCATGGATTTAGGTTTTTTTTTAAATCCCATGGGAACTCTTTAATTTTCCGGGATAAAAAGTAGCTTATGTCCTTTCTCGGGATGTAAGCTAACTTTGTACTAAATTTCATCAAAATCGGTTAACCTGTTGGGCCGTGAATAGCTAACAGACAGACAGACAGATACACTTTCGCATTTATAATATTACAGTATGTATTTCAGGGTTATACGTACTTTATATTTTAAAAAGATATTGAGACAAAGTGTCGTATCCTAAATAATGATCGCCGATTGCTAGAATGGATCTTGGACAATCTCAAGCAAATCGTTTGAAATCTAAATATTTGTAGGTCGAGAAGTCGGTGCCATGCAAAAAACTAAGCAAGTAGATGATTTTCAATATTCAGTGGAGTTCAATCTTTGTAGGTTTACACATCTCAAGCATTATAATGAGGTAAAATGAGAAATGAGAATCCGATTCTGAAAATTCTTTCACTTATTTATTCTTTCACAAATATTCATTTCTGAGTGGTAATGCTTTTAATTATACCACGTTGACAATGTCACGGGCACGAACTAGCGCGTAAATAAAACCTTTTAATTTCACCGATTTTTCTCCACATCTTATGAATTGGACCTACCAGAAACATTTCAGTAATCTGTATACACGTCGATTTTCATTACCAAGTGACCACTTTTTATTAGACCCCAACGCTTTGGAACTTCAATTTATATTTAAATTACTCCCAGTTTCTGATTGGAAAAGTTCTGCCTATCTGTTATTGTAAAAAAAATACAAAGCTGCTCTACAATATGGATGGTGGATTTAAAATTGCAATTGTTGTGTAGTTTTCCAGGAATTCGTAAAATAGCAGCAACAACGTACCTAAACATTAAAAAATATATTATAGTTTTGTTTGTGGTAACTAGAACTACAATAAAATAAGCAAATACTGAGAATTCACTGTAAATATCCGATGTGACATGGTATTGGATATTTGGAGTGTTATAAAAACGTACGTTACGAATGGTACAAAAACAAGTCATAGCAAGAGACCTGATGGATTGACGCTGGTTTGGTTCCCTGGGAACGTGGATGGGCTCTCATATGAGTTGCAACGTGCGTTGACAATATGGCCCCGTGTTACATCAGGAATACACCATCGAGACTGGGAGCTACAACAATAATGACTGAAACCGGTAGTCTGGTAATCCAATTCAATCGTTTGATTTAAAAAAAATTACATTTGATCGCATTGCCATCGAAAACTAGATAGATATTTCGTTTTAATAAAGATTAAATTTAATATTTTCCCGATATATTTTGCTTGGATATAAGTAAGTAGACCATTTTAAAATTTAATCCAATCTAGGAAATTTGGAAACCAATATCCAAATTAAGAAATCTTTGCTGCAACTCAATGGAAACGTTAAAGCTTATCGCAGAAGACCCATAAAGGAGATCCGATAAAAGTCGGGAACACACGACATTTTTGGATACCTGTCTAAGCAGACTCACGTCGTAAAATCGGATGATGCTTGTTATCTGAAACATAATATTATTTGCTGCCCCTTAGCTGCCGAATTTTATGCCGACTCTGTGTCTGTGTAGCGCGTTTTCAGATAAACTTGATAAATGATAAGTATCTAAGTATGTGGTTTCACTTTTTATTTCCATACATTTGGCAAGAATAGTTGGTTCTGCTTCCCCCGTTTTTTGTAGGACCGTATTTTTATAGGATGGGAGCGTTAGTCACTACTAATGTTATAAAAGTGTGTTCGTTTGTAATTTGTGAAGTTGTCGTTCAATCACGGCGTAATGGCGTAGCAGATTATTTGCATGAATCAATTTGGAGACATAGGCTCCTTTAATATTAAAAAGGCAATAACAATCATATTATCATTTAGTAATAGATAACTCGTGTTTTATTTTTGCTAAATTTTGTTGAAGCAACTACGAGTATTATTATTTATCGGTCGTCTGCGATAGCTCTAACCCCTAATATAATTTCATTTCCTCTGCTGAATAGTCCAAAGTTTTTTTCCTTTCACGGTTTGAACCGAACTCGTATGAAGTTATTACTCAGGTATATTATATTTAGTTTCGAGAATTTTTGGATCCAATTCTTTTGCTCCGGTAAACTTTTCGTACTGACCGCTTAATGATATTGGAAAATAGTTGTCTAAAACTTTCTGCCAAGGACTCATTGTGTACGTATTTGATGTGTCAGACTTTACTTCAATGCTAATGTATTTTTGCCTTGTATTTTTAGATTTATATTTTTAGGCCAGAAGTATAATCTAATTAAGCATATTCAAATCACTTTTCAGCAACTCGCTGGATCGGCGGCTACACCATGTAATCACCAAACCAATCCATCAGCCTGTATGCGTCCACTACTGGACACAAACGTTTACAAGAACGCGACACTGAACACCCGTTCATTATGTAGGCACTGTGTAGTAAAACCGGCTATGGTTTTTGTGGCACTGAATGTAACAAAAATAATGTGATGGATTAAGTAATTAATAAATAAAATGTGCCAAAATATGTTTGACTATTTTGCAGATTTTGTTTATCCTTCGTCATTTTTTGCATGGAGAGACCTATTACCTATCTTATACTTAGTTAAAACTCTGGAGGTTAGTTTTATACCGAGAAAGTCAAGAGGTCCCATGGGGGTTTTAAAGACCTAAATCCACGTGAACCAAGATGCGAGCTTCATCTAGTTATTTAATAAAACAAAATCTGAGGAATAATTAAATAACACTCATGTGGTAATAACAACAAAACATTATATACTTAATATAGCAACGAAATCATGTTTCAATTTCATGCGCTCTCATCTCGCGTAAGCTCTTCGAAGACTTAGTACGGGTTCCCGGTGCTTCTTAAATGCAAAGTTCGTAAATAATTTCGCGAATGTACCATTGATATACAAAACCTAAGATACACAGTGTTGAAAAATGACCCAAAAATAGGCTTGAAAATTAGTACTTATTTTGTTGGGCTTTCAACCGTACAACAATGCGTGCCTTATTTACACGACTGGCCAAAACAAGGAGTGTAATTTTTTTTTTAAAAGAATGTTAGCCAAATTGCTGACTAATATTCCCCTTTCCCCTCCAATTAAGCGTAAAGCTTGTGCTACGAGTAGGTACGACAATAGTGCACCGGGTGGAATTTGAACCGGCGACCTTTTGGTTTTCAGTCCACTCCTATAACCGTTGAGCTATCGAGGCTATAAAATGCAATGTTTTCAGGGTCCATGTATGTATGTATGTATTTATATTGTATGAATGTATCTACCTATGTATATGAGTTTCTTTATTCCACCAATTTTAATTTATTATTTCTAAATGCCTAAACAGATTTGGTTGTCGAAGTATCTTAGAATCCTTAAATTATTCCGAGCTATGATTGTTTTGAAAAAATTCAATATTGTGGCTGTTAAGGCGTCATTTTCAAATGTGAAATTTTTTGTTTGAAAGTCATTAATTTTTTTATGTACTTACCTACTGAAATACTTGTTTGGTTTTTAATTCAGTTCTCAAAAACGATGTTATTACCTATTAAGTGGGAAACACTTCAAAGAAAGGCTTTGCATACGACGCATGGTGCTAGTTTTTATCGGCAACTTAAATGGGATTGGCATATAGAAATCGCAAAAAATAAAATACCTTTATTATCATAACTTGTTTTACACTCGATTTGATATTAAATAGTATTTTCTGAGAAAATGAAAATATATTACGAGTAAAATTTCAAAGAAACTTTGTATCTTATTTATTTATTTTTGTTATATCAATGGAATGTAAAAAGATTCCGTATGGGAGTGTAGGTACTTCAATAATGCAAGTTGGCAGTAAAACGTAGCAGAGTGCGACCGGCACGCTAAATGGCCCACTGCTAGAATTTAGTGTTAGAACGTGTCCCAGTACAACAATGTGATAAAAGAACCGCATTGTTGCGGGCATACGGAAAATATGGATGCCCGGTGTCGATTAAAATATATGCAGTTTGAATATGTAGAGAAACATAAGTAAGTACAACCCGTCGGAAATATCTGCACACCTCGCTGGAATGCGCTTCCCCTCGCGCTTCCTCGCAGCTCACCTATTTTCGCCTATCCAGTACCGTTGCCAACGCAAGCGCGCTGCATGACGTCACTAAGCCATGTTTGCAGATATTTCCGACGGGTTAAATTAATGCATTCTTCCTGCCTCGTTGCGGTGGTTTAGATGATATTTTCGATCTGTAATTTTTATGTTCTAGAATAAGTTTGGTATTTTTGTTTGTTGTATTTTCTTTTTAAATTAAAGGTAATAAATTAAAAAAAAATCTTCCATTTATCTACTTAATATTATTACTATATTTAATGTGTCTATCAGCTGTCTGTTGCCTTTTCACAATCCATCTGTTAGCGGATTTTGACGAAACGAACAAAAATAACTTGCATCTCGAAGACGTACATAGGCTATTTTCATCTCGGAAAATCAAAAGTGGGGGGAATCATCATAAAACAACAATAGGTGCCAAAATACTACATCACTACCCAAAAATTAACTAAAATGTCAAACAGATTTATAAAATATCATTGGCATTGTCTTTCGACATGTTTGATTGAAGACATCAGATTTCCTAAGAAAATTGTCGTACCTACTCCATCATCAATCAACATGATTAAAAATGACGATAGTTTCTATGATAATAATCCCTGAGACTCCTAAACAGTGCCTATTAATTTTTTTTAAACATAATTATCTGATAACCTTTTCTCAGAGAGCCTCAATAGCTCAACCGGTATAGGAATGGACTGAAAACCGAAAGGTCGACGGTTCAAACCCCGCCAGTTGCACTATTGTCGTACCTACTCCTAGCACAAGCTTGACGCTTAGTTGGAGAGGAAAGGGGAATATTAGTCATTCAACATGGCTAATATTCTTTTTTTTTTTAAACCTTTTAGGTTGGATCTATCTTAGACCAACAAAATTAATGATTGTTGTATGAATGATTTCTTTTTTCTGTTACATTCTTGGTAGGGTGATTGTGGTTATTTGTTTGTGTTACGCCCAACTGATGCATCTCCATTCATCTCTTATGGCTGGCTTCCTTGTACAATCATATAGGTACGTCCCTATGTAGCTCTCACTTGGTCCGTCCATCTCATGGACAATGGTCCAGCTCAAGGCTAAGCTCTACTCTTTCCTTGAACTACTAGTTGTTCGAGGAAAATATCATAGCGTCTAGAAACGAGTATGTGACCAAAGAAAGTGAGAATGAATAAGACACAATATGCAATAAACAGAAATAATTTATACTGCGTAACAAAATATTAAATGCTGCTACCTCGGGAGCCTTACATTGAAAAATATATGACGACATTTATTGGTATATTCGAATTTCTTTACATAATTTCCCGGGAGACAATAACAACATTATAAAAGCGTGCGCATAACATCAATACGTTACTTGAATAGACAATAAAAATATTAAGTTGGATATTATTGTTGCATTATTTCATAATTTTGAGTTTATTCCGGAGTTAATATTATCTAAAGTGAAGACTTACAACTTCTGCTATTGGGTCACGTTTGTAGAACGCTCTCTTTTCGACTCTCGTGCGTTTTGTATCTTCTGTCGTACTTATCAGTGAGCATGCATTTGATACGATATAATATAATTATTTATCTATGTTAGATATAATAGGTATGGTTGCTTTATTCTAATATTAAAGTTTCAAATTTTATTAATCTTATATTAATAAAAATCAATTTCCGCATGTATGAGAACTCTCCTCTCGAGAACGGCTCGACCAATTTGGCTGTTTTTTTATCAAGACAGGGTTTATATAAATTAAACGTCATATTTTTTGAAAATTAATTAAATTGCACCAGAGCGAAATCAGGGTGAATAATTGCTATTTTATTAAAACAATCCCTACTTAACAAAAATTTAACGAAAAGCATTTTAATGTAAAGATATTTCCTACTACATTTATATGTGTTATAAGTAGTATGTATACTACAAGTTCTGCAGTACAAACGTGCTTGGCTTAAAAATATACTGTAATATGGTATAGTAATTTAGTAATAACTTAGGTCTATAAGCGTAATACGAAATGAAACCAATCACCGGTTTATAAATCCTTTGAATATATAGAAGAAAATCGTAGGTAATTTACTTGAATGTTGAACTTTAAATGAGATTTTTATAAAATATCCAGATATAAAAAACCTTTTAAATAAATAAAGAGTGGGATCATATTCATAGGTGGTTTTCGAAAATATAAATAAAACTAACAAGTTATCTATTCAATGCTTTGAAAGTAATTTTAGAAGCAATCACATAAAAGGCCAATCCATTACTGTTAATGTTAGATATAAGATAGAAAGGGATACGCAAACAAAACGCAACGGTGCGTGAGATAAACGCAATATGCATTGGTAATATTAGCTTTGGTTTGCACTTGGTAACGGACGGTGCGATGCGAAGAGAGAGCCAGCGCGTGCTCGACCGTCGTTATTTTATAAAAGCTGAAAGTGTATCTGGGTTTTGTCCCCCACAAAGGGAGGAACGATCAGTCACTATGAAGTTTGGATCATAGTAGCTTTGGGAGATAACAGGTAATAAAGGTGTAAAAAAAAAAAAAAGTAGAACAAAAGTTATTTGTTTTAATGAAAACAATTACATGCCGAGAGGTTTCCGATATTTTTTATTTAACTCTATTATAGAGCACGAAAAAAGAACAAACTTTCATACATACCTACATACCTAATCAATGTAGGTACACTTGCTTCTTTGCGTAGCAAAGTTGGGTAACAAAAAGTTTATTCTTAGCATTAAAAAAATCTATAGTTCGAAATATTTATTCCTCGAAGTACTTATAGATAAAAACAGCCAAAGTTTATAAGTTGTGCTTCCAGCGATACAAAATATCAAAGAAAATTAAGCAGGGCGTCGGAAAATGCGAAACTTCCATGCAGTGTAGTTCATTACACAAAGGAAAGTTTGCTCAGAAAGTACCATATACGAGGTAAATGCAGGCCCGGTTTCAGAGATAAATCTTAATTTAAATAAGAGTAAACTTTATGGGGGAAGTTTCATAAAAGACATATTATTTACACTTTTATTTGCGTGAGTTTTAAAATACGATTTTTCATTATGTTTAGAGTTCTTGTCATTTTGGCTTTTTTCCAGCAAAAAAAAATGTATAGAAAAAGTATTATAAATTATAATTCGTGTAAAATAATGTATCGCTATGATAATATAATCGGAAAGTATAGATCAAATGACTTTTCGTTTAAGTTTCTGCAACAAGCTGTTGCAACAAGTTTTGTCAGCACGTTTCCGAAACAAGTTTCGTCAAGAAGTTTCGGCAACAAGTTTCGTCAACAAGTTTCAACAACAAGTTTCTGCAACAAGTTTAGCAACAAGTTTCGTCAACAACTTTCGACAACTTTCGTCAATAAGTAATTTTCCGCAACAAGTTTCAACAACAAGTTTCGTCAACAAGTTTCGTTAACATGTTTTGGCAATAAGTTTTGTTAACATTTTCTGCAACAAGTATCCGCAACAAGTTTCTGCAGCAAGTTTCAATAACGAGGGTCAACAACAAGTTTCGTTAACAAGCTTCAGCAACAAGTTTCGTCAATAAGTTTCTGCAACAACAAGTTTCTGCAACAAGCTTTTGCAATAAGTTTCGTCAACAAGTTTCGTCTGCAGGACCACTACAGAGTAAAGCAGGGCTACGGCAATAACAAGTGTTTCTAGGGCGACTTTAGGGAAAATAATTGTATCAGAGTATACTTTTGACACAATTATTATCACGATAACAAAATAACAGAACCGGTCAAGTGCAAGTCAGACTCGCGCACCGAGGGTTTCGTATTGTAGTCGTATTTTGCACGATAAAATATCAAAAACTATTGTGCATAAAAATAAATAAAAATCTGTTTTAGAATTTACAAGTAAAGCCCTTTCGTAATATGATACCCCACTTGGTATGGTTATCTAACTTAAAATAATAATATTTGATGAACACAATTTTTTTCTGTGACGTAGCCATAAATTCACGGTTTTCGGATTTATTCCTTTACTTGCGCTACCTACCTACCAAATTTCGGAATTCTAGGTCAACGGGAAGTACCCTATAGGTTTTCTTGATAGACATGACGGACAGACGGACAGACGGACAGACGGACAGACGGACAGACGGACAGACGGACAGACGGACGACAGACGGACAGACAGACAGACAACAAAATGATCCTATAAGTTCCTTTTTTTCTTTTAAGGTATGGAACCCTAAAAATAACAAATTCTTTCTTATTTCATTCGAAAAAAGCTTTAATTTAAAGTTTGTTGCCAGCCGGTATTCCTAGACGGGATTCGTGCAAGTAAACTGCACTTCCTTATAAGCTTATTTTCTTCTCAGAGACTCGAAAATTTTCTTTAGATTAGTTTCTCTTGTTGAGGAAAATAGGAAAGAATAATAAGTTTGCGTCGCCCTTTAAATTGGAAGGTGTTACACTTGGCAAAGATTTCCATGAGCCAGTTCGCTGTGCGGGTAAACAGATTAAAGACGGTTTCTATAATACATATTTTTATCAGTCGAGGGACAATTTTGCAAAGTTTAACTATCCATTAAAAAAATACTCAAATCGGTTCAGAAATCTCGATAACTTTTTTTATCAAATGTACCTATGTATATCATAGTAAACTAAATAAAAAAAGGTAAACCAATGTGACACCATAAATACAAGACGACAATCATGATTTAACCCAAACCTGAGATTCTCATTTCTGCATGTCAAGCGAATTTCTGCATTTGCCTCAAACACGGCGCTAACTCTACCCGGATCCACACTCGCCCACTTTTACGCAGTTCAATGAAAAAAAAAGAAAATAGCGCTTTAAAAGGGATTGAGGACCCCTTTTAGCGTTTCAGTCCGAGACGATGTTGTTCCGTGCCCGCGCATGATTCTACAAACACGGTTTAACCATTCGTGAAACGAGCAATTGAATAATACATACTTGTTTAAATTTTATTCCATTCTCTTTTTCCGCCATTGCATTTAAGCCACTTTCCACGTCCTTTTTATCAAACGATAACTTTTGACTAAATAAAAATAAAAGGTAAGTAAACCAACGTGAGACCATAAATACAAGATGGTAATCGTCACTTAAACCTGGGATTTTCACTGCATTTTCTGCATTTCAAGTCAAAATATTTAACAGTTTCCCTCAAACACGGCGCTCTAACTCTATCTGGATACACAGTCGCCCACTTTTTCGCAGTTCAATGGATATAAAAAGAAAATAGCGCTTTAATAGGGATTGAGGAGCCCTTTTAGCGTTTCGGTCCGAGACGATGTTGTTCCGTGCCCGCGCATGATTCTACAAACACGGTTTAACCATTCGTGAAACGAGCAATTGAATAATACATATTTGTTTAAGTTTTATTCTGTTCTCCTTTTCCGCCATTTCATTTACACGGAGAGAAGGTACTAGGCATTTAATTTTACTTTATTAATTATTTTATGTACCTATTAGTATTGTATTTTTATTTATTTTGACTTGTAATTTTATTATGGGTTCACACATCCTTTTTGGATTCCATGAATTGATTTATCTTTTGTTTAACTTTGCTATTAAATTACTTTAGTATACCTATGCATATTTTCCTAAAGATTAAAAATTATGATTTATAAAATTGAATTTTTTAACATTTTCTTCCATTCTCATGTCAATGAGCCAAATAAAAAAACAGTAGCATGTTATTTTTATTTATTTTATTTATCTAATAGATAGGTACTTATTATGTATAAATAAGAATGTAACTTTGTCTGCGTATTACGTTTTAAGCCTAAATCGTTATTCCATTCGACAAAGTTTGGCATGAAACTAGCTTGTGTCTGGGGATGGACATATAATAGAGCGTAGCGAAACCAATAATTAATCTATGTATAATACTTTCTCTCTCGGAAAATTAAAGGTATTAAAAATCCGCGCGAGCGAAACTATCTTTCTATGCTATAATATTATGTTGGCAGCTAGAATAGATTGTTAAAAATCCAATAAAATTCTCACTGGATACAGTAAAGTTAAACTAAAACAATCAACATTTGAAAAAAAATCGACAAAAGAGTTTTTTTCGCTTTTAAATAAATGAACCCTGTTTTTTTTACCTACAACTGCAGACCAAGCACAATCATTGCGAGAACGCTTCGTCGCGGCTATATCATCGACACAGCATTCCAAAAGTTGCTAGTGCGATGTGTCACGGTAATTACCTACGCTAGGGCTGCTTAAAAACGTTTGAACTATAGCGCCCAAGCAAAAATAATTTCGTTTTTAAACGAAGCGTTTTTTTACATATTTTGACTTGACTTTGACTTTGACTTTATTAAGTACTAAGTACTATCATTTATACGAGGAGGTCTAAACATTTTTCCAAAACGTACCTACTTATCTGCAAACGTAAAGCACGAAAAAAACCAAAAAATATTTGATTTTTATTCAATAATCCCCGAAATCGCGGCGACGTTTGATTCGATTTGCGTCAAACGAAATTTTAATGTCGGCCAAAGTTGCCCGAGATAAAAGTGTCACGTAGACAATAGGTGCGATTTCGCAAATGAGCTAATCAATATTCCAGGGGCAGACGTCTTAGCGTAACAACAGAACAAATTCGACAAGACGAAGTATCGACAGGACGGTCCTTAATGTAATTATCATAATGGCGACCAATAAAAGGGAGGTTCGGAATTCATGACACGGCTTTAAAAAGTACTATCAAAGGTGCCTAAGGCGGAAAATGTCGCATCTTATTTAGCGCCCTTCTAAAGAGGGTTCTATCTGTGCGCTTAGTATGAGATTTTACATCTCTCCAACGTTGATAAAATTCAAGCGTTTTAACACCATAACTTGAGCAAAATGAATCTAAACCTCTTTGATTTAAAGTAAAAAATCTGTACTATAACAATTTTCATTTCGCACCGTTTCTGCTTGGAGCGGTAGCTGTAGATGTAATAGACAAACTTGAATTTTAAAACATGGTTGTTAAGGTCCATTTTATTTTAAACCTGAAATTTGAATTGTTTCGAGCGACCGTCGAATTCTATCACCGTTTGGTGAGCTTAAAATCTTGTACTAAGCCTACTGGTCTCTAATCACGTTACTACAATAAAAGAGCTGCAGATAAAAAGAGCGAAACAGATTTGCATGAAACTTCAACGCTGATTCTTTGGATTGATTGATCGAATTTATCACTAAGTCTGCAGCCCAGCTGGGAGTGGGTGCGTCCTGCGGGGCAACCTGCGGGCACGATGCCATACTCTCCGACCCGCTCTCGATTAGGACGCGTCCGCGCCTAATCGAGAGCGGGTCACCTTCCAATTTCTTGTACTACATGCTAGCCGCCCTGCAGGCATACCCACTCCCATCTGGGCCGAAGACTTAGTGTTGTATAGAAGCAGGCGTTGTAAGGTCTATGTTTCCTGAGGATGCTGCAGTGTCGGAGCGAAACGTGTGTTGAGTGTTTTGGGGGGTTTGTGTGGAGCTGTGTGGTGGTGCGTATTGCTTGCTTGGTGGGTGGCTTTTCTGCATGTTTAGCAGTGGGAGGGTGGGTGGTGCCTATGGCATGCTGCATATTGCACCGTACAGCTTTGGTAGATCAATATAGTAATAGAAGGCCCACGTCATATAGTCGTTTCATAGCCCACATTTGATGACTGCTAGGGTAAGTGAAGCATTGTATATTCCGCGACAGGTTGTGATGACTATCGGGGTATGAGATGGGGGACGCCCCGCACACCCGCATGCCACCCGTGCTCACCCGCACCAGGTTGGCACGGGGGCTGTGCGGGTGTGCGTAGCGATCCCTCCCCGATTGCCATTTCAACCTGTCGCGTAGGTACTATTATATGTGTGCGTGCTTTTTGAACATGTTTGGTGTTGTCACAAATTGTATTCTAAGTTTTAAAACTGTCTGAATAGTACTAACACCGTGAATCTTTGATTGGTGCATGGCTTAATTGCAACTGCAAGTAAATAAAATTTCAGCTCTCAACTCTCGAGATCTTTTATCACCCACATTTTAGTTGATTATGTCCCGGCACCAATCACTAAAATCAACGATTACTAAAATTGCTTCTTTCACTCCTGTAAATGAATCGCACCCCAATATAATATTATACAATACGGGCAATTCCATTCACATCTAGTGGAGTCGATCAGGCGTGAAGTCCTTTATATTTGCAGTCACGTGTCAACCAACGTCCAGGAAACCGAATGCGTGGCGTATGTATCTGAGCGAATCTAATGCACTCAAAACCATGCGACATCGTATCGAGCGAGGGCAGAATAGGGGTGCCGGATGAAAACAATGCACCGAAATAAAATGAATTTGGGAGACAAGCGGTTGCTCTATTTCTAAACCTAGTAAGTGGATACAATTATTTTTACCGTGAATTTTCAACGAAAAACGTTAAACATGTGAATGTTTGACAGATGGTTGTATGTGACGAATCTCATGAACTGTTTTGTTGACTTTACGTTCAAACTCCTGAAAATTGGGTAGGTAAGTTCTTTGACAGATTTTAAGATAGCTATGAATATTCTAACAAACTCTTCTTCAACAAATTATAAGACAATGCAAACTCATTTTGATGAGTAGGTATATTAACAGAAAACAGATTTTCTTTTTAGGCTGACATACATAAATGTAAAAGCCTGTTAATAAAAGATTTAAAAAAAAAAAAAACCTCTTTTTAACCGACTTCCAAAAAGGAGGTGGTTCTCAACTCGGCCTATTTTTTTTTAAATGTAGGTATGTACACCGAATTTTTTTTGTGTAGGTGAATGTTTCGTCAGTGCTAAACTCACAGAAATATCGACAGAAAAAGACATTGAACTCTAAGGCCGTCCTTTTTGCCACAACCTGTCAGAAAAAAGAACAGGAAGGAAATTTGCAAAGTGTTTACTTTCTTGATCGACTCTACTTCTAGATAAATTCATAAGGAGGTACAGTCCGCGACAGGTCGAGATGGCAATCGTGGTATGAGGCGGAGGGAGACGCCCAGAACACCCGTACGTCATCCGCGCTCGCTCGCACTGGGTTAGCGCACGGACAGAGCTGGTGTGAGGGGTGTTCTTTCCCCGATTGTCATCTCAACCTGTCGCGTACTATAAATCCTTTAATTAAATTGTATCCTGCTCCTGGTCTCTAATAGTTATGACTGAATTGACAGATCTTCTTGGAAGTACTGTCTAAATTGACAGATATAGAAAGACATCTATGATTGTTAACAAATTAGTCGTAACGACTAAAATACGGTTTCAATGCCATCTAGAATAATTTAGGAAAAAAAATTAGAATAGAATAGAATGTTTTTTTATTCATGTAAACTTTTTAAAAGTGCTTATGAATAGTCAGGTAGTTTTAATTTACCATTATAATAAGTACTTAGGTTGAGATCTATAGAGCTCACTTTGACTTTGCTCAGACATAAGATTGAGTTAAAACAAGACAGATTTATGTGAGAAATAAACATCTGTCTCGTTTTAACTCTGTGTTAAGTTTAAGCAAAGTCAGAGTGCGCTCTATAGATCTCACAATTAGATTCTGACAAAATGTCACTTACTAGCTTCTAATCCTTAGCAGCCGTAGTATATTATTTGCGGAAAAATCAATGGTGAAACGTTTCCGATAGGAACAGTTGAAATGGCGACAGGAAGACGAATCATTATTATTACTGTCCCCATAAAAGGCGGCGTCCGTTTTCCGTGTACACGCTCCGTTTTTGCCGTGATGATGGCTTTATAAAAGCCGGTATTTAGATGTGTCGGTATGCCATTTGTATTAAGAAGAAATTATGGTGTATGACTGTAATATGTATTTTACTATAATCAATCATGAATACTTTCTCTTACTGAGAAGAGACCCTTGCTCTGTAGTGAGCCGCTGATGGGTTGATCATGATGATGATGAATCATGAATAGAATAGGTGAACTTGTTTTGATAATAACAAACGTATGGTAAACAAAATTAATTACTTAATTATTATTTAAAGCACAGGTACAATTAATGTCCCGAAGCCTTACACTTAAATTGTTCGCACTACTCTTTCTACATAATATAATTATTGTAGAAAACATGCATAATATAATATAATTTGGAGTGCAAAAAACACGCAATATTTGCATTTTAACAAATTAGGCTTTTTTCTGAATCACTATGTGAATATGTCAGATCCATAATAACCTAATTACACCTCTCTCTATCTTAACTTAGTACATTACTCTTACGTTTCTAATATCCTTAAAATGAATTCAAAAAGAGTTCTAGCGGCTGTGAAAAAAGGCACCGCGAGGACGCTTTGGAAACCCACATCTGATAAATTAAGGCAAAACCGAGTCATCATTGCGGCTCGCATTTCTTCACTCCGCACACACTCCACCAATAGATGGTGGGTATCTTCTATTAAACCACAAGTTGAACAATTTAGTAGAGCAGTTATAATAATATGTTTACACCTCTGAATAGGTAACAACCACCAACACACCCCCGCAACATGCTAAAGAACTGAAGGTACCTGAAGGTACTGGAAGAACTGAACCTACTAGGTAAAACTTCATGATTATCTCTTCTTAGTCCCGGCTGGAACCTGCCAGACCTAATCATTCTAAACCAATTTTGATTGTACATACTTACAATTCTAAAAAAATATACTACCTATAACCTCTTTCGAATTTTGTTCTCTACGACATACAAACATAAACATTTTTTACCTACCTTTGGACTAAATCTAATCAACGCTTACAATCTTCAAAGAAGGGGATCCCCCTCAGATCGCGGGCCCCCTTTTTATTATTGACATGTCGCGGACTGAATTGGCACCCTTATTGCGACTAATTCTCTTTTATTTGACAGTTTCCTTTTATTTATTAAAAAAGTTACAAACGCAGTGTTCTTTTTATCCTGTTTTTATCACTTCTATTCATAATATAATAACGTGTTATATCATTTGTGAAAAATACCTTTAAAAATAAAATCCATTTAAGTAGGTAAGTACCTATTTTGTACTTAGAACAAATCTTGCATTAATAGGTAGCGACAGGTCGAGATGGCAATCGGAGAGGAAACGTCACCTACTCCTAGCACAAGCCTGATGCTTAGTTGGAGAGAAAAGGGGAATATTAGTCATTTAACATGGCTAATATTCTTTTTAAAAAATCTCTAGCACACATTTTCGAATTATTCTTTTTGAGAGTGTATAGATACTTACTATTTATATCAAGTTACCTGTACTTGTAGATTCCTTTAGCTGTACTTTTACCAAATACCCTAAAATAGCTACAAGAATTGCCCTAAAATGTTCAATTGACTACACCCTCTCTTAAGAGAGCCATTATCACATAAATACATGCAATTTATTACATTTACCAATTTACATACATTTGGAGACGAGACATGTCTCTGGAGTTAAGCGTTGTTAGGGTGCTAAGAGGGTGCAAGAGGGTAAACAGCAGCAAAATAAGTAAATGCGGATGCGGCAAAAGTAAAAAAAATCAAGACATTATTTTTAATTTATTCATCAACTTCGGCCGCGTGGACTACACTCAAAACCCTATTTCACCAGAGATTGAATTTTCAAAAATCCTTTCTTAGCGGATGCCTACGTCATAATAGCTATCTGCATGCCAAATTTCATGCCGATCCGTCCAGTAGTTTGATCTGTGCGTTGATAGATCAGTCAGTCAGTCAGTCACCATTTCCTTTTACAATATATGCCCGTGACTATGTAGATATGGATTAGGTTCTGAAAAAACCTGTGGGAGCTCTTTCAATTCTTAGGATAAAAAATAGTAGGTATGTATAGGTATGTCACTTTCTAGATCTTTAACTATATCCAAAATATATGCAAAAAATCACGTCAAACTGTTGCTCCGTTGCGGCGGATTGAAGAAACTACTGATCCGAGGAAACCGATAGGAGGAAATGACTTACTAATCTGAAGAAATATCCAACCTAGATAAAATGAAAAAAAAAATTTACTTGAGAACCGAAAATAGGTAGGTAGGTTAAATACAACTAAATAATCCGTTATAAAAAAAAAGTAACAGTGCCAAAATTTTCTTACATCAATGTTTGTCATATTAATTTTTTTTTGCTTTTAACGTGATGGAAGACGACAGAAGAAGACACCCTCAATTAGAATAGGTAGGTACTTGTAGACATTAAATGTTTGTTAAAGCCATTCATTAAAAGACCATTATAAAATATTAGAAAGAAACACGTTGCGCTAATGGACCTACCTATAGTGCGCGACAGGTCGAGATGGTAAACAGAGTATGAGGCGGGGGGACGCCCCGCACACTCGCACGTCGCTTGCGTTAGCTCGCACCGAGTTAGCGCGAGGGCTGTGCGGGTGTGCGGGGCGTCCCCACCCCGATTGCTATCTCAACCTGTCGCGCACTAAAATATATAGGTATAGTAAGTCTATCTGTAAAGGAGTTTTAGGTACCTACCCCAGGTAGGTATCATATTATTATGCAAGGAAACGTCAATAATAAAACATTAATTTTGTAGCAGTTATAAAGTGGGTACAGTTAAAATATTTCAAGCCTTAACAGTCAATAAATTAAAATGCTTCAGCTATAAATTCAAAGACCAATAGCTATAAAAATAATGAGCCAACAAATGTTATAAATCTCGTGCTTCGAACGCAATTTAAAGTCGCCGTTAAAAAAAATACTAGGTACGTAACAACCCCTCCGTGAACTTGGTTTTAAATGGAATTTCTCTATTAGTTGAGACGTGGGACAAATGGACAGACTGGGTTTTGCATTAGGAGTAACACTGAACACAGCATTGCCCGCGGCGGCCCGTATGCGATGGTAAAACGAATTGATTGCATTGCAGACAAAAAAGTAATAGCACAACTAAGTTAGCATCAGTACCCATATTATAAATATGAAAGTGTGTTTGTTTGTTGGTTTGTTGGTTTGTTGATTTATTGGTTTGTTAGTTTGTCCTTCAATCACGACGCAACGGAGCAACGAATCGACGTGATTTTTTGCATGTGTATGTATAGTTAAAGACCTGGAGAGTGACATAGGCTACTTTTTTCTTTTTTTTTTCTTCGGGGGAGGAAAAAATCCCTACTGACTTCTGCCTGCTGGCAGGGTGTGTCCGACTCGCACGGACTAAAATAACCTCCCCATGCCTACCAAGGTGAGCACGGAACTGCGTAAGCATTACTTCGTGCTGACCTCCTAAATTTCTATCTTCCTCTTTTCTTCTTTTTCCCTCTGTTCTCTTCTTATCATTACAGCCCTCAGCATTTTGCTATATCGTTGCCAGGCGTCTTCGCTCGACAGCATCCGCGATATAAGGTTACGGGCGTTCACACCCTCCGCGTCGGTCGATCCTAGCGCTTCTGTCCTTAGGTCGGCACAACCGGGACATTCAAAGATTGCGTGTCTCGGAGTGTCTTCCTCTCCGCAGAAGTAGCAGTCTTCGCTCGGCGCTTTTCCAAATGCGAAGAGGTAGGTGTTAAACACCCCGTGACCGCTGAGTGCCTGCGTTAGACACCGGTCTACCTCTCCATACTTCCTCTTGTGCCACTTTTTTAGGTCTGTAACCAGTTCCCTTGTCCAGGTCCCCTTTCCTAATCCTGTCCATTCACTTTCCCACTCCGTCAGGGTATTCTCCCGAACTTCTGCAGGTGTCTGTTCCCTGCTTTCAAATAGCTTCGCCCGCTCCCTGGCTAGCTTGGCTATAGGAACCAGCCCTGCTATTTCCAGAACGGCTTCAGTGGAAACTGTTCTATATGCTCCGCAGATGCCTATTGCTTCCAGCTTTTTGCGGAAAGTTTCCATAGGCTACTATTAATCCCGGGAAAACAAAGAGTTCCCACGGTATTTTTAAATACCTAAATCCACGCGTACGAAGTCGCGGGCATCAGCTAGTAACATAATAAATTGTTGCTACCAAATCCCATGGTCTACTAACATGGTTAGGGTCAAGTAATATCCGTCGTGCAGTCCTATCGTCATATCTAAGTACTACCAAGTTAGAACGGAGATGAGTTATAAGATAAACTTTGCCATTATACTTCATACGCCACATTGGTTCTTATCGCTATTTATTTGTATGGCTCTATTGCCTTATTTCATTTTAGTAATCAAACTTTATTGATATACAGAATACAGACCCTTTCTATAGGGGCTTAGGGCGTTTGTGCACTCATCCGTATTTGGTTCGTATTCGTGATTCTTCAAAGTGGCCATCATACAAATTCGTAGATTCGATTCGTATTTATTTCACAGATCCGTAAAATCACGGATGAATGCACAAACGCCAATCCGTGAGAATATCTTGGACTTGGATGTGCCTCGGATTCAAATCAGACGTATGGCGTAGATGTGTCGAAGAAGGCCACTGAAGTCGTAAAAATTTTGATTTACGCATTAATTGTGTCAGTAAAAACTTTTTAAAAAATTGGTATTTATAAAATAATAATGAAAAAAAGCTAGAACAAAACTACCCGTTATTTAAAAAAAAAACATCCTGTCTTCAATTTTAATATCGATTTGATCAGACAAACATATTTTGGTGAGACTTTATAGGAATTGGTTTAATCTATAATATTTAATTTTTTTACAAGAATGAAAATAATAGTAGGTATACATAACTTCCTTACAATCGTTAAATGAAATAAAATAAAAACCTTTTCCCAATTATTTTCAGCAATCCTTTACATCAAGCAAAATTTATTAAGGGTCATACTCACGCCCTACCTCGTAGTCGTAAGTAACCGTTTCAGTAAAGGAACGTTTAAATTCCGTGCAAAATGTCGCTATATATCACCCAGACATAATTTTTTGGTCTCGCCACATAGATAAAAAACCTAAGATATACAGTTACTCTGCAATTTAACTCCTTAATGTACAGTGTACACCCATTTTTTTGTGGATTATAATGATAACGGTACTGATTCTGAGAACAACTAAATTTTAGAGTATTCGCATCCTCTTTTAACAGCTATGAAAATAACGGATAGAGTTTGACAGTTTTAAATTTATTTTAGAGCTGTCAAACGTCGTGAGTTTAGCTGCCAGTCGCGAGCCTATTGATTAAATTTGCGTGCACTAAATTTTAGAGTCTTTAAATGTAAAACTCATGTTCTGTCCTTTTTTAGCAATATTCAAAAGATAAAGATGCAGATACTCCAAATTTAGTTTAGCGAAAGACAACAGCCATTATTATAGTTGCAATGAGCAAAAAAATTGTGACTGACGCGTTTTGTTCAGACCCTTGTAAAATACAAGGGTCTGAACAAAACGCGTCAGCCTCGTTGTCTCGCATGACGTAATTTGGTAACGTATACACATGGACCATGCTAGTGGACAAAACAATGCCTTGAACGCCTCACTCGGTCAGGATCTGGCTATTCAAATGGACACAATGTTTTTGAGATTTCTGAATCATCTTCAATAATTAATCATTTATCATGTTTTATTTGGTATGTTCAGTTTTTTTTTTTTTTTTTTTTTTTTTTTTTTTTTTTTTTTTTTTTTTTTTTTTTTTTTTTTTTTTTTTTTTTTTTATTAACTATCAAATATTGAACATTTTACAAATACTTTTAACACAACAAAAAAACCACTAAGGTTTAGTATGTTGCTTATCATTCCGTCCATTAATCGATTTTGGGTATAGTGCTTCCATAAATAATATATACATTATGTATAGAAGCACTAGCACTAGGGAGCGTTACATGATAATAATTTGTTATATTTAATTTTTCAAAAATGGGAATTGTTAATATTTGTTTTGAAAGTATGATTTTAACTTGTGTTTAAAGTTAAATTCGGTTAGTCCTAAACAATGTTCGGTTAGTTAATAAACAATGTTCAAATATTTTACACTTTTTTCATTAAGTACGATTCGTTTGTTATTAAGGTACCCCTTCCCATTCTTTTAAGAGATTCCATCCATCCATTAGGTAGGGTTATCCGCTTGGTCATCGAAAAAATAGTTTTTTTGAGATTTATAAAAAACATCTTGGGGCTCATAATATTATATCAGCGATCCCCCATAAAAAACGAACTCCGCCATGTCTACCATAGCTTGCACTGAGAGTTTGTTTCTTATTTCCTCACCACATGCAGGAATCGGAACCTGATTGTTTTTATAGCCCCGTTTGGGGTGCGGTCTTAAACTTTGAATCTATTTCAGACGAAGGAAATTTTGTCGTAAAACAGCAGGGGCTATGAAAAAATATGTGAATATATAAATGTTTTATGAATGATTTATGAAAGTTCGATACCTTCTTGATCGCTGTAATTTCATATTAAACAAAATGAAGATTTCAAAAATTGAATCTAAAAGGGGTAAGTATGTCAATTATTTGAAGACTGACATAATTACCCCTTTTACCCTGTTCTCCTGCCCTAATTAGTTTCAAATTCAGTCCGCATGCATTCAGGCATTCCGAACCGGTGGTAAATTAAACTAGTTAACGATTCAAAAGCATTTGTAATAAGTCTACTTGAATAAAATAAATTCTATTCTATTCTAAAATATCAAGTTTGATGAATCAGAATGATAAATTCTCAAAGTTTGCTTTACTTTTCTTTCAGTACACTAAGTTATGGTGGTAACTAAACATCTTCGCAGACCAGCGGGATGATTCGCTTACTCAGTATCTAACACTGAATGATAGCCACCGAGCTCATTTGACATTGGCTGGTTCTACATTGCTGCTTCATTAAGTGATATTAAAATAATTTTTCGTATTCAATAGATTAAAAAAACTATCGTCACTGAATTAGCGAATCAGCAGGCAGGTATACATAAGCTAAACTAGAAAAAAAAACTAATTCAATTGCAAAAAATAAAAAAAACAAGTTACTAACCTAACCAAGAGCCTATCCGCATCCTTCCTACAGTTCAATAAATGCCTGCGTCATAAAGTTTTTCAAAAATTCGTATATGTGCGTAAGCCGATGACGCATGTGTGAATAAATACTGATACAGCAGATTTATCTTTGTAATCCCCCTCATTGCATATTAATTCATAATCTGCTGCTCAGCGGGATCAACTGTAACTGGAAACATTTTTTTAACAGCCAAAAATATACCAGCATTGTTATTGTGTAGCTCTCACGTGATATATCACTGCTTATTTGTTTATAATTTAATATTCAAAGTCCTGACTGACAAACCACTGATCCTAGAGACATGAAATTTGGAGTGTGTGTTCTTTGTAAAGAGTAGGTATCCACTAAGAAAGGATTTTTCGAAATTTCAATTTGTAGGTATACAGGCTTTCGGTTAAGAATGAAAAAATACGTACTTCACGATTTTTGAAAATTCTACTGCCAAGAGGGTTAAATAAGGGATGAAAGTTTGTATGAAAGTCCGTCATTTTTAAAGTTATTTTGATGAAAATTGATATTTGGGTTTTCGGTTACAAAAGAAAAAAACACGTAGTAGGATTTTTGAAAAATTCTACCCCTAGGCCGATTTTCTAAATTCCACCCGAGTGAAGCCGGGGCGGGTCAGCTAGTTTCTTATACAATATTCAAGAGCATGAGTAAAAAGCATTTGAAACCATAACTAGTACCTATGTTGCATAGCATCCTTCTAAATCTACGAAATTGCCTAGGTAAGCGGAAAGATCTTATAAAATTTCAAACTGAACAAATAAAAAATTATAACGTATGATAATATTATAATATGTATAGGTAATATTACTATATCCACTAACTGATGCCCGTGACTTTGTCCGCCTAGACTTAGATTTTTAAAAATCCCGATGGTAATCTTTGATTTTCCGGTTTAAAAAGTAGTGTGCGTCACTTGTTGGGTCTTTAACTACATATATCCATGAAAAAAACTCACGTCGATCCGTTGCTTCGTTACGGAGAAACCAACAAACAAACACATTTTCGCATTTATAGTATGGTCAGTGATTTAAACATAAAGAACTGAAAAGCAGCACATGCCGTAGGAACTAGGATTGGATCGAATGATTGGGGTCTCAAACAAATGTTGTACGTAGCTGGTTTTGTCAGGAACGTAAGAAGGTACCTTTACCCCAATCGCAAAAGAGTCCGTTGAGTCCGGTCAATACAAACATTGATGAAACTTGATACTCGTAACTCTGACAGTGACATAACCCCCTGTCCTGTCCCAAATAATCTCGACCACAATTCGTCGCGTACAACCCCTCTATCCCTAGACCCTAAATCATAGCGTTCGTCGCATCGCAAGTCAACAATAAAAAAGGGAATATTTATTCGTTATTTGTTGTCGGTTTGCATTAAAATAAAGCGCCTATCTAGACCCCAGCGGCCTTCTCGGGGCTTTATCTAAGATCGGGGTTGTATAAATTTCTCATCTCTCTCGCGGATGTGACATGGCAATGGTAGGGGGTGTACAACTACGCATTTAATTTTACTTATTGTCTTGTTAGTTGCTACTCGTATTCTGCCAAAGAGTTATTTTTTTACTACATCATATCCTTCTGCCAACTGCAAAGTTCAGAGTTTTGCGTTCCGCGTGCTTTGACGAAGCAAAATCAGTACCCTTATTATAAATGCGAAAGTGTGTTTGTTTGTTGGTTTGTCCTTCAATTACGTCGCAATGGTGCAACGGATTGACGTGATTTTTTGCATGGGTATAGTTTAAGACCTGGAGAGTGACATAAGCTACTTTTTATCCAATACAATCAAAGAGTTCCCACGAGATTTTTAAAAACCTAATTCGACGCGGATGAAGCCGCGGGTATCAGCTAGTATTATTTAAATTAAAGTCCCTCCCCGCGCTGAGTTAGTCTGTTCGGGCTAATTTCAGAAACTACTGTAAGGATTTTCATACGGTTATTACCATCAGAAAGAGAGATTATAGGTTATGATTTATGAACATTTTACGAAAATAAGCTAAGGTATAATGATGATTTTGAATGAAATCGGAAAAAAATCGTCCCATCTGAGAACTTCCATGGCGTGCGCTGTGTAGGAAACTAGTATATAGTGATATGTAGTAGGGGTAGTGATTATGTAGTGAAGATCGAGAAAAAAACCGGCCAAGTGCGAGTCAGGCTCGCGCATGGAGGGTTCCGTACTATAGTCGTATTTTTTCGACATTTTGCACGATAATTCAAAAACTATGATGCATAAAAATAAATAAAAATCTGTTTTAGGATGCACAAGTGAAGCCCTTATCATATGATACCCCACCTGGTATAGTTATCTTACTTCGAAAATTGAAAATCCTAATTATTAGTTTATGACCACAATTTAATTTTTTTTGTGTGAGATAACCACAAATTCATAGTTTTCAGATTTTTCCCCTAATGTCAGCTATAAGACCTACCTACCTGCCAAATTTCATGATTCTAGGTCAACGGGAAGTACCCTGTAGGTTTCTTGACTGACAGACAGACAGATAGACCGACAGACAACGAAGTGATCCTATAAAAGGGTTCCGTTTTTCCTTTTGACCCTAAAAAGCGATTATTTTCATTTCTGAAAATAAAGATTTAAGAATATTTTTAATTCAATCAATTTTACCCCAGTATGAAACTAGGTCGATGAAGAGTAGGTAAAACGATGTCGCACTCGCAGAGACACGTGCCACGCCTGAGGTGATTCGATGTTCAAGTGAATTTCAATTAATCCATATCTATCCATACTTTCCTATGTAAATAAGTATTTACTATCCATACTAATATTATGAATTCGAAAGTGTGTCTGTCAGACAGCTAGCTTTTCACGGCCCAACAGTTTAATTTTGATGAAATTTGGTAGAGTTAGCTAACATCCCGAGGAAGGACATAGGCTACATCATCTAGTATTTATAATAAGTAATTGTATAAAAATAATATGTCCATTTCAGTAATAGAGCTATTCTATCATAAGTCATGAATCATGAGTATAGGAAACACTATAATATAATGTGCCACCTATTTCAAGTTATTTAGTTGCTTGATCTCGTGGTATCACAATCGTGGAGGCTCTGGCTTATTAATTGGTCTATTCCTGTAAGTAATTGCTTACTGCATAGCCTATTACCTCGCGGTTAGGTACGTAATGCTTAGCTGTGCCTAAAATTGCTTTAATTTAGGTAATCGGTTTAGTTCTATTACAATCAGTATTTTGTTAACTATGTAAGCTTAATTAACGGCTGAAGCTTTAAAGAGTGAATAATTTATTCATCAAATTAGCCTTCGCCCGCAGATGACTATTAAAAAATAGTCTACTAATTGAGATTTACTTTATAAAATTCCTGTACTTTTTGGCATCTACACTTTCTTCATTGTTGTCCTATTTCTGTATGCAAAATATAATGTACTCACTACTCAGTGTATATTAATCAGTGCTTTATTAGATTCTATCCTCCTTCTTATATCTACATTGTAGAGGAAATCTACATGCAAAATCTGAATCTCTATTTTTAGGGTTCCGTACCTCAAAAGGATAAACGGAACCCTTATGGGATCAATTTGTTGTCTGTCTGTCAAGAAACCCACTTTCCGTATACCTAGAATCATGAAATTTGGCAGGTAGGTAGGTCTTATAGATAGATAGCACACGTAAGGGTCTGCCAACGCTTTTCTGGTGCGAGTTCGTCATTATAGCACCTATTGACCCCCAACATCTATCAGTTTGTCGAACTATGTGCCCCATTGCCACTTCGGCTTCGGTTCTCCTCATTCCTGATTTGATCAGGTATTCTTTTTTCAGACTTGGTCTATTCGAGGTGATATTATGTCAGCTAGTCAGTTACTCCTATAAATAAAGATTAGCTCTATAATTTGATAACATTTAGCTTGTTACTCGATTTACCACTATGTTTAAATGTTAAAAGTTTCTTTGAAAAAGTACAACAAACTTTAAATCTTAAATCGCTTTATAGTAATAAACACGAAGGGGCTAGAGCACTTGCAGCAATTTGTGCTTGCACAAAACTCTGGCATTCATTGACTTGGGGCGAGTTTAATTAACTTTCCAATGAATACAGGCGTTTGCTTCCAATTTAGCTTGACTAGTAGTTGCCAACATTTTTGACCCACACCGAATAAAGATAGTTTATTGCTTTAGGGTGAGAAGCTATGTGTGTTTGTCTGTTACCATTTCCTCTAAAACTTTTATACCAATTTTATTTTAATACGGTTTTATTTTAAATACGGGTTCAACTAACGTCTTAGACGCTTAGGGTGTCTTTGACGCTGCAGCCCTAGATTTTTGGATTTTTCACTATTATTGCAACGAGTTTCATAGGTATTTCGTTTTATTAACGCCTAGTAATAAATATTTGTGTACATATTTTGAGTTTATACCTACCTCATAGAATTTAATTTACAAATTCTACTTTATAATTATTTTGATACATTAATTAAGATTTACTATCGCAAAACTATTTTTTATTACTGTGCATCAACGAATACCAATATTATTATTAATAATATTACAAAATTCATTATATGGAGTTTGTAATTTTAGTCTAATTAAATTCCTTTAAAAATTATTTGCAATAAGCAATTTTACTGTCGAATCAATTTTAGTAAAATACATTATGATGCCACCCACAATAGCTCAGTGAATTCATATTACGTATACATTATATCATACAGTGAGGTGTACAGAAATAAAATTTACTGTTTTATTTCTCTATACCGGGAAAGATTATTATTTATTGTTGACCTTGAAATTTTACAAAAATGTTGCTGACCTCTGAAAAAGAGACAATTCCTTAATCGCAACAAGTCAGGACCGTTTACGTAACGGTCTCATAATTACATTAACTACACGATCTGCTCTTGTACTATACCTACTCATATACAGGCTGTTGTAATACGAAAAATTCATCTGTACTATCGAAGTATCACAAATTAATCTTCTTTCGCATGCTACTAATGCGACTCTTCGTTCCAATAACCATATTTTTAGGATTCTGTATCCAAAAGGTGTCGAACGGAACCCCATATTAAGTCTCCCCTGTCTGTATGCCCGTCCATCTGTCCGTCTATCTGTCACAGGGTTCTACAGCTTCAGCGGAAATAGGTAGGTAGTGAATAATAGGTGTAATAGTGAGTAATAGGTGAGTATATAATGCGAATACGTGATCATCGCGCGAATGCCAATTGGGTATTTGACTACATCAAAAATAGATTATTTCTCAGTGATTATTAAATAGAAGATTTTCCAAAATTAGTAAAAACCACGTCCTTTGTTAGTTTTAAGTGTAATTACGATTTTAAATTATCGATTAAACTAAAAAAGTACGTCATTGTAATGTGACGTCATATTTCAGTATTTCATATAATCTCGCATACTAAGCGCGCGCTTTGATGTTTGATAAAAAGTTACTGATTTGATTAGTTATCAAATACCGTATTGGGACACCTATTCGAGATCAGTTTGTTAGATCGCGCGTTCGTACGAGTAAATTTTTGCGAACTTGCGATGATCACGCATTTGTATTGTATTGCCATAGAATGATTCGCAGGAAGTAGGTACAAGCGACAAAAGCTGTGAATAATAATTGTACAAGATACCTTTGTTTGGTAAGATATGAAACATCCTGTATAAATGGACAAGGTACTGGCTACCCCAACGGACCGGTCTAGACAAATTGTCGCACCCCATGTTCGCATTATTGCCGATATTTAATTGTTTGCGTAATTTATTTCCCTGAAGCGGGGACTGGATTGTATTTTGTGTTCATACTACGAGCCTAAGTTATTGTATGGAATAAAACTCAAATGTATGATACAATTATTACGAACTAGATGATGCCCGCGACTTCGTCCGCGTGGATTTAGGTTTTTAAAAATCCCGTGGGAACTCTTTGATTTTTCGGGATAAAAAGTAGCCTATGTCCTTCCCCGGGATGGAAGCTATCGCTGTACCAAATTTCGTCAAAGTCGGTTGAACGGATGGGCCGTGAAAGGCTAGCAGACAGACAGATAGACAGACAGACAGACGGACAGACAGACAGACACACTTTCGCATTTATAATATTAGTATGGAGGATGTTGACACTATTAGGTTGAGATCTATATAGCTATCATCTAGTAATCCCTAGGTACTTGTAATGTAGGTACTAGGTATATTCAAAGGGCGGACCAACAAGTTCCTGAAAGACCGTACCATACCGAACCAACGTATTGGTGGTTCCTCTGGTACTGCAAATGTTCATGGGCGGCGGTAATCACTTAACATCAGGTGACCCGAAGGGGGGTCGGGGGTTCGATCCCGGTCACGCACCTCTAACTTTTCGGAGCTATGTGCGTTTTGAGCAATTAAAACTTACTTTAAAGTTGAAGGAAAACATCGTGAGGAAACCTGCATGCCTGAGAGTCCTCCATAATGTTCTGGGCCAGCGTGGCGGACTATGGCCTAAACCGTTGGCATTCTGAGAGGAGACCTGTGGTCATTATCATATCGTCATCATGATGAGGTAACAGGTGAGGTTTTTATTTTTTTCATCCTCTCCAACTAAGCGTCAGGCTTGTGCTAGGAGTAGGGTAGTGTAACGGGCGGGGTTTGAACCGTCGACCTTTCGGTTTTCAGTCCACTCCTTTACCGGTTGAGCTATTGAGGCTCTGTATCTATATGTCATAAAACCTTCTTCCTGCGTCGCTCCCTCAATTTTGAGGATCGTGGCTCCCTTTTGATATAATCTTTGCTACGATGTTTTTTCCATTTTCCTCTGTTTCGCGCCGCGTGGATTGCATTGCAGATAGGTGTGTCGACCGCCTCTTTTATTTGGTCTACCCAACGTCTCGGGCTACGTCCGCGGGGTCTCTTTCCTTCGATCTTTCCAGTGACCATGATTTTTTCAATATTGCTGGCGTCCTTTCTTGCGATGTGACCGAAGTACTCGAGGGTCCTCCGCAGACAGATGTTAGATAGCCTCATTTTTATTTTTAGCTTGTTGAGTATTGAGACGTTGGTTCTATGTTCAGTCCACGATATGTTGAGCATCCGTCGCCAACACCACATCGCGAAAACATCAATTCTTTTCCCATCAGCGGCTTTAAGAGTCCACGTCTCAGCTCCGTAAAGAAATATGGAAAACACAAGAGTTCTTACTAAGCGCATAAAACCAATAGGTATACAAGTCTGAACGCGTACCATACAAACATCGATGCCTATACAACCAGAGGGCACCGGGCATGACTAAACGCCGCCTGCAATTCCGCCTGCCATCACATGCACTGTGCCCAATCTGACACTTGAATATTTCAATGTTAGGCACGGATGCATTCATTTAGTCCAATTGCCTATGAATAATTGAATTGAATTTTTAACTCCACCCTAAAAGCGTTGATTAAAATTTTACGACACTATCCATATTTTTGAAGTGGCGCGTCGTGCCATTTTGGGATGCTTAAAAACTTCAAGGTCGCGTCACCGACATGCTAATGTTAATTTAGAGCTCGGAGTGCAGATAACTGTTAATGGTTTTAATTCGCAAATTTTGAAATTTTTGATACTAGGTACAATTCATTTGAAAATCCAAAAAAACTACTGTTATTTCATAGCTTCAAGTTTTCACTTCTGTTGGCAGTTCCCAGTGATTGCCAATTTTTTAAATATCTTCGCCTGAACTAAACTACAATTATAGCCGACAAGAAAAATTGTACAAGTACATCGACCTTTAGAATGAGATTTCGGCTTTGTAGACTGTAGAGCGTTGTCTCTGTCACTCATACCTACGTGACGTTTTGTCGGTCTCAACTTTTTTTTCATTCAAATACATAAGCTAGCCCTTGACTGCAATCTCCCCTGGTGGTAAGTGATGATGAAATCTAAGATGGCAGCGGGCTATCCTGGAAGGAGTACGGCAGTTTTTATGAAACCCTTTGGCTTCTACACAGCATCGTACCGGAACGCTAAATCACTTGGCGGCTTGGCTTTGCCGGTAGGGTGGTAACTAGCCACGGTCGAAGCCTCCCACCAGAGCAGACCAGATATTTAGAAATTATAAAATTCCAAACCCCTGTCGGGAATCGAACCCGGGACATCCCACTAATAAGACCACAGCGCTTACCACTGCGATACGAAGGTCGTCAAACGACGGAGACAGCGCTCTACAAAACCGCTATGTGCTCTTTCCAAAGGTCGATGTACAACATTTTCTGCCGCGTACCTACTGTAAAACCTAAGCATTCTTCTTTTTTCTTCTTCTTTGCTAGTCCTTATTTATCTATTGTTGGACATAATATGCACGCCATTCTTCTCGATGTTGGGCGAGCCTCCTCACAGTTTTTCCTGTAAGCTTGATATGTCATCGGACCAACGGGATGGTTGTCTTCTAACTTTTCTGCTTCCGCTACGTGGTCTCCATTCCAGTAGCAAACGGATCCATCGGTCATCTATGGACTAAGCATTACATTAATTAAATACAAATTACAAGTAGATTACGAATGGATATCTATGTACGGGTAAGTATACCTTATTTAATTCCATTAGGATTGTTAGTTATAATCTTTAACTGTCCATCAGGATATCGATAACTAGGGGCGAGTACCTAATTCATCCATTTATATCCATTCCAACCAATAAGACAAACGGCCTTTATCAGCGAAGGCTTATCTTAATAAGTTTTCGTAGATAAGAGAACATTTGAGCTCTATAGGTGTATTCGATTAATATCGATTATTGCTTTTAGTTCAATCGAAAGATATTGGTCAGAAATAATATGCAGCATTCTGGATATAATATGGGCCATTAAAATACCTATCTTCTCAACCTCAGAAGGTTCACACACTCAAAACAGTAGTGTATGAAACTGTTTGTATTTTTTTTAATGAACCGATTGAAAATGATAAAAACTAAATGAATCCTTAACCATCTTTATAAACAAGGCACAAGGAGGTGTTTAAATCGAAGAGGTGTATTTTTCTAGCCAATATACAATCTAGCACTGAGTGAATATTATATTGAACAAAAATATTAAAAACTTCATTATCATCATCATCATCATCGTCAACCGATAGAAATCCACAGCAGATCAATCAATCAATCAGCCTATTTGCGTCCACTGCTGGACATAGGCCTTCCCAAGAGCACGCCACCACACACGATCCTCCGCCTTCCTCATCCACCCACTTCCCGCTATCTTCTTAAGGTCGTCAGTCCAGCGGGTTGGAGGTCGTCCCACACTGCGCTTGCTGATACGCGGTCTCCACTCCAGAACACGTCTGCCCCATCGGCCATCGGTTCTGCGGCAGACGTGGCCTGCCCACTGCCACTTCAGCTGGCTAATTCGTTGGGCTATGTCGGTCACTCTGGTTCTTCTACGGATTTCCTCGTTACGGATTTTGTCCCTCAGAGAGATACCCAACATAGCCCGCTCCATAGCCCGCTGAGCGACTTTGAACTTGTGGACAAGGCCAACTGTCAGTGTCCACGTCTCAGCGCCATACGTCATCACAGGTAGGACACACTCATTAAAGACTTTCGTCTTTAGGCTTTGGGGTATCGACGAATTGAAGACTTGACGCAATTTACCAAATGCAGCCCAGCCCAGCTGTATTCTTCTGTCAGCTTCCTTGTCGAAGTTGTTCACACACAGCAGCTAGGTCTCTGGTATTACTTCTACATGCCATGATCTTGAGCCACCTGAATCCAACAGCTCCCTGTGACTCATTTGGTATCGTCAGTCTTCCAACTCGGTATTTTCAGTGCGTGGTCGCCATTCCAGCAGCTTGGGACCCCAATATCTATCGGTTTTCCGAACTATGTGTCCTGCCCATTGCCACTTCAGCTTCGCAATCCGCTAATCGATGTCGGTTACTTTGGTTCTCCAACGGATCTTTCTTTTCCGAGTTGATGTTGATTTTAAATTACTTATTAAAGCTTTTATTTTTACATAAGTAAGTAAATAAAGCGTGAGGTTTCGTGCCGAGTTATTCTTTAAGAATAGCGTGATGGAAAAACTTTATCAAAATTATAAAATAAATAATTTAGATCACGTAATAAAAACATTTAGATTTGCCTCGATACATTGTCGCACCTACCTACTTAGACTAATTGAGTTAATTCGTTTCTAAGCTTAGAAACATTTAAACAACAATCTTGTTAAATTCAAACGTAATTAAATTTTCACTGTCTCCGCATGAGGCTTAATTAGTTCTACAACATTATCTGCACATAATATAATGCGGACGGCAGAGCGTGCTCACCAGAGGCTGAATTTCATATAGCCTAATTCCACTCCCCTAATAAGCCAGCGTCTTCATGAAATTGCTCCTACACTTTGTCATAGTCAACGTGAACGTCCAGGGTAATTGTGCTCGAGAGGCAGGGTCCATAATTAGGACTGGCTAATGTCCCGGAAAAACAATTTCATAAAACATCTCCTTGCCGTCCGCAAAGAAGACACTAAATAAACGTCTACTTTCACGCCGGCCGCACCTTTGTTGCTGCGAAAACTGCACATTTTATCCCTTTGTCACTGTGGTCGGTGACGTCGAGCTTACATTCCATTTTGCGTGAAAGAACAATTTGCTTAAAGGCTGGACGGAATTAAAATTGCTAGAGGGTGCCAACGCGATATTGCAATTGGCAAATTCCGCAAATTAGTGCGAAATTGACCTGAATCTTATTACAGAGGAGTAAAGGTGATAATTAAACAATCGGATTAAAAGTTTAAATTTGCTGCGTCGCCTCTGCACATATTCTGAATCATGGGACAGCTTTTGTGGCAAATCGCTTGTCGAGTACCTCTCTGGAAAATTGCTACAGTCTAGTGGACATTAATTTGTTTTGGTCACATGTAAAATGGCGGTATTTCTCATTTGTTACGTGTGCTCTTGTGTTCAGCTGTTTAGAAGTAATGACTGGTTCTGGAGTATGGAGATATCTACGCTTTGATGTCTCATCGCTGCTAATATAAACTATGAATAGGAAGTATGAAGTACCTAACTATACCAGGCCGCGGCGCAATATTATATGCGGTAGACGTACGTATTTTGTTTTATTTTGCTCTCCAAGGCACCGGGGATGCTTAAGCCAATTTACCATGCAACTACTGAACATTTCTTGAGAGAAAAATCGAACAATTTATTTTTAACAGATTCTTGATAAATATCGGGAACAAACCAAGCCGAAGAAAAGGAAAAAAGAGATAGATGGAGCGTCGCGTTGTTTCAAATTAATACCATCCCGAAATAACTCATCGTAACTAACTCTAGCGATAAATCGTCGCATCTCGGTAATCTCCCGAAGTCATACAATTGATGATCGCCGGGAGTCACGTATGGAGTCCCTTTGGACGGGGAAATGAAACAATTTGTCTCACTGAAGGGTGCATGTCATATTTGTATGGGGTGAATAAACTTTTATTTATTCAGGCACATTCCTAACTGAATAACAGAACTAATATCGTCAAAATATTACGCGCCTTGGACAACAGCTATAAAGGATGCAAGAAAATCGTGAAGAAGAAGTGTTTCATAGAGAAGTGTTTCGTAGAGAAGAAGTGTTTCAAGAACATATGTTTCATACGCATCTAAACTAGGACACTTGGTTTACATTTTGTAGAACGGTATCTCTTCTACTCTCACGCGTTTTTATCTTCTGTCTTACTCGTCACCGAGGACGAATTAACGTCATGTATAATGAACGTGACATGTCTATGATAATAATTATAATATCATATTAGAGGATAAGACATTACAGTGACTATCGTTCTACTCGAGATGACTTGTTAGCCCTCGACTACGATCTCCCTTATGGTAAGTGATGATGTATCTACGTAGTCTAAGATGTTGCTAGCTACTAGCAGCCAGCTAGCTTGGAATAAGAGGCATATAACTTTATTAAACCTAATTAGTACTAAGTACTATTCGGTTCCTACAATAGCAATATGCCCTGTTGGATGCCCTAAGTATTGCTGTAACGACAAATTACGTAAAAAACTTCAAGTCTAATTAGAGCAGGATAATATATAGGCAAGATCTTAAAACAGTAAGTAAGAAACCTAACTACCTAACCGAAGTTAAAAAGAGAATCTTCATGCAAAAACATAACTTTGTAGACCTAACTGATTAAAATGTACGTTATAGGCATTATGTGAGTCATGTAAGTATCTTAAATTATAAACATTGCGAGCTTTTTTACACCTTTCCTGGCTGAATACATTGTAAATTATTACTATATTTTGTATAACAGTGGGATACGTTGAAACATAATTGAATTGGGTAATGCGTAATTTGAATAAACAAGGGGTATAATTTAAATGGTACCTACTCGTTAATTTGCTCAAATTGAAGTTAATACGGTAACATTTCCGCATAGAAAATGCGTACAAATGATACGTAGGGTGTGAGTAATGACGCAATCTCACTGTTACATAATATAGTATACTCGTGAAAATTGCCAATTATTCATAATAAAGTGTTTAAGAAATGTAGCTACATTTTTCTCAGACATACCTCATACTCATACGATCTTATTCTTGAGCATCCGTAGCTTTGTTCTTAGGTTTAAACCTTGTTGGAATGCTGTTTAGCCAAAGAATGAGTTTCATTGTTGAAAGAGTAGACAAAACGTTTTAATCGTTATTTTATAAAAGAAGAAAGTAGAAACGTTGCCCTAGCACACTCCCCAGCGCCCTCAATACAAACGGAGTCTGATCCTCATTTGAATATTAACCAATGAGACTCGATGAAATTTAGACATATCTATACACATGTCTAAACTTTGCCATATTTCCGTGAAAATGTGTAGTTCCAACCACAACGCGTGCGCGAACTGACTCCTTTTAAAAAAGGACCCCGGATGGGTTCGAAACTAGTCGGGCTAACGTCGACTAAACACGTGAGTAAAGCCGGGTGTGAGATATGTAGTTCCAAAGTTATAAGGGCTCAAAGATTTCTATGTAAATCTTTGAGCTTATAACTATTCGACTTATAACTTTGAAACGACTGGACTTTTGAGTTCCACAGCCAATCTCCTCGTCTACGCAAGCCCCTATGTTACACTACCCGGTCTGGTACAAGATAAATCCAACATAAGTTTATTAAAAATAAATATAAAAAGAAAAACCTACCTACTGTAAAAGATATTTGCCTTATATAAAATTCAACTCAAAGTAACAACTGTAATAAAAATACAAAACACTAGCCCGCACTAAACCTTTGTTTATCCCAGACCTCCTGAGACTCGGAATACAAATCGAATAGACCAAATCCCCTCAAGATTGAATCCGGTAAAAGTTTTCTACTACTGTGTCAAAAACTTATAATTCCCGGTTACCGCTTGGCTATTGAATTCCCTCGTTATTTATCGTTAGCGATAAAATAATATTAATCTTTAGGGGATTAGGCTGGGATTTCATTCTTCTAGCCGCAAGTCGGTAGGAGCCTCAGATTATTGTCTAGTAAAGCATAATAGGGATAAGGGATAAGCTAACTTACGAAAAGAAACATACTTTCTACATTATCGAATCCACCATAATGTATCGATATGGAATAATCGTATCAGTAGCCAATACTTAATAATTTTTTTTCGGTCACGACCATTCTTGTTCGTGACGACATGGATGCAAAAATTTTATTAATGAAAATGCATTCTATAAGTAGTAGGTACAATGTGGAAAATTTTAAAACTACTCCTGACCTTGGACAGTTTGATTAAAAGTCACTCAAAACCAAGAACGGTATTTTAAAAAACCAAGCGTTAAGCACCATAGGTCATATAATATAATAGGTCCTATATCAGAACTCATAATAATTGAAATTCACAAACGCCAAGTACTTAAACGATTTTGCTCATACAAATGCGGAAAATGTGGAAACAGTTCCTTTCAAATCCGGCACGTTTTATCCGGAAAGGAAAAGTCTTCATAAGGAAAACTCTATGCGTATTTATATTCTAATTAACTTGGGGATGGACAGCTATTTCCATAAACATGCGAAAGAATTGCATGCGTCCAATTCTGTGGCTTATTTTATCGCGTCCACACAAATATCGTCGGATCTTATCAAACCAAGTATAGTAATCAGCTGTGGAAGTTTCTACGCGTAAAGAGGGATTATATTTTCGATAACTTATCCAAGGGTAGAAGAGCAATAAATACAGAAAAAGTAAGATTAGGGGGCAAGTCCCCGAGCTTAAGCGATCCAGGAATTTGTTAAGGTTATGAAAGTTGAAGCGGTCCCGTGAGAGCAATGTTGCAATTGTCCGTTGTTATAGTCGACGCATTTTAAACTGAGTCGTCGAGTTATCTGTCTGTTTCGCTTGCACTTACCTACGACCTGTAAGTGCGAGCGAAACAGACTAATAACTCGACGACTCAGTTTAAAATGCGATGATTATAGAACACAACATTTTATGCAAGTGTATGTTGGCAATTTTCTTTTTTAAATACTTTTAAACTGACACGTTTCCCTCGTTTTGCAGTAATTGAATTGTTCGTGATCTCGAAATGTGTCTTCAGAGATTCGTTCTCTCAAAGAACAGACTGAGATTTAATATAAGTTTTCTCACTTTATGTTATGAAGTCACGTGACTCGAGAGCTCGTAGTGTGTTTATACGGGGGATTCCAACATCAATGGTTTATACTGTCTGCATCATCGTTTGTAGGATTGAAGTTGCACTTGCTGTCTTTTCTGTACTTTTCTCTATTGAGTAACTTTACAGTTACAGTATAGTCCCGAGTACAAAATGACTCCTGATGCGCCATTTTAACTCTGTGGTTCAACTGTCATGGCAAAAGTTGCCTTTAAAATAAGGACTAAAATCGTACTTTTGCCATTTGACACAAAAAGTTAAAATGGCGCGTGAGGAGTTAAATTTTATTATAATATTTTCGTCTTCTGTTTGTAAAATATACTTATTATATTTTTGCTGTGGTATTTTTTTACTAAACACAAATACCATCGTGTCTGCCTTAGTTTGGGAGTTATTTCCAAAAAACGCATTCATTTCAAGTAGATCTCTTTTAGAGGCTCTTCTCAAATGTCAGTTCTGTACGTCTATGATTACCTACTTATCACAAAAACTTTGTAGATTTATAATTATTATTTGACGAATGTTAAAGAAGCCTTTTCTTGAATGAAGCGGGCGTGATGCGGATACAATTTCTACTCTATAAACTAAGTATGGCGTTAGTTATGTAAACATAGAAGAAGTAGCTTGGTAATTACGCCACCACCACCCTGCACTACTAAAGAAGCATTTTCTTTCGATAATAATATCAAACAGCAATCAACTTAGCTATCTCAAACTAAATCAATCACGAAACCAACAAGTAAACAGGTAATATTAAAAATTATTAAACTCGAACTGACTTTTATTTCATCGAACACATTTACCGGTAAAATATTCGCGTGACTACATAAAGCGAGCAGCGGTCTCCCCTCTTGCGGTTAAGAAAAAAACGCAATATCGAATGAGTTTGAAGGGAGGTAAGTGTACCCAGTGGATTTACAGCATTAGATTGGTTCAGACAGGGCTGTCAAGTGGAAGTTTTAAGTCTTCCTTTCGTGACTACAAACTTTATCTACCTTGCTTTAAAAACTCCAGGACTTTATAGTCTTGATAGGTACTTGTTAAAGCTTTCAAGATATTCCGTGTGATTACGAAACGTAAGGATGCCTATTTTCTTTAAATTTGAATACCAAAACAGTTTGGAAGTTTCAAAATCAAAATGATATTCATTCTGTTTGTTTCCGATAACAATTCAAATGTCTCATTAATAAATAGGTAGTTTATTATTTATTAATTTTCCTCAAAAAGTCTTCAAAAGATAAATTTTGGGTTTTATCAACAAGTCCCAATATAAGTCCCGCAAATTGCTAATGCGCGTGGCCTCATAATTGCTAATTTAGTGACGTCAGCACTAGACTGAACTCAGACTGAAGTTTCGAGCTGCTATTTTTATTTGGGCTGACGTCAAATTGACGTCATTTCGATGTTAATTTATCAACTAATCCAATTAATTTTATCTAGCTCAGTTTATACTCTCAGCTAGATAAAATTAATGGGATTAGTTGACTAGGGTCTGCGTTTCTCTTGTTGATATTTTGGGCCCCAAAATTTATAAATTCTTTTAATAATGAAAAATCATGGTTTTCTTTGTTTTCTTTATTATTCTACACAATATAAGAGCAGTTACTTAAAATTCATTTTTTTCTTTTATGTAGGTAGGTATAACTCTGTATTATTTTACAGCCCTACCCGTAGTGGCCGGCAGAAATCCTTTGTCCTCTGACAGCGTTGGGCGACTTTATCACCGTTGCGTCTCTTAGCAGTTATTGCTTATTGCAAGAAGTCACCCCTTGGTAATAATGGTTATTCAAGAAATTAAATGTTTGGAACGTGCTTGGAAAGGAAAATGTTTACATAGCTCCTAAAGCACTTAATTTTCTTACACAATATCTCTATTATTTTATGACTTTCATATAAATAAGTGCCTACAAAATGTATTCATTATGTGACATAAAGAACCGCAATAGACTGACTGGCTCCGTTCGCGGAATTTCTGAAAATTGTTTCATAAACAGAACATTCAAAATTTCAAGATTCGTATCTATGTTGATATTATGTTATAGTTAGTCAATTTAGCCTTTTATATGTAGAGCATTTAATTGTGGCTTCCTCAACAAATGACTGAGTTTCTTGCTGGTTCTTCTCAATAGGAATCATCTTCATGGTCATGATCAACCCATCGCTAACTTACTACAGAACACGGGTCTCCTTTCAGAATGAAATGGGTGTAGGCCATAATGCCAAGTGAGGATTGGCAGACAAGCCGGTAGGAATAGTAGGTACAGCTACATATTTATTCAAAGATAAGACAAGCATTCAAAACCAGTAGTAGATGCGTTTGACTATGCTAAAGTATGAATGTGAATTTATTTAAATAAAAAAATATTTCTATTTCTATTCATCTTTCAATAGCCAAAATCAATGTCACCTCTCTTATTTACAAATTTTCAAAGAAAATCATCCTTTCATCTACACTTTCTCTAAATTTTTAGTAAGTAATATAATAATGCAGATAGAAGCTGTGATAGCCTAGTGGTTAGGACGTCCGCCTTTTAATCGGAAGTCCGATCCCGGGCACGCACCTCTAACGTGAAGGAAAACATCGTGAGGAAACCTGCATGCCTGAGAGTTCTCCATAATGTTCTCCAAGGTGTGTGAAGTCTACCAATCCGCACATGGCCAGCGTGGTAGACTACAGCCAAACCCTTCTTGCTCTGGGAGTAGACCTGTGCTCTGTAGTGAGCCGGCGATGGGTTGATCATGATGAATAATGCAGATATTACGTATAGGCTACAGATACACGTTTGTGTTCAAGAAGTTTTCCCATGGGGCCTGAATTTTCTCCGAGATTGTACGCCAAGTTGGTTGTTTGTTACATCGCAGCAGCATCCACATACACCCACTCTTGTTTGCAGACAGGATTAATTCAGTCTGCTTTAACTTTACTGGACCAAACTTTGGAATATGAGGACAGCTAATAATATGATGAAAGGTTGTACTTAGTCTTATTTTAATCTTTCATGGATTTTTACTTAATACCTACTCAATACGTTTTGTTGTCGTCATTAACTCAAGTAATAGACGCCCACTGCTGGATATTTAAGTCCCTTGTAAGGATCTCCAGGCAGAGCAAGGTCGTCTGCTTGTGTACAGCAGCTCCTAGTGATTCGCTCAAGATTGTCTGTCTATCTTAAGGCTTCCAGCTGGTCGATTGCGGTAGAATGACGGCTACAATGTCACGATCGCAATCACCTCTGATTGGTTGATGCTCGCTCACTATTGCTACAATGCATTGTTGCAACAAGAATCGCACAAATTCAGCCAATTAGAACAATTGAAATTGTGATAATGATTGATGTAGGTTTTACGAAATCAACCTACAGGTTCTATTCGGTGCAGAGTCACTATTTAAGCATCTTGGGAAGCACCCAACCAACACCATTAGGTACTTATTTACAGGCTATATCTGCAAACTTGAAAAGCAAAAAGATCGCATTTCTTTGTTTCGTCCACAGATAACGGATCTCCAATAGAATTGATAACCTCTGAGTCATCTAAGAATCGATATTACTAAAAGAAATATTTATTAAAAAACTATCACTTGGGAACCTACCTAAAACTACAATGAAATGAAATGTCTACTATGTACTCTTTAGCATTTTTAAATTAATTAATGCAAAGCTATTATAGTACGTGACAGGTTGAGATGGTAATCAGAGAGGGAACGCCCGCACACCCGCACAGCCTCCACGCTATCCCGGTGCGGGTGAGCGCGTGTGACGTTCGGGTGTGCGGAGCGCCCCCCCACCTCATACCCCGAGTGCCATTTTGACCTGTCGTGGACTATAACAAACATAAAAACGGCAAGGAAGAAAATGTAATATTAAATTCATGTACAAAATTTTCGAAGCGCACCTAAGACCCACGTAGTTAATTACTCCAACTATTTACATTACTGTATCGAGCTCTTACAACTTCCTACCTAATTTGCCTTTCAAATACTTTGAAACATACAGAGCCGAGTACTCCAAGAGAGCGCTTTGACTGCGAAAATACGCAAAGAGGCTACTGTTACGTGCAAACTATCTCCCCAAGAAGGCAACTTACAGTTAGGAAAATTCCTTCCGCGTAATCGCCGAAACACACTACCCCAGGGACCCGTCGGTATTACCCTCCCTATCTTGAACATTCTTACAGTTTAATGTATGCAAACGCATTTTGTTTCAAAGCGTTACTCCCTCATGGATGGTGTTACTTGAGAGCCCTCGGGCGATGCTCACCTCACGAATGCCTACTGAAGTTTTTTCCAGCCGTATGTCACAACATGCTCTTTGATCTTTTCCAATTTGAATATAACGTCTGAACCAGTTATAAATGCTCCTTTTTAGGGTTCCGTACCTCAAATGGACAAAAGGAACCGTTATAGGATCACTTCGTTGTCTGTCTAGGTATCTGTCTGTCTGTCAAGAAACCTAAAGGGTTGACCCCGTCCCATTGACCTAGAATCATGAAATTTGACAAGTAGGTAGGTCTTATAGCACACTTAAGGGGAAAAATCCAAAAACTGTAAATTTGTGGTTACATCACAAAAAGAAACTAAAATGTGTTCATGAACAAATAATTGGTATTTTCAACTTTCAAAGTGAGATTAATACACCAAGTGGTATCATTATGAAAGGGCGTTACCTGTACATTCTAAAACAGATTTTTATTTATTTTCGTGAATATCAGTTTTTGCAAAATGTCGAAAAAATTACGACTGTAGTACTTACGGAACCCTCGGTGCGCGATTCTGACTCGCACTTGGCCGGTTTATATCCTTATCCTCCCGTATACACTACGCAGAGCGGCGTATAACTTTTTTATTCTCTAGTCCGCTAGGAATTATGTTTTCGTGAAATTCCTCAAGGGCTTTTCCGAAGCGAAATTATATTGCTTTGTCTTTTCCCACTTTGCTATTGAATACATTTTCTTATAAAACACAGATTGTTAGTTGTATCTTTTGAATTCGTCTGTTCCCTTTGTTTTTCTTTGCAATCAAATCGCGTGAAATATAAAAGGCGTTACGAGATGTAACAGAATAATTCATAAAGGATGCGTCTGGAATCTGGATGTGTCAGGCATGTATCGTGGTTCAATACATCACAGGGGTATTAAAGTCAAGTTAAGCTCAAAAACTTGGCGTCATCAATCCGTCTAGGGCTAAAAATACATATCCCCAATGATGAGGGACATCGACGACAAAGTAAGTAACAACAAAACGCCATGTGGCGTCACAGCCGAAATAGAATTTGACGCCTATACCGCTGTCACACGTGGCACAACCAAAAACAGATAGTTTCCTTTAAAAGTTAATTTGGCACTTTTTGTGATACAAAAAGCTTAATTTTTTAGAAATTGACAAGGCATGTGCTCCCCATGACTCCCCATAATGAAACGTTAGTGAGATACGCTAGAAATGTGACTCTTGTTTTCCGATATGGGAGTGACTTTTTATGGTGATACATTCTACTTATCGGTTACATTTTTGGGGTGAATTGAGACACCTGCAGCCGGAAGCTTCGACAAAACGTAAAAGCATTGTCGCACTACACCGAGGAGTCTCTGTCGCACTATTAACAAAACAAAATACAATTATCTACCTATTATTAGCAAGAATCGAAATTTAAGGCTGAATGCGGTGGTGACCATTGCCTCATTGGTTTGATTAAAAAAGTAAATAAAAGTCAAAAGGGCTTCGTAACGGAATTTTGCCGCCATAAGTTGTTTTTCTTCTCTGAATTGTATAAACTTAAAGGTAAAGGCATAAAACCTATGTAATAAATAATTGTAAACTGAAAAGAGTTCGTTATCCTGATTTTCATGGACTTTCCATGGACATGAATCCCCGAATTATACCTAAATAATATGGAAAAGCTGACTGAGTGTCGGATCTATCAACACACAGCTAAAACTACTGGACGGATCGGGCTGAAAGGCATGCAGATATCTATTATAAAATATTCAACCCCTAAAGGGGTAATATAAGGGTTTGAAAGTTGTGTTGTCCACGCGGACAACGTCACGAGTAGTTTATTGATTTAGAAAGTCAGAATAACTAAGATAGAGCAATATTTTGATGATTTTGGATTTTAATAAAAGCAGGATCTTTTTCGTAAACGACCAAAAAAGTTATCCTTGCAGAAAACTTTGCTGTTGCGCAGAATTTGTGCAATTTTATTACATAGGTATAGTTCTTGGGAAGAAAGCCTAGCCTTTATAACGCCATAATAAAACGTTTTAATGAGCACTTAGCTAAACAAAAAAACAACATCCGCATAATTATTGAAACGCAAGAAATAGAGAACTATAATATATTAAAAAAACCGGTCAAGTGCGAGTTGAACTCGCACACGAAGGGTTCCGCACCATTGTACAAGAAATCTCAAACCAATATACTGACCTTATAACAATAATTTGCAAGCTAATGATAGGCAGCGCTATCTTGATGTAAGTAATTTTGCATTTTCAATTATCTCGGAAACTCACATCCCTAATTTTTTTGTGATGGAATCACAAATTCACGGTTTTTGGATTTTTTCCTTTACTTGTGCTATAAGTCATTGCTAGTTGCTACCTGCCAAATTTCATGATTCTAGCTCAACGGGAAGTATAATGTAACTCTATAGGTTTTGATTTTCGATTCTTGACAGACACGACAGATAAACAGCACAGAACGACAAGGCGGCAGACACACAGACAGGCAACGATGTATAAGGGCGCATTTTTCCTTTTCAGGTACGGAACCCTAAAAATTACCAGCCTTTGCTCCCCGAAGTAGTTTTTAGGCCGAGGAGATTAATGATTATGGCTGTATGAATGGCGTTTCTACTTTAATTATGACCTTTTATTTTGCCGATAACGATAATAAATCGTGGACAAAAATTTTGATAAGGATTTTTCTTCTGTGGGCGACTATTTTTTTAAATATTTGCTATGGGTAGGCGCCTAGGCGTTAACAAGTACTAAGCCTCCGCTGTTCGTTCGTCTGTCTGACCGGCTGTCTGTCTGTCAGTGGGCTATATTTCATGAACCGTAATAAGTAGGTTGAGAGTTGAAATTTTCAGTGTGTATTTCTATTGCAGCAGAAAAAAAAATTCAATATGGTCGCGCTGTAAATTAAAATAATTAAAAAGTCCATAATCTTGTACGATAGTATGGAACCCTTCGTGTGCGCAGTAACAAAAATTTCAATATGGCCGCCTTGTTAATTAAAACAATTAAAAGGTCCATAATCTTGTAGGATAGTACGGAACCATTCGTGTGCGCAGTAATAAAAATTTCAATACGGCCGCCGCGGCCGTGTAAATTAAAAAAAAATAAAAAGTAGGTACATAATCTTGTACGATAGTACGGAACCCTTCGTGTGCGAGTCTGACTCGCACTTGACCGAGTTTTTACCTTAATTAACCATAAACGATCTTAACAGAGAAAAACAAACAATTACTTATTTGTTTCAATTAAGAATCCAGATTTTATCAATGATCCATATTTCTGGGAAATAAATGACGTCAACGCTACAAAATGTCGTCGAGTTCTGACGCGAAACCAATTCGCCTTACCCCTCTTGATTTATGAGCGTTCACCACTCCACTAATAAATGTAAACAAAGTATCCATTTTTTGCCCCAAGCAAGTTATTAATGAACAGCCCTCGCTGATAATTTTAATTGTTCCGAATGCCTATCCTTGTACTTTTGATCTTGAGTAAAGATTACGTTCCTCTGAGGTGAGCTCTTTAATACCAGACTAGCTGATCCCCGCGGCTTCGCCCGCGTAGATTTAGGTTTTTAAAGATCCCGTATAGCCTATGTCACTCAGGAATAATGTAGCTTTCTACTGGTGAAAGAATTTTTAAAATCGGTTCAGTAGTTCTAAAGATTACCCCCTACAAACAAACTTAACGACATTACCTCTTTATATAATGCAACGGGCCGTGCAGCAGAAATCGTAATATTTTAATTTCGCCATAACTTCAAAACCAAACGTCCAATTTTAATCATTCAAAGACCAAATATTATCTCCATAAACTGTTCTTAGTGATGAAATCATTTATTTTGATAAGGATTAATAGCATGAGTAAAATAAACGCGTTTAAATGTAGTCCAAAAAAAATTCAAGATTTTTAAATAAAAAAATGGTTGCTGTGCCTCACTCGACATAGATGGGTATAGTGTGTCGCGGACTTTTTTGTAGATATTTATAAGATCTACAATTAATTAGAACATTTTATGGTTCTATCTTTTATAGTTTAGGCAGCGTACGCAAAATAAGTAACTTTTCTGGTTGATTTTTTACACCTTGTGTCCGAAAAACCCAAATATCTTACGGAACCCTATTTTTTTCCAAAATAAAATATAGCCTATGTTACTCGTGGATAATGTAGCTTTCGAATGGTGAAAGAATTTTTAAAATCGGTCCAGTAGTTTTTGAGCCTATTCAGTACAAACAAACAAACAAACAAACAAACAAACAAACAAACAAAGTTTTCCTCTTTATAATATTAGTGTAGATGTCATGTTAAAACACGATGGACTAAGAGCCCGCGAATGCCAGACCTTCGTTCTTTTATAAAAGCTACAACCTCTCGCACTGCCAAGGGTCACTGGTAGAGATCTCTCATAGAGATAAGTGGTTCCCTGTCCACTTTTACTCCCTTTTTCACTTTATTGTAAATGGTTTTGGTATAAATTAGATTAAATTAAAGCTGAAAGTTTATCTGCGTATTGTCCCCAAGCTTGCCAACACAGGGAGGAATGAGCAGCGCCTATGAAGTTTGGATCATGGTGACTTTGGGTAATAGGTAACAAAAGGGTAAAAATCTTACGTCAAAGTATAAAGTCTAATATTTTTATATTTTCTTCGGAATAGTATAAGAAATACATTGCCAGGCATAGAGTCGTGGCAACCCCTTGCCTGATGCCCTTAAAGTTTAAAAGATTAAAGAGGATGTCTTTTTTTTCCCCCGCTGGTAAAAATGCTATTAGGCATGCCGCACAAGGGCGGGTATGTGGGACTCACTCGCGGTTTTTGTAACCGCCTTTAGCATACCCACTAAAAAACCCAGCGGTACCGTACGCGTCAAGTATAAGACGTCTCAGGATCCCGAATATCGGATGCGACTGAGACGTCCTGGCGTTGGACCGGCACAAGTTTGCTCCCAATACCTAGGGCAGGAGAAGGTGAGCATACTGTCTCCTTCTCCCCCCCTGTCTTCTTCTGCCGAGCGGGTGGGCGTCTGCGTCCAGCTCTTGTTCCCGCTCCGCGGCCTCCTTCAGTGATAAAGGAGGATGTCTGGCATTTTATAAAATAACGAAGGTCTGGCACTCGCTGGCTCTCTTTCTGAGGCAAGCAAGTCCGTTCCCCTGCAGCTAACAACCAACAGAACTTTGCTCTCCTGAAGTGAGGTCGTAAGGGGAGTTTTTTTAGAACAAAATTCTTACTATGAAGTTAAAAAAACGGTGGAATTCGTTCGTAATAGATGAAATATTTTAATGAAGGTATTTCGAATGACGATAATGTGTGAACGCTTGCGTGTTTTTCCTCTTTCGTACCGCATTCATACGAACGGAAGTATTGTTAAAATGCCATAGGACGAAGGTTTATACTACAATGATTTCCATGGCATACCTACAACTTTTGAACCTTCTGACGGAGCTTGCAATCTCTTCATATTATTACAGACTACCTAACATTGTTGTCAATTAAATTGTATAAGTCCCGCAAATTGCTAATGCGCGGGGCCGCCATTTTAGTGACGTCAGCACTAGACTGAAGTTTCGAGCTGATGGTAGGTATATTTTTATTTCGGCTGACGTCAAAATGACGTCATTTTAATGTTAATGAGACATGGTTCCAGCGCAATAGCAATTTGCGGGACTTATACGATAGGATAGGATTGTAGGACAAGATAGGAGAATTATAAGATTGGGTACGATAAGGCTGACGTCATATAGAAATGTAAAAGCCTGTAAATAAAATATTTAAAAAAACTTTTACTTTGAACGATTATTGAATTCCATGTTTACATAGTTACACTTAGGTATAACTTCCTACTTTAGTTTTCCTTACGATTTGCTCGTCGCTTTAGACTTTGGACTTTAGGGTTTTCACTCGTATCATTCATGGATATTTTCATTATCAGTTTGCGGTAGCAACACCTATTTCATAAACTAATTTCTAATTATTCAAAATCTAATTAGGTAGGTAGGTACCTACTTATATTAATTATTGCGTAACTGCGATTAAAGGTTATCCGTACCTAGCAGTAGTTTCCAAGAAACAATGATTCACTTCAAAGTTCAAAGTCGAATACCACCACGTGCCTTTCCTTGTTGGGATGAATACCTACGCCAGAAATTTTAATTGGATCAAAACTCCTTTTCTAGACTCATTCATTAGTGTTAACAGATCTTCGAAAATCAATACAGTCATTGCAAAAGCATCAAAGAAAAGAAAAAAATTATAATAATATTAAATCGTTTCCTTTGTGATTCACTTAAGATATTTGGTGCTATCCCGAGAAATGCATGTCACCATATCAAGTGATTACTGATTAATTCAATCCATCCATGAACATCTTTAAAGGAGGCGGCGCTCAGACGTGTGCTGTGGAGCGGGCTATGTTAGGTGTTTCTTTGAGACACACTCCGTGACGAGGAAATCCGCAGGAGTATGCCAAAGTGATCGACAAACTCGTAGTTCAACGAATTAGTCAGCTGAAGTGGCAGTGGGCAGGCCATGTCTGTCGCAGAACCGATGGCCGCTGCGGCAAGCATGTTCTGGAGTGGAGACCGCGAACCAGCAAGCGAAGTGTGGGACGACTTCCAACCCGCTGGACTGGGGTGAAGTTGATGAGGAAGGCGGAGGACCGAGTGTGGTGGCGCGCTCATGGGAAGGCCTATGTCCAGCAGTGGATGCAAACAGACTAATTGATTGATTGAACATCTTCAGCACCAGAAAAGCTGCTAATAATTATGTTAGGTAGGTAGCTTTTCAAAGAAATTTTGATCTGTTCTTCAAATAACCTCTTGATGTAGTTTTGATGGAACGTCCCTGATGTCAACTAGGTTGTCTCTTAAAAAAGTCACCATTGCTGAATTTATTTAGGTAGGAAGGTAGTAGGTAGGTACCTACCTAGGTAGGTACTAGGTAGCGTAGTAGGCATTTACCACAGGATTTTGCGTGGATACTTGTAGATGGTAGCTATTTGAAACGCAGATTAAAAACTATAAAATAAGACGAAAATCATAAACCTGCAGTTTGCCAGTTTAAAACGCCTGCCATAAAAATAATAGCAAAAATGACAGAATGTGAATTTGATACACAAACACAGCTGCTCAAATAACTTAATTTTTATTATGACTATAAACTCTAGATGTGGATAATAAAACTTCTTAAACGCATTAAATTGAAAGTTCTGTAGTGTAAACAACTCTAAAAACACATTAATTTACTGCAAAAGTAGTCTTTATAGTACTTAGCTACAACAGGCACCCGTAACTACTAACGAAACTCGTTTTAGTTTAGAAGGTAGGTAGTAAAAGTTTAAACGACACAATAAAATATGTAACTAACTGCTGGAACTGGATAAGTATGATTAATAAAACTAATTAATGGTATTGGACCTGAAAAGCGGGGATAGTTATATAGACAGACATCGGTCTTTAATTCAACATAAAACATCGCGAGGAAACCTATAACATAATATCTGAGAGTTCTCCATAATGTTCTCAAAGGTGTGTGAAGTCTGTCAAGCCGCACTTGGTCAGCGTGGAGAACAAAAATGTAACATAACTTGTGAATTTACTAAAAATTCATTAATTCTACCAGATATAATTTATTTGTAATAAATAATAAATTATCTCTGATTCTACCTACTTACCTATTTTTTGTGATCACCCACCGCTTTCAAACAGAAAAACTAAAACAACGGAGTAGGTAGGTTTTTATAAGGTTTAAATAAGGTACGGTATGTGAGAGTACAAAAATGCGCTAAAAGCCAGTCTACTTTCAACCATAAAAAAATAAATATTCATTGTTATGCTAAGAAGCACTCAAAGTTGAGTCAAGTTTAGGAAACAGTGGGTGCATTACAAAAGTTCCGATGGTTCTCGACAGCTCAATCGATTGTTATGCCTTTTTACCTGAGTTTCAGCGTATATTGTCAAAACTAGCTAGCTTAATCGCATCAGCGTTTTTAAGCTTCGCTCTGTAGAACTCGCTTCTTACAAGAAGAATAATTTTGACACTGCTGAAGACTATATATTATTATGTATATTTTACATGTATCTAGCTAGATACCTACTTAATTTACTAAGCAAAAAGGTGTAATTAGAAAGGTAGACTACTTTAACTTTAACTTAAAACTTTAATTGAAGATTATCTAAATGATAAAAGAGCGTGGATTTGACCTGCAGCTCGTTCCAGCAACGCACAAGACTGCAAATACTATTTTATACATGGCATAATTTTGTACCTATATCAAATATTTGAAAAGAGCAACCGCCGAGTTTCTTGCTGGTTCTTCTCGGCAGGAAAGGCATTCCGAACTAGTGGTAGATGCATCCGACTATTCGTAAGCACTTGTAAAAGTTTATACGAATAAAAAAAAGATTTTCATTTTCATTTTCATTTTAACAAAACGAACAATTTAAAGATAAGTCTTACAAGAAACTGTTCGTTGCTAGAGCATAATGTACATTTAAAACAGTCCAATAAAGTTCAGATTAAGAGTGCTGGCTTGCTGAGTAAAGTAAAATTTACATATCATAAATGTAATATTTAGCTCTCAACTTGCTAATTAGAAGTCGTCTTCTGGTAGCGTCAGCAAAAGATGTGTTTCTAATTAAGAAATACCTACTTAATAAAATTATATTTATACAGCATTGATTGACGACATGCACCCATGTTATTTTGACTATATTAAAAACACATTGGTGAAGTACCATAACGAAATGAATTAATAGAAATTCCATACCAAAGTCAAAAATCATTTTTATTATCAAAGCCTACAGGACCCTCGCCAATGTTTTGCTCATAATTTAATGTCCACTCTTCACTGGACAAATCAATATTTAATAGAACTAAATTTTGATTTATCCTTTTAGACCTATTCTTTAAAATGTCTATTTCATAAAATATCTCCAATAAATAGGTAGGTAGGCACTTAACAATATAAAAAAAAACATCAATTCAATCTGTATATATAAAATTCAAAGTCCTGACTGACTGACTGACATTTATATATTATCAATGCACAGCCTAAACAGCTGGTCTTTTGAGACATGAAATTTTGAGGGTGTGTTCTTTGTAAAGAGTAGGTATCCACTAAGAAAGGATTTTTCGAAATTCTACCCCTAAGTGGGTTAAATACGGGATGAAAGTTTGTACGAAAGTACGTCAAGTTATTTGCATGAAAATTGGTATTTGGGTTTTCGGTCACAAATGAAGAAATACGTGTTCCAGGATTTTTGGAAATTCAACCCCCACCTCTATTTTCTAAATTCCACCCGAGCGAAGCCGGGGCGGGTCAGCTAGTATTTTATATCATCGCTTTGTAGCTATGGCTTTGCTATGATAATAAAATTAATTTGCATTTTAGTCACGTTACTGTGTACGTGATGCACGAAAGATTTCTCATTGGCCGATCAATTTTTTGGGCGTACCTACCTAACACAAAATGTGAAATTGACATTGATGTGGTTATCATCAACAGCAAGAGTGATTCAAGTGGAAATTTTATACGTACCTATACGATATAGTTTTATATTGTTTTGTGTTAATTGGTTGAATTATAACGATCATTGTTTAAGATATCGGAAGAAATCAAGCCGACTGGAAGCTTTCATCGAAAATGCTGTCTTATTCTCTTGAAATAAGTATAATAAAATAACGACACTGACAACTCATAAGCACAGTTCACGACAGTTAGGGAACTCCTGCCCAAACGTCGAGGCTTCGATGTCACTGTAGTCAAATGTTAGTAGGTACTAGGTAGGTACATGTGACGCTTCAGAACTCTTCAGAACTAAACCAAGAGTTCCTCTGTCATTGGAGTCTACATTGCACCCGTGTGAAGCCGAGGCGGGCCGCTAGTTAGAATATAATCTAGAAACACGTTCATGCGATTAGATGTACTTAACTAATTATTTGTACCGTAGCACAAGAATTTATAAGACAATAATTTACCCGTGACAAAATTTATTAGGCACTCATTATACCTATTTCTTTGTCCACGAATTTTTTTTTGCCGACGCAACTTTATCAAGGTAAGACGCCCCTTTCCCGTGAGTCCGCGCCCTACTTTTAATTAGTTGCGAGTTGTTATTATTGTTACGGCAAATGTGCCCGTAAAAATTACCTCGCCTTATCACTTCGGGCAAAATTTTGCGCCAGTTTATTTCTGGGAATGCTTGCAAACAAAGGCTTTCATGGAAATATTTACCTATGTATCTTAACGAATTAGGGAACGCTGCCAGTATCTTCGGAACCTTGCCTAAAGGGACTCCTTTTAATAATATATTTTAGTTATAATATTATATTTTTTAAGGTTTTAGTTTTAGTTTCGATCGGCACCGATTCCCTTGTCTTTCTCTAAACTAAATTTAGAGTATCTGTATCCTTTTCTTTTTACTAATGCTAAAAAAGGAACGGAACATGCATGCCTTTCACATTTAAAGACTAAATTTTAGTGCACAAATTTAAACAGTAGGTTCGCGACTGCGCGCTAAAATCACGGGTTTTACCATCTAAAGAAGAGCATGCGAATACTCTAAAATTAGGTTGTGCTCAGAATTGGGGCCTTGTTTAAGTAACTTTTTAAGATGTTCACTAATATCTTTTAGTTACGCTCCACAAAGCCAAGATCTCATTCTAAAGGCCGATGTAGGTATAATATTTCTTGCCGGCTACTGTACTGTACCTATGTACTACGCTGAACGCTCCCATACAGAGTTGAGTTCAGACTTTAAATCGGACCTCAACTAATTTATTTTTACCTAGATAGGTACGTTATAATACTAGGTTACTAGATATACGTTTATTATGACGTATAAGTACCTAGTTTATTATTATTACAGAGTTTATAAAAAAATGAAAATAAAAAAGTAAAAAATAAAAATAGAATGGCGATCCCGGATACGAACCTTCGACCTGATGAATCTCAAGTACGCACCAGAAACGCCACGTCTATGTGTATCTGAGACGGCAAAATGTGGGAACTGTAGGTACTTAATATTACTAATTATTACCATACTTTTATGTCTTGCAGAGTCAGAGATAATTTACTTGTGATAAAAATTATCTCTGGCAGAGTCTAGTCTTCAGACTCTAGCCTAACCTCAACCGATTTTAAAAAATTCCTATTCAGTTTTCACTTTTCACACTTGCTCCATGAATCATGAATATTATGATGTCCCGCAAGGCATCGGCTGGATGGAGAGTTTTATGAAATGAAAAGATAGCATAGGCTGGCATAGGTATGTACAGACCTACCATATGGGCAGTCCTGACTCTGGTAGCTTTACTGTTACTGATGGATGTAGTTTTTGCAAAAACTCTTCGGCATCTTAACATAGGTATTAACAGCATCTGTAAACATAGTGATGTGGTTAGCTGTGAACTCGCCGTCTCTGGGTTTTGAGTGTGAAATTCCTTGTCTCGTATCACGCAGTTCGCCAGATTTAGTGTAGATGGCGCATTTTACTAATTTAATATAATATACCTACCAAAGTTAAAATGAACATGATTCGAAGCGGAAAGGATTCTATTAGTTTATTTATTTTTATAGATTTTAAATTTAAAAAAAAATGAAGATAGTAAAAAAAACAAAAACCAAAAAGAACACGACATCGGATACGAACCCTTGACTTTGTTAGAATCTCAAGTAAGCACCTCAGTCGTCGACCTTGCTAGTGATCGTTATGACAAAATGTAGAAATACTATTGGCACATAATATACTACGTACTATTGGCTTATTGAGTTACATAATATTATAGGTATTGGTAAATAATAATAATCTATGGGTAGTCATTTTGGCCATCCAAAGGGGCAATGCTGCCAGCATTTAGAGTACAATGCCTTGCTGCGGTGGTCTCGATGAGGTTTTAGATTTAATTTATTTTAATTTTAGTTTTAATGTTCAAATTGAATTCAAATTTTAAATCCGTTTTAGAAGGCACAGGTGAAGACCTTTCAATTATGATACCCCACTTCGAAAATTGAAAATACTAATTATTAGTTTATGACTACAATTTTTTTTTGTGTGATGTAACCACAAATTCACGGTTTTCAGATTTTTCTCCTAATGCCAGCTATAAGACCCACCTTCCTGCCAAATTTCATGATTTTAGGTGAACGGGAAGTACCCTGTAGGTTTCTTGACAGACAGACGGACAGACAGACAGACAGACAGACAACAATGTGATCCTATAAGGGTTCCTTTTTCCTTTTGAGGTACGGAACCCTATAAAAAGGTGGAACTGTCGTTTTGTAAGTATGTAACACCTTTTGCAGCGTTACCTACTAGGTACCTATACCTAGTACGCGACAAGGCGAGATGGCAATCGGGGAGGAAACACCCCGCACACCCGCACAGCCCCCGCACCAACTAAGTGCGGGTGATTGTAAGTGACGTGCGGGTATGCGGGGCATCCATCCGCCTCATACCCCGATTGCCATCCCGACCCGTTCGTGGACTATTCCTTCTTTATTGTGCATCGACCTTTAGAAAGAGAGACCTTTAGGTTTCGTGTCTCTGTCGTTAAGACCGATAAAACGTCACATAGGGGTATGAGTGACAGAGACAACGCTCCACAAAGCCAAGATCTCATTCTAAAGGCCGATGTAGGTATAATATTTCTTGCCGGCTACTGTACTGTATGTACTACGCTGAACGCTCACATACAGAGTTGAGTTCAGACTTTAAATCGGACCTCAACTAATTTATTTTTACCCAGATACGGTATAATACTAGGTTACTAGATATACATTTATTATGACGTATAAGTACCTAGTTTATTATTATTACAGAGTTTATAAAAAAAAAAAAAAAAAGTAAAAAAAAAAAATAGAATGGCGATCCCGGATTCGAACCTTCGACCTGATGAATCTCAAGTACGCACCAGAAACGCCACGTCTATGTGTAACTGAGATGGCAAAATGTGTGAACGGTACTTAATATTACTAATTATTACCATACTTTTATGTCTCGCAGAGTCAGATATAATTTACTTGTAATAAATTATCTCTGGCAGAGTCTAGACTTCAGACTCTAGCCTAACCTCAACCGATTTAAAAAAATACCTATTCAGTTTTCACTTTTCTCACTTGCTCCATGAATCATGAATATTATGATACCCCGCAAGGCATCGGCTGGATGGAGAGTTTTATGAAATGAAAAGATAGCATAGGCTGGCATAGGTATGTACCCCATTGAATAATAATCAGTCAGCGTACCTACCATATGGCCCATATGGTAGGTACGCTGACTGATCAGTAACAGTAAAGCTATCAGAGTCAGGACTACCCATATTATGATATGGGTAGTCCTGACTCTGATAGCTTTACTGTTACTGATGGATGTAGATACCTACTGGCTTATTGCCAGTAGAAAAAAATGATAAAATTCTTAAAAATAATAAGTACCTACCTACTTACCTTCTAGAAAAAAGTTTTACATAATTTATGTGTGCCTGGGTACTTCCTGTAAATAATTTCGACCTAACTAGTAATTTTTCCAAAACACCGGATCGACGGCATCTGTCAACATTTTAAGAAACGTCTATGCTGCTGTGAAGGTGAACTCGCGGTCTCTGGGGTTTGAGTGTGAAATTCCTTGTCTCGTATCACGCAGTTCGCCAGATTTAGTGTAGATGGCGCATTTTACTAATTTAATATAATATACCTACCAAAGTTAAAATGAACATGATTCGAAGCGGAAAGGATTCTATTAGTTTATTTATTTTTATAGATTTTAAATTTAAAAAAAAATGAAGATAGTAAAAAAAACAAAAACCAAAAAGAAGACGACATCGGATACGAACCCTTGACTTTGTTAGAATCTCAAGTAAGCACCTCAGTCGTCGACCTTGCTAGTGATCGTTATGACAAAATGTAGAAATACTATTGGCACATAATATACTACGTACTATTGGCTTATTGAGTTACATAATATAGGTATTGGTAAATAATAATAATCTATGGGTAGTCATTTTGGCCATCCAAAGGGGCAATGCTGCCAGCATTTAGAGTACAATGCCTTGCTGCGGTGGTCTCGATGAGGTTTTAGATTTAATTTATTTTAATTTTAGTTTTAATGTTCAAATTGAATTCAAATTTTAAATCCGTTTTAGAAGGCACAGGTGAAGACCTTTCAATTATGATACCCCACTTCGAAAATTGAAAATACTAATTATTAGTTTATGACTACAATTTTTTTTTGTGTGATGTAACCACAAATTCACGGTTTTCAGATTTTTCTCCTAATGCCAGCTATAAGACCCACCTTCCTGCCAAATTTCATGATTTTAGGTGAACGGGAAGTACCCTGTAGGTTTCTTGACAGACAGACGGACAGACAGACAGACAGACAGACAACAATGTGATCCTATAAGGGTTCCTTTTTCCTTTTGAGGTACGGAACCCTATAAAAAGGTGGAACTGTCGTTTTGTAAGTATGTAACACCTTTTGCAGCGTTACCTACTAGGTACCTATACCTAGTACGCGACAAGGCGAGATGGCAATCGGGGAGGAAACACCCCGCACACCCGCACAGCCCCCGCACCAACTAAGTGCGGGTGATTGTAAGTGACGTGCGGGTATGCGGGGCATCCATCCGCCTCATACCCCGATTGCCATCCCGACCCGTTCGTGGACTATTCCTTCTTTATTGTGCATCGACCTTTAGAAAGAGAGACCTTTAGGTTTCGTGTCTCTGTCGTTAAGACCGATAAAACGTCACATAGGGGTATGAGTGACAGAGACAACGCTCCACAAAGCCAAGATCTCATTCTAAAGGCCGATGTAGGTATAATATTTCTTGCCGGCTACTGTACTGTATGTACTACGCTGAACGCTCACATACAGAGTTGAGTTCAGACTTTAAATCGGACCTCAACTAATTTATTTTTACCCAGATACGGTATAATACTAGGTTACTAGATATACATATTTTATTTTGACGTATAAGTACCTAGTTTATTATTATTACAGAGTTTATAAAAAAAACAAAAAAAAAGTAAAAAATAAAAATAGAATGGCGATCCCGGATTCGAACCTTCGACCTGATGAATCTCAAGTACGCACCAGAAACGCCACGTCTATGTGTAACTGAGATGGCAAAATGTGTGAACGGTACTTAATATTACTAATTATTACCATACTTTTATGTCTCGCAGAGTCAGATATAATTTACTTGTAATAAATTATCTCTGGCAGAGTCTAGACTTCAGACTCTAGCCTAACCTCAACCGATTTAAAAAAATACCTATTCAGTTTTCACTTTTCTCACTTGCTCCATGAATCATGAATATTATAATACCCCGCAAGGCATCGGCTGGATGGAGAGTTTTATGAAATGAAAAGATAGCATAGGCTGGCATAGGTATGTACCCCATTGAATAATAATCAGTCAGCGTACCTACCATATGGCCCATATGGTAGGTACGCTGACTGATCAGTAACAGTAAAGCTATCAGAGTCAGGACTACCCATATTATGATATGGGTAGTCCTGACTCTGATAGCTTTACTGTTACTGATGGATGTAGATACCTACTGGCTTATTGCCAGTAGAAAAAAATGATAAAATTCTTAAAAATAATAAGTACCTACCTACTTACCTTCTAGAAAAAAGTTTTACATAATTTATGTGTGCCTGGGTACTTCCTGTAAATAATTTCGACCTAACTAGTAATTTTTCCAAAACACCGGATCGACGGCATCTGTCAACATTTTAAGAAACGTCTATGCTGCTGTGAAGGTGAACTCGCGGTCTCTGGGTTTTGAGTGTGAAATTCCTTGTCTCGTATCACGCAGTTCGCCAGATTTAATGTAGATGGCGCATTTCAGAAATTCAATCTATTATACCTACCAATGAATTTTATTCGAAGCGAAAAGGATTCTAGTATTTTTTTAAATTAATTTTGAAAAAAAATGAAAAAAATGAAGATAGTAATAAAAAAAACTAAAAACCAAAAGAAGACGACCTCGAATACTAACTCTTGACTTTGTTAGTCTCAAATACGCACCTCAGTCGTCGACCTTGCTGGTGATCGTAATGACAAAATTTAGAAATACTAGGTATTTGCTTTTTCAGGTACTAAGGTATCGTGGTAAATAATAATCTATATTCGCACTTGACCGGTTTTTATATTGTTATGTAATAACTGTAAGTTCTTTCGTACGACTAACGGCCGGTTCACACATGTATCCGTTTTACTGTTCCGTTTTATCGTGTACCTACGTTTTTTTTCGTCGATGGCGTATGTAGTTGTATAAGCGACTTCACACATGGCACAGTATTCTGTATACAGTAAAAAATATCGTTCCGTAAAAAAATTACATTCCGTTTTGTCATCGAATACTGGACGGACGGAACGGATATATGCGGATACATAGAATTTTAACGGATAGTGTGTGTTTTACTGCGTGTTTTACTGTGTGGTATACTGCGAGTTTTCTGTTCACACATCGCATCCAGTAATGACGGATCCGTTGAACACGTACCAGTAAAACGGACTCCCATGTGTGAACGGGCCGTTATCCGTCTAAATTTGCATGCTGTAGCCGCCTATACCTAATTGGAATTGTATAATAACTTGGCACCTAGGTTTTAAATAATGTAATTTTTTGTATAATTCTGTTAGTGGTTCAATAAAATAAAATAAACAATCTTATCGCAGGCAATAAAATATTTATTACGCTACCCTGACATCCTCTCGCTTCCAGGGCAGATATTAATATTCGAGTTGTTATTCTAAGTTAATATTATTCTACAACAATATTATAGTGGGATCATATATACAGGTTAACGTGACTCACGCGGTTATAGGTTAGTTTTCCCTAAATATAATAACCTACCTATATGACGTACATAATTGTACATCTAGATAGGTACAGTCAGCAACAAAGGTGCACATGTCCATATAGTCGCTTGTACAGGCGGATGCAAACATAGCTTTGTTGCTAACCCTACCAACCTAATTGCAAGAAAGCGTTCCTATTAAAAAAATGAACCACGCGCCGCGCCGGCCAAAAAAATATTAGCACTCTCTAATAATGAAAAAAATCCGCAGGCTCGCCACGCGATCTAACATTTGCTCTCAAACAAAATCCTCTCATAACCGTCCTCTATTATTTACAGTGGAAAAATAATCAAAGTGAAAGATTGTTTTCCGACGCCGAAATAGTTTTCTCAGGCGTGATTTTCCCAACAGATAAGTCTAATATTTTACGGGACGGACGGTGAAAATGAGTGACAGGAACGATTGATGGGGCTTCGGTTGTTATTTGAAAAAGCGGGCCATTTCTACAGTTTCACGGGGTATATATCACCGGGAACGTCAAAGTAGAAAATTAAAGGTCAATATGCTGTAATAAGTTCGCCGTTAAGAGTTTCCTTTCGTGAATTTCAAAGAACTGCATTGCCTGTAGTGTTCCAGTGCATTGATTTATTTCTTACCTGCAGCCTGTCAGTCAGTTACAAATTACAATGTGCATACTTAGTACAGTATAGGTACATCTCTCTCTCGCGGCAAGTAGGATACGTTTTGTCTATGAAAAAGTGACGAGAAAGCGTTAAGGTCGGAGCTGATGGAATGTAGGTCCGTGCACAGATATAGTATACGGTTAACTAAACTTCCATTGCCAAACTTACCTAGGATCGCTGCAATGCATTCTACTTGTACCTACTTCATATAGGTATTATCAGATATTTTTAGGGTTCCGTACCTCAAAAGGAAAAACGGAACCCTTATAGGATCACTTTGTTGTCTGTCTGTCTGTCTGTCCGTCTGTCTGTCAAGAAACCTACAGGGTACTTCCCGTTGACCTAGAATCATAAAATTTGGCAGGTAGGTAGATCTTATAGCTGGCATTTGGGGAAAAATCTGAAAACCGTGAATTTAGGGTTAGATCACACAAAAAAAATTAAATTGTGGTCATGAACTAATAATTAGTATTTTCAAATTTCAACTTTCGAAGTGAGTGACTATATCAAGTGGGGTATCATATGAAAGGTCTTCATCTGTACATTCTAAAACAGATTTTTATTTATTTTTATGCATCATAGTTTTTGAATTATCGTGCAAAATGTTGAAAAAATACGACTGTAGTACGAAACCCTCATAGCGCTAGCCTGACTCGCACTTGGCCGGTTTTTTTAACAAGATGCGACTTTATAGGTACACCCCTCCCAATAATGAGGGCATCTAATGGTTCCGATCGTCAAAAAATGTATAGCCAGTGTCACTCGGGATGATGTCAGAATTATAACGATACCCCATAACATACTTACATCAAAATCTGATCATGCGTTTAGAAGTTATACAAACATAGACGATGCCGTACGATGCCGTGTAGAATAGAAACCAATGGGGTATGGGTTTAATTAAAACTGCCATGCCGCAGGATAGCCCATTTCCATGTTAAATTGCATCGTCAGGTGTGTGCATCAGGTGTAACTGAAGTCAAGGGCTACCTTGTATCTGAATAATAAAAAAATACAGACATGAACCCTATAAAACCCTATAAAATATTACAACCCTTTTTCAGCAGTTGTGTAAAAGCAGGAGCAGCGCTCTAGCTTCATAATAAAGTTATATAATGCTAAAATAAAAATTACCTTAGTGAAATTATTTAGTTATCAAAAGTACCCTGCAAGATATTAGTAAAACAATTGTTATTTTCCTTCTATTTTCCTTACATTTCCACGAGGGCAAGAGTATCATTAAGAAAAGCAATAAAAGTGGATTATTCCTCCAAGTTTAGATACCGTAAGTTGGTCACGTTGTTGGCTATGCCACTCCTGAGGTTACTTCAGCTTTCAAAGTGTACATTTGCGTTTTAATTGTTTCTTTTACGGCAGAACTATCTTTAAGTAAAACACAAACACGCTCTGCTTTTAACAAAGATGTCTTTAATATCAAAATACTGTACACATTAAAAAAATATTACTTATTATACATACCTATGTGCTAAAACCGTGAGCACAAAGTTCGGAATTTTGATCAAAATGTTACAAGATCCTATAAAATTGGATTTCTGAATTGAATACCGTTTTATTCGCCACGTTTTTGTCTTGTTGTACCTAATCAACTGATAGAATTTCTAAGTGGACATAGATCTCTTAATGATTACTGCTTGTGTACAAAGGCTTCGACTGACTTTTATTATCATCATTATTTACTACTCATAGATGTCCACTGTTGGACATAGATCTCTTGAAGGGACTTCCACACGCTACGGTCTTGTACCCCCCGAGTCTGGCTGCAGCTCCCTGAGACTCGTTTGATGCCGTCTACCCACCTAAGTGGAGGGATGCGAGATCGCTTTACCTAGGCGACCTCGCGGCTTGTTTGCTGAAAAGAAGCTTGATGATTTTTTTTATTAAAATAATATTTATTAATTACCTGTGTTACATTAATAACATATACTTGATCTATTGCATTAAACAGCGATAGACGGTTACTCTATGGCAATTCCTGCAGCAATAGCATTATGAACAATTTGAACAATAATAAAGTAGATATGTACGTGAATTCGCATAAAATTGGCTAACGTCTGTTATTTATGCGTATCTGATAGTGCTATCTGACTGCAGCCGGTCGTTATAAAACGCCATGAGACATTTTATGATTTGCTAGCTTGTACGGTCGACAAATAAACTAAAATAGGTAGAAATCATAGATTAATTATTGGTCTCGCTCCGCTCTACGTAGAAATCATGTTAATCTTATGCATCGATTCCACTGCCAATGATATGAAGATCCTAATTCAAATTTCTACATTCCGCTCATTACTACATCCCTATCGCAGACTTTTCGATACCTACTCTACAAATCAGCTATCTCCTTCTAAAGGTCGATGTACATTATTTTCTGCCGCGTACTGTACCGCAGCTTTGATTTTCCATGCTCACATGTCATTGGCGTTGCCTATTTATTGTCTTGAGAGATTTCCACGAACGACCCGCACTTTTCACAAAGTCTAGTCTAAATAAATAAATCATATTTCTTTATTAAAAATTCAAAATTGAGCGCAGGAATTTTCGAACGTCCCTTCCGATATCGACAACCAAAATGTTTTAGCAAAATGAGCCCATAGGGATTTTTCATATAGATTTATTGACAGGGTCCTCTGTTGGCACACTATAAATATAAATACATACAAATGACCCTTGGTTTTTTAAATAAGAGGGTAAGCCGAATATTAGACTAATATCGGAGTGCAAACCTATGTTACCCTAAGCGCATGGTGTTGTTTTTTTTGTTTTTATACTGTGTAGTGGTAAAGGAATGGATATGAAGATTAAGAAATGTAAAAATACATACGTCAATGTCGAGGTTTTTTCTTTTAGCATAATAAAAAAACGGGAATGGATGTCTAACGTATTATAAGGTGCAGAAAAAGCACATATCAATACATACTTTTCTGCTGTATTGATTGTGCGACAAAGCATTGCACAGTAATTCAAAATGTAGCAAAGTGTTTTAACTAGATAATCCATACAAATATTTTAATTGCGAAAGTGTGCATGTCTGTCTGCTACCTTTCGACCATCCGTTTTGACGAAATTTGGTACAGATATTATAGTTTACATCCCGGGTAAGGACATATTTTACTATTTGTCCCGGAAAATCAAAGAGTTTCCGTGGGATATTAAAAGGTCTAAATCACTGCGGACGTCATCTAGTTTGTAATAATATATTCCAAACCACACTCATTCCAATTGGGTATTTGACTCCAATTATTTTATTACTTTATTATAAACTAGGATAAAAAGAATGACGTAAACTGAAGAAACTAATTAAATTGATCAAATAACAAAAAAGTTAGAAGTATTTAAATATTTCTGATTAGACAGAGACAGCGACATAGAATTTTGACGTCACACCTTACTAATGCCATAGTAGCTTCGTGCGGTTTCATACAAATTTTCGTTTTGCGAGAAAGGGGTAGAAGACCCTCCCAATTCTAAAATTAAAATGCCTGTAACTTTGTAAATCTTTGTTGGATTTTAATATTTTTTTCAGCGTACGTCATTATTTTTATACTAGTTTATAATAAAGTAATACTATTTTATCAAATTCGAAAGTAGGAAAATACCCAATTCATGTCTTTGGTCTTACCCATGTTAATACCGACATTCTTTATCGTAATCCGTATGCAACCCTGCACCCCAAATTGCAGTTAATATTAAAATATTGCCCTGAACCCATGCATTTTTTTACTGTACCAAAACATTGGCCCGCTGCTACCCCACAGGGTCACCCCTACAAATGTATAATACAAGTATTTGTACTCACATTTTTTTTTATGCCGTAGGGAAAGAATACTTATTTAACTGCATCGTAATATGCGAAACGTGCGGCATATTTTGATAAAAAATAATTGGAAAGATAGACCAAATCAAATGTCTGAGAAATGTGTCGATCAATTTTATCCTATAAAAATTTCATACGATACAGGTAAATAATAGTTTAAATAGTGAAGAAAGCAGCAAGAAAGTAAAAAAGTTTACAAATATAAAGAAAAAATCTGGACTACAACTAAGGAAACTGAAATTTGATCAATAAACTTCCAGAAATCTTATCAAGCTCTTATGTAACAACAACAACAACGAAACTATGTATGTATATCAATGTGAAGTAGCTCAACAACTAGCATGTGAGTTCTATAACTTTTTCTCTTTTCTTTCTCTCTCGATCTCTTTCTCGTTTTCTTTCGCTTCCTGTTTTTAACCGACTTCAAAAAAAGGTTCTCAATTCGTCGGAATCTTTTTTTTTATTTATTTATTATTTTTTATGTATGTTCCCCGATTACTCGAAGAGGCCTGGACCGATTTTGAAAATTCTTTTTTTGTTTGAAAGGGTACACTTCAAAGTTGGTCCCATTTAAATTTGGTGAAGATCTGATGAACATCTTCGAAGATAGATACTGGAACTCCTCAACGGATAAGAGTAAATTGCTCGCGATCAGTGTAATAGCTTAGTAAACAGTAGATTTTTAACCATTCATAGCATAATTCCATGGGGCCACTAAAAATTGTAAAATAAATTTTTTTTACAAAAAAAAATAAAAACCGACTTCGATACACAAACACTAAAAATTGAAAAATAATTTAATTTATTACCGAATATATTATGTATACAAGAGTTAATATAGTTCCATAATAATATTTTTTGGGGTCGGTGCCAATGAGGTGCCATTGTGGAGTCTCATAAAAATATGAAGTCTAGACGATTCGCGCAGCTAAAGCTAATTGGCACCGGCACCAAAAAGTATTATTATGGAACTATATTAACTCTTGTATACATAATATATTCGGTAATAAATTAAATTATTTTTCAATTTTTAGTGTTTGTGTATCGAAGTCGGTTTTTATTTTTTTTGTAAAAAAAAATTATCTTTCAACGATCTTTTTTGGAAACAGGGATCAATGAAATAGCTCAGTTACTAGCTTCAGAGATCTATAAAACAAATTCTTCTCTTTCTTTTCTTGCAAAATTCTTTTTTGTAACGATCAATGCAATGACGTCTTATCGTTAAGCCAATCAAAATCATTTCTATTATCAAAAAAATTTGCCATAAATCTTCCTAACCACTTACCATAATTTGAGCTCACAATCAAGAGAGAACTGAATTCTTTTTTTTTAAATAAAAAATTTAAAGACCAGGCATTGCAATAAAGGTCGATAACAAAGAATTGGTTATCTCATTTTATTGTTCCTATTGGGTTGTCAATTCATCTACCAAATAAAAAACACAGTTGGCACGGCCATAAAACAATTCCAACAGGAAAGATAATCAACTAATGGCCAAGTTAACTCGTAATAACCATTCCACGATTGACGGAATGAAAACAAACAAATAAAGCTATAATATATCGCTAGGTTGTTATAGTTGATAGCTCTGGCTCACCAGTCAGTGCATTATGGATTTACATAGACCTCAAAATCAACTAGTTGGGGTTGGACAGGGGAATTATGACAGGTAAAAATCATTTTAGGACGCTCTTTTTGAAGGCCGGTTAAAAAGTACCTAGTAGGTAGGCCATTATAGGACCTGCACCAAATAATTCTGACGTGTCAAGATGCATTATAGATTATAGAATGCCAAAGAAGTGTAAAAATTACAGAAGGCAATATAATGCCATTCAATTATTTTTTCAGGTCTACATAGTAATACAGTAAAGTGTAAAATCGTGAACCAAAATAATAATTTATGTAGTTATTTAATATCCTATCGTACTAACTACTTGGTACTAAAGAACACCTCGATAAAGATGAAAGAAAAAATCAAAATTTGTACTAAATATAAAAAAAAAATTCTTGCTCCAAATCCAAATATACTAGAATCATTTACCTCTAGTGTTCAACAATACATCAAAACAACAAATGATACCTTATCATTTATCTACACTCGTTGTAATACGAACAGTGTTTCCCCTAGCGCGAACCTTTCCTAAAATCTTAGTTTCCCGTAGATAAAAGGGCGAGATCGTATGACACATTATTCATATCGGAGGGTGTCACTGAAGATATTGTGGAAAGGGCATTAAGATTGCCGGCTGCAATACATTCTATCCTCGGCCCTTGTTTTGACGTGATAGAAACGCTCTAGACTTCCAAAAACCATCACAAATCTGCATCTAGAATCGTATATTTACACAAATTTAAACCTTATCTCGTTATCTTTAGAGTGCGAACTTACAACCCAAAAGAAAATAGTGTTGGGAATATGACGCCGTAATAAATGTTGCGTATCGATGCGTGTGAAGATATGTAATGAAGAATGTTTATTTTACTGAAGTTTGCAACACTGAACTTATTTTTAATTAAATAATTTGCATACCTACCTAATTATCCCGGGCATGCACCTCTAACTTTTCATAGTTATACGTACGTTTTAAGAAATCAATTATTATCAGAAGGAAAACATCGCGAGGAAACTTGCATACTCCATAATGTTCATATATAACTACCTATTTATAGTACGCGACAGGAAGAGATGGCAATCGGAGTATGAGGCGGGGGGTCACCCCGTACACCTGCACGTCACTCGCACTATCCAGCTTGATCCTGCAGCGCTGGGGCTGTGCCCAACCCCATTGCCATCTCGACCTGTCCCGTACTGTAGGTAAATACATTGTTTAATTTATTTTGTACAATCTCAAGACATAAATATAAATTATACTTACCACAGAAAATCGAATAACTTTACAAACAATGACAGAATAAGGCTATGTATTTTCTGTGCGTTTACAACAAAAGCAGCAAAAATCTAATTTATTTCCTTAGGAATCGATGCAATGTCTCGTTCGCGCTCCTATTTTATGCAGGAAGCTCTCTCAAACAAGGGAAGGACCCCCAATTGTATTATTTTTATTTGTGTTCATCTCATCTGTGGCTGGCAACATTTTCTGCGGTGTTTTCATCCCATTACCTGCCTAACAGACACCATAAATATATTAATGCTCTAGTCGTATTTTATCTTTGTTTCTTTTAGTATATATGTGAGCGGGAAAAAGAATTTATGGAAGCTTCACATTATATAATAATAAGAGAATTTGTAGTACCTATACTAATAATTAATATTGTTGTAGGCTTCTTCTTAAGTAGGGTGCATTTGGAACCCTTGCAACTGTCGTTTTAGGTTTAAGTAGTAAATGATTACCATGGTAATATTATTATTATCAATTTTAATTGATATAATTATCTGACAAATTCAACAATTATTATTATTGACTATTACAAAGTGTACCATTGTTCCCAATTTGAATAAAATGCTTTGACTTTGACTACGTTTCAAAGAGACCCTTTTTTATTAAAATAAGTATATGCAAAAATGAAATTTCTAGACCCAGCAATTTGAGCTGTACCTGTACGTTGAATATAAATATTCGTCAGTTTCTCCTATTATTCATTTCAATTATTTATTAAATAAAATATCAAATAAATCACCCGCAGATGTCAGAGATCAGTTCGGTATAGTTTAAATTTAAACTGGTCAAATTTAAAAGTCGTAAATTAAAAATTTTAAAGGACCTGATGACCCCTTACTCGTCACTCCTGTGATTGGAGCTGGCGGGAACTAATCAAATTAACACTAACAAACGTTCATGATGGATCACTGAAAGAAATAGGGACACAGGCCCTTCTTATCGATGAAATTGTATCGATGATCACAAGTTACTCGTTATTCATATTCTGATCGGAGGCACAGAATATACGTATAGCAGAACTACGCAACAAAGGTGTTATAAACAGACATATAATGCCAAATGTGTTCTTAGCACTTATGGATACAGATATAACACATTACCAGTAAATTAAGTTTCATTCAATAGTTTAATGTGTGAAAAAAAATATATCAAACTACCGAAATTCATTCGTTAATTTATGTTGTACTCGAAAGCACAGAATATAATATAATATAATATAATATAATATAATATAATATAATATAATATAATATAATATAATATAATATAATATTATATTATATTATATTATATAAGGAGTCCAAGCACCTGTTATCGCTGAATTAGTAGCGAATAGTATCTAGAAAAAATATCGATAGATAAGACAAAATGTAATTTGTACTCACTAATAGTGTAAATGAACATACAGATTCGTACTAACACCGTGACAGATCCATTTGTGCTTGAAGAATATAATATTTCACTCGTATAGGGGCTTCTATGAACAGTGAATGATACGAATATCCGAAATAATAATTGATTAAAATATTGAAACTAAAAGTTATAATAATGGGCAAAATATAAAGTAAAACTTTCGCGCTGAATTTGTCTGACTGTAGAGTGAACTGAAGGGATTTTCAAATGGTTTTTAATAATGGATTAGATGGACTTTAAAAAGTTTTAAATGTAAATTGGCTGATCCTAATTCTATCTAATCTATTTGGATCTAATTGGTTTGATCACGACGGGAACAAATTAATCGTGGTATGTACCCGTTATCTACATTAAAATAAGTTGGCGAAAATTGCGCTTTTTGAGAAATGTATTGGCAGCCATTGGTTAAACTGTTAGATTTATTATTACACACTTAGTAGTTACAGAATGATCTCTTCTCCTGAGTTACAATAATAATAATCTAAGGCTATATTAATAGTTACACAGTTTTAATAAGCATAACAAGACATTCGAATAAAGTTAACGTGACCATACGTTAAATGAATAGACTTCCAAATCAGATATACGTGAATAATGGCCGACTAAGTTAAAAATATCTAGCCTTAAATACATGAAACAAATTGTTTGAAAGCCTTTAGATACGTACGTAATAATAAATAAGGGAGATAAATATCAATGGTAGCAAGTGAGTGCATCCGACACCACGGTTGGGATACTGCCAAAGTACAGGTATGCATGAAATGGTGTCTCGGCAAGCGCCGTTTGATTTTGTAATGTTTCTGAAACAAAATAAACTTTGTAATTAAAAGAACATAATATCTAAATACATAAAAGGATTGACTGACTGACTGATCTCTCAACGCACAGTTCAAACTACTGGACGGATCGGGCTGAAATTTGGCATGCAGATATCTGTCATGACATAGATATTCGCTAAGAAAGGATTTTTGAAAATTCTATCTCTAAAGGGGAAAAACAGCGGTTTGAAATTTGTGTAGTTCACGCGGACGAAGTCGTGGGCATAAGCTAGTCTCACAATAAAAAGATAGCAAGGCTCTGCAATAGTCTTAGTCTACATTCTAGAAGATTTGTAAAATATGTCATTTGGTGGTTTTAACCATATAAATTAATTATTTTATCTAACCAACAGAAGTTTAAGTATACTTATTAGCATGCACCCAAGAAGATAGTAGAAAATAAAGTTACATTAATTGTAAATTTTTAAGGATAAATTTTTATTGTAGACTGGACAGGCTTAATCTACCATTACCAATAGGTACCAGTAGGTACTAGCAGGAAAAAATATGTACACGATTGCTTCGTACCTACTCGTTCCTATTATAACAGCTTTTATTCCGAATATGATACAGGGGAATGTGTATGAGAAACTGATATTTTTATTTTTGAATCAGACAAAACAGCTATCTCAGTTATCGGACATGCAATCCTCAATTTTCACATATTATTCCAGGTTTTTAACAATGACACTAAATTATCCTATTACCAGTACAAGCATACCAACACAATAAAAACTTAAAACAACATCAAGTCATTCAAACTCAAACCGAATTGAAATGTCGCAGCGTGAATTGCATGCAACATAAATTTTATTGAAAAACCGAAGTGCGTTGTGTTAACAAAGATTTACTGCGGAATTAAACGGGTTTAATAGTTATTTGGACATATATTAGCTGTCAATATAGAGGGACCCGCATATTTAACTATCGGAACGTTATTAGTCAGCGAATGAATATTAAGTAGGTATGTGGAATGTAGGAATATTTTGACGAAATGATGGTCATTTGGAGACTGCGGAAGAACCAGTTAGTGGATTGAAAAAAACGTGGTCAAATTGAATGTCTTTGGAAATCACAACTTCGCTAAACTAAATACGATGAGAGTATTGGGAAGAATGATGCTTTAGGAAAAGCACGATTTTCTCAGGAGCTATCCATGCACCCACCGGCTTCTCCCACCACGGCAGTGGGTGGAAGGGGAATTCGTATTTCCCCGTACGCCCATTGCATTAGGGTAGGAATTAAATTTAAAAATCTTAGATTAATTATTATTCTCAAAAATATGTCAATACATCGTAATCTATACCGCATTTTGTTAAAAAACAAAGAATATACTCGAGTATTTTTTTTGACATTTTGCACGATAAATCAAAAACTATTATGCATAAAAATAAATAAAAAACTGTTTTAGAATGTACGGGTAAATCCCTTTCATATACCCCACTTGCTATAGTAATCTTACTTTGAAAATTGAAAATACCTACTTTTTGTTCATGAACACATTTTTTTTGTGATGTAACCACAAATTCACGGTTTTCGGATTTATTTCTTTACTTGTGCTATAAGACCTACCAGACTACCAAACTTCATGATCCCAGGTCAACGGGAAGTACCCTATAGGTTTTCTTGACAGACACAACGGACACACAGACAACAAATTGATCCTATGAGGGTTCCTTTTTTCCTTTTGAGGTACGGAATCCTAATAAAAGAAAAAGTTTAGGAGCACTAGGTAATAGGCACTCAAGTGTTCATAAACATGCTCAAAAGTACAGTATTGATATTGTATTTCTATCGTAATCATAAATCTTGTACATGAAACCACACTCGAGAGATGCTTAGAACAAGCCTATAGGGACGCAGCCAAGTCTAGCATGTTCTCAAAGACAGTAAAATACGTTAACACGCAAAGCCAGACATATAAATCAGTGTAGTTTTGCAAATCACTACCGATATATACCTATGTTTTATTGATACGTGGGTATGTGTAAACTAAAACAATTTTATACTCCCAGATAGCTACAAAAGTTAAGATTTATGTACTTCGTCTGATATTCAAGGGAAGGAAAGTATGGAGCGGTTGCTCCTTACTTTCCAGACCTTATTATAACATTATCTGTATCCAAAACATGCATTTTATTGAATTATTCTTTTATCACTTTTTACCTTTTTTTTCATCTTTTTCATTTTCGACTGCATCGTCACTTACCACCAGATGAGATTGCAGTCAAGGGCTAACTTATCTATTTTTTCATCCTTCTTCATTACTTTCTGGTAAAAATATTTAATGTTAATAGGTATTTTGGTTTTTAAAATGTAGTTTATCCTTACACCAAACGTAAGTATACATATTTTTGTTATATACTTTATAGGCACTCGTATATGATTTATTCCCTATCAATGTTGCTTTTTAGTACCTACTAAGAAATCTAAGAAATATGGTAGACTTTTGTGTTTTATTTGTAGTTTATTGTTGGGAAGACTCGCTCCAGCAACGCGCGGTCCTACAATTTTATGAAAAAAGCAACTACCCAGTTTCTTACTCTTTCTTTTCGGTATGAAGAGCATTCCAAAACAGCGCTAGATTTACTTATTTGTAAGCACTCAAGTTTATTTGGATGAAAATATTATTTATATTTATTTTTAAAGAAAGCTATTCCACACTATCCTACCACTTTTTCTGCCTAAAAAGCGCAGGCGTTTTGCGTGAAAAACAAACATTTTCCGATGAATTTACGATCCGTGTTGGGAGCCAAGCCGCTTATTGCGATGACTGTATTCAATATTATAAATTCTTAGATATAATTCTGTAACCACATCCATACTATCCATACCGTACGGTAATCTGTGACAGCCTAGCCTAGTGGTTAGGACTTCCACCTTCAAATCGGAGGTCGGGGATTCGATCCCGTGCACGCACGTCTAACTTTTAGGAGTTATGTGCGTTTTAAGGAAGTGTATGTCTGTCTGCCTCTATATCTTATTGTATGCTAGCTTTTCAAGGTCCATCCGATTAACCGATTTTGACGAATTTTGATATAGAGATAGCTTCCATTCCAGGGGCGGACAAAGGTTACCTATTGGTGGCCCCGGTAAACCAAAAAGTTGCTACGGGGTTTTTAAAACCTAAATCCACGTGAACGAAGTCGCGGGGAGCGTTAACAGGACTTGCCTATCATTATAATCTAGCCTATGAGAGACGCTAATAAAATAATACCTAAAAATAATACTTTTTATATAGATTGACTAGCTTAAACTTGTGACTTCGCGTGGACTACACAAATTTCAAACCCCCTATTTTACCCCTTTAGGGGTTGAATTTTGAAAAATCCTTTCTTAGCGGATGCTTATGTCATATGTGCATGTTTAATTTCAGCCGGATTTGTCCAGTAGTTTAAGCTGTGCGTTGATAGATCAGTCAGTCAGTAAGTCAATCAATCAGCTTTTCCTTTTATATAATACTAGCTGATGTCCGCGACTTCGTCCGCGTGGAATTAGGTTTTTAAAAATCCCGTGGGAACTCTTTGATTTTCCACGGTAAAAAGTAGCCTATGTCGCTCTCCAGGTCTTTATCTATACACATGCAAAAAATCGCGTCAATCCGTTGCACATTCGCGACGTGATTGAAGGACAATAATATAATAAGGGTATACTGATATAGATTCGCACTCCATATTGTAGCGTATAAACATGTACAGTAGATGTTTTGTTAGGCGTGGAGATGTACGCTATGCAGATTGTACCATATTTCCTGCTGTATTTCCTAGTGTGTGGGTGAATCCTAAATCTTATCTCCACTAAACGGGTCTTTAATTTCAAGGCATTGTTCCTCAGTACCGTATTCTGCAATAAAGATATCCGTAGGAACAAGCGGCTCAAGTTTATCTGGTAGGTACGTGTATGTCTGTGTTCTAGAGTTTAGGTTAGTGCTCGTAGCAGAAAATACCTAAACAAATATGAGACTCATTTAAATAACATTATTGGCTTAAGTATATTATGTTTCCTCTTCTTTGCTATATTTATAAACGTTTGTCCGTCTTGAATTTGCTAGGCTGCTAGTCTTTGCGACTATATATATTTAACTTGACTTTGTGATTATAGCTGTTTTAACTTTGTACCTCAAAATCCAATTAAAATTAAGGATCTGCATATCTTATCGCTATGCAGTGCTATTTTTCTTATTTACTTACTAGCTTATGCTCGCGACTTCGTTCGCGTGGACTAAACAAATTTCAAACCCCTATTTCACCCCCTTAGGGGTTGAAATTCCGCAAAATCCGCACTGGGCCAACATGGCAGACTATGGCCTTCTCATTCTAGGATGAGCCTAGTAATGGGTTGATCATGAAGATGATGATGTTGTGCGATGAAAGTGTACCTATTCTTAAATTTAGATGTGAAGCATAGGTGGGTGACTTATTAAATCTTTCTCGCTTGGTTGTACTTTAGTCCCTATTCATTTATAGTCTAGTCAACTCTAAAATGATCGTCGCTAACGCGTTTGTATTTTTTACCAATGCTCCTGGAATTCAAAGCAGTGTCTGCCTTAAAGCGTAGAAGTGCCGCCTGCGACACGAATTTCTTCACCTCAAAAAGTTAATTCGTAATGCACATTCGTACAACATTGCTAGGATGCCACCATCTTGTCACCTAAGACTTTTATACAGTCGGTCTCAGATTTACGTGACCCATTTTTAAATAATCAAAATAACAACACTTTTAAGACCTGTCTGCAACCATTTTTATGTTTTAAAATGGCTATTAAAACATATATCCACTAAATTGTTTTTTTTTAAATTATAACCAATGTCACTCGGGATGATGCGGATAAATCTGTTCAGGCATTTAGAAGTTATGGTGAAATAAATAAACTTACTACTCACATGAACCCTGAACACTTCTGTTTTTGGGCAGTTGTGAAATAATTTACTTCGTTAGAATTGATACATATCGTAAAACTTCTTCATATTTTATCGAACCTAGCCGCCCATTGCGATTTTCACTTTGGTAAATACAGCTCAATATTCTTTTGTGTTGCAATATTATGTTTCATGCTTATTCAAATTTTGAAGATCCGGCTCGAAGGACCACTTCGTACCTCAGGCTGTAGATTAGGTGGTGGTAGATTTTGAAAATATCTCTCTTCCTTGGTGTTGCCGATGGTTTGAGTGGAATCTTGAGTTTCGATCCTTTCTTGTGTGTGTGGAAAATCCATGTGTAATAATTGTCCGTTAACGTTTTTTTTATGACGATAAAATTGGAGTTTTTAAATCGGGTTTTTGCCTTAACATGTTAGGCTGTCACTCCACTGTAATATCACTGTCACTGTCTGATCACAGACCCCGTGTTTTGTCTATCATCTGCTTATTTAAGCTAATATTGTTGTGTCCACAACAGTGTTTTATGTTTCTGTCTGTACCTACACCAAGAGAAGAGAAGAGAATTTCGTTATAGCGCGATGCGTGTTATGTCCATTGTTTGATTAGAGATTGCACCCGACGCGATTGAAAGGAATTCTGTTCGCCATATTTAACGCCGACGGTGGCATCACAAGGCGCTTCGTTAGAGCAACGTTTTGAATCTTAATTGCGTATTTAACTTTGTAATTAAGATAAATATCGGCGATAACACTTCGGAACTACGTGGTAGCTTCATGGCAAACTTAATGATCAAAAAAGTATTAGGAGGCGATATCTACAGACGTCTTATAAATTTAAGCCGAGACGGGAATTTTTTGGTTTCTAATTACACGTCGGTGTTGTATTAGTTATATATTTTCTGCTTTTAATTTATTCTCTAAATGGAGTTCATTATAATTTTTATTGTATTGTAATTTGTGAAATAGTTTTTTCTTACTTTACTGTTTTTGGTATCTCATTATCATCATCAGTCTGAACTCGCACTATAGGTACCAAGTTAGAAATTCGTATAGGTAACACTTCTTCTGCAAATTAACTTAATAGCCTTTTCATCCGTAAAGTTTAAAATATCCGATGAGGTTGTAAACCAATTTATTTTCCTTAATCAAACATCATCATCATAATTAATCCGTCACCGGCCCACTATTGAGCATAGGTCTCCTTTCAGAATAAGAAGGAGTTAGGCCACTGTTTATCACGCTGGTCAAATGCGGATTGGCAGATTTTAATTATAGAGAACTCTCAGGCATGCAGGTTTCCTCATGAAGTTTCCCTTTATCAATAAAGCAAGTGATCCTAATTCCTTAAAACGAAACAACTCCGAAAAATTAGAGGTAAAGTTAGAGGAGGTGGCCGTCTTAACTACGGCTATCACGGCTCTTAAGCGGCTGTAAAAACTACAGTATATACTCGTTTAGTAGTATAGGTCGGATTCGTAACTACCAAATGCGATAGATTATTTCTGACTCGTTTGGAAGAATTCCAGCAGAAGAAATGAAAAGTATGGAAGCGTCAGCGTGGGCCATTAGCGCTCACCGCCGAAATTAAACTCTTTTAGGAGTGAATTTCGGAAAATGGAGTGTATATGCAGGCGAGTAGACGGGCTCATTTGTCTTCGCAAACGAACCGATTTGTGCGTCGGCGAATGGGTAACGGATGTTGCAGAGCACGTTTCCGACCTGACTTATTGGCTGGACTAGCTGGAACGCTGTCTGTTAGTGAATTAGATTAAGTGAATTATTCACTGCCATCCGTTTCTATTCTCTTTTTTGATTCTTTGATTAAATTTTGATCTTTTGATTAAATTTTGCAGAGAATGTATCTTAGTACTGAAGTATCCAAAACGCAATTTTATAACTTTAATTGAAGAAAAAATCAGCTTGTAACTCTATAGACACATTGTTATACAAGTGTTTGTATTTGGCTGCTATGGTGCTTGCTGGACAAAGTTCTCTTGCAAGGATCTCCCCATAACAAGATTTCGTGTTGCTACCCGTTAGCGTTCAGTGTGATATAAGCGCATGCCTATGTTGTTTAAAAACACTATTCTCAGTCTATATCCAATATTTGATAAGCGAAGTGTTACCTGTACCAAAGACTTATGCAATAAATGACGTAGACTTCCCTTTGTACAGAACAAAGCCAACATAAAACAAACTGAAGCATGGTGGAATAACCTAAACTATAAAACAAAGCAAATTCTAAGGGGTGCCGGAATTGAACAAAGTTTTGGAAGTAACTAGATGAATAATTCAAGATGCGATTCGGCAGTCAGTCAAACCAGGTCGGCCGTTGCATTTTCAACGGCAGTCATCAAAAGTTACGCCTATAACCTCCCCATTATAGCATCTATGGCTAAGCTAATAAGAACTCGCATGTTTGTGTCCTCTTTGGTCGAGTGTACGTAAATCTGGAAATATTGAAGAATCTCGTATGCCACGTTCATGGACAATATTCTTCATCTTTTTCCGTTTTACATACACATTTCCGTGTTTCAGGTTATTTGATAGGAAATATTAGATTTTAGAATCGGGGAGGAATCTTTTGTGTGTGATCTGAAAAAACAAACAGCGCAAATCTAAAGCTCTTTTTACACTGGTTATTTTTAACCGACTTCAAAAAAGGAGGAGGTTCTCAATTCGTCGGAATCTTTTTTTTGATTTATATTTTTTTTGTTATAAACTGGAGCCAAGAAGATTGTAGCCATGATAGCCTAGTGGTTAAGATTTGATTCTTTAATTCGGGAGGTCGGGATTCGATCTCGGGCACAAATCGCTTTGGAGTTGTGCTTTAACGGTGATGGAAAACACCGTAAAGAAACCTGCACGCCTGAGAGTCCCTAATCAATTTGTCCATAAAGGTGTGTGAAGTCTTTTCATCCGCTCTTGGCCAGCACTTGTACTTGGCAGACTTAAACCCTTCTCATACTGAGAGGCAACTGTGAAGCTCTGAGATGTTCAGGAAATTCTGAGATGCTTTGCATTTTATACCGGAAAAAATTCTGAACAAAAATCTAATGAAGAACATTCCACCATAGCTCTCCATTTTAATGAATAAGTAAACCAAATTCAGTGGGGTCCAATACAGAAATAAGTAAAACGAGTGTACGGTCAAAGATACGGCTTTCGCATATAAATTATCCATTCGTACAGTGTTCTTTTGCCAGATTCTTGTAGCATTTTACTTGATGTTGAGGAATATCTTATTGAATTAAGAGTTTTGAAATTCGTCTAAGTGTGTTCGCGCTGTGCCACTTTCGTTTGTAAATATTAATTTGAATCTCTAGCAAATTTTGTCAGGGTATTCGATTTCATATGGAAATACATCCTAATGAAAACTTAGTGAAATTACGTTCGCGCAGGTCACACAGAAATTACTTAATGTATCATCATCATCATTGTCAACCGATAGATGTCCAATGCTGGACATAGGTCTCTTGTATGGACCTCCACAGTCCACACGCCACGGTCCTGCACCATGTCGTCTGTCCAGTGTCCACCTAGTGGGGGGTCTTCCAACGCTGCGCTTTCCGGTGCGAGGTTGCCATTCTAGCACGTTGGTTCTAGTATCTACCTATCGGTTTATCATTTATTTTAATGTAATGTACCTAATGTATAACAGGCAAAACTATCCCAACTACATACTCGCTTCTCGTTGCTCGTAAACTCGTTTCTAGTTTTTAGCTCAATTTGTTTCTCGCTAATCGCCGGCAGTCGGATATTTAATTTAGGTACCACCGCGCCCGGGGAGGCACGGAGGTTATGTCGGACTCTTCCTGACTAAAACCCTACGATGTTCCATGCATATTGCATCGCCTGGTGGCTAAAGCAACCGTCATGACCGGTAGGGGACTTGCCCTAAGGCCCAGTAGGCTCGAACATAGGGCGGGCGGCCAATCGTGACCAAAAATTCTCTGATGTTGTGATAATAGTTGGCAATAAAGTAAATTCATGATGTAGTCTATAACATTATGATGAGTGCTGAAAAAGCGGCGGCTAATACCTCCTTACTACATGGCCTGGGACCTAGGGCGGCCTAGACTGCAAATGCGCCACTAGTCATGACTGTTTCAAGTTCTCCGTGTAGTGTAGGTATGACTGCTCAAACTATGTTTGAGTTACCAACGCCGATGTCTCTTTGGTAAACTTGAAGGGTCTCTGGATCCAGAGTCGAGCGCAAAGCAAATGTGTATTAATATAAAAATAATCCGACATTTAAACTTACTTTGGCTCTCTTGAAAATATCTTGAGTGCATCGTTGAAAGTAAATACTGGTATAATTTCTGCTTCTCCTGCGTTTGGATTGCATTTAAAGCCGTTAGGGGATGAAACTGGATGAAGTTTATGTTAACTGTAAGCAATAAAAATAGCCTTTATGACGATACGTGGAATGGTTACGTTTGTATAACGCTGTTTCGACGTAAACTAAAGTTGGTTTATTGAAACGTGAAACTGAGATTTACTGTTCAATAAAGCTTCTAGGGTTAATAAGTCATCTAGGATTTTTAGGTACAACATTTTTACATGACAAGTTTAAAAAAAATTGCATGTTGACGGTCACTTCACTAAATGGTAATATACGATTGACGATGTCTGACTGATGTGGACTGACGTTGGGGTCCCAAGGTGCTAGAATGGTGACCTCGCACCGGAAGACGCAGTGTTGAAAGACTCCCCACTAGGTGGACGGACGACATCAGACGAGTCGCAGGGAGCTGCTGGATCCAGGCGGCGCAAGACCGTGGCGTGTGGAAGTCCCTACAAGAGACCTATGTCCAGCAGTGGACGTCTATTGGTTGATGATGATGATGATGATGATGATGATGATGTCTGACTGACCAGTCTACGCCTCTGACTTTGAGGGGGTAGGTAGGTACCTATTTTAAATTAAAGTTTCCAAAACCCATAATTGATTTTCACGCGAGATCATAATGCAACGTAAAATCGCTTGGCAAAGATATGCATCTTTGGCATTTTAAATACATATTGGCTAAAAGTTGGCTAGGTGAAAAATTATTTACAGTACCTACGCGGCCGAAAGTAATGTACATACCTACCTACAATGTACATCGGCCTTAAAGAATGACATTTCGGTTTTGTAGAGCGTTGTCTCTGTCCCTCATACCTATATGACGTTTTGTCGGTCTCAACGACAGGGACGACCCTCTACAAATCTGCTGTCTCCTTCTAAAGGTCAATGTACATTACTTTCGGCCACGTACTGTAGGTACATTTAGACTTTCATTATAGTTTAGTTGTGAATGATTACCCGAGATCATTACAGATAGTGAACAACAGAATAACCTAACTTTAAAGGTGTAACAAAGGAAGTCAATCGAGCATTAATTTTCTCTGTTTAATTAAACAAAAAAGTAAAAGCCCATTTTCCAGTATAGTAGGATCGTAAAGACAGCAGATGACGCCCAGTTAACCTCGATAGAGCGTGTACGCGTGAACATAGTTTCTTTATGTATTTAATTTGAACACCAATGGCCGCACGCATAATGGCGGCAGCATGTCGCCGCGGTTTGGCGAATGTGCGCTTTCATGGTTGTACCAAGATACGGAGCAACTAGAAGCGACGTACAAGTTACAACACGTCGGAAATATCTGCGCACCTTGCTGGAATGCGCTTCCCCTCGCGCATCCACGCAGCACACCCGTTTTCGCCTATCCAGTACCGGTGGCAACGCGAGCGCGTTACATGACGTCACTAAGCCAGGTTCGTAAACAGTCCATCAGTACCCTTATTATAAATGCGAAAGTGTATTTGTTTGTTGGTTTGTCCTTCAATCACGTCGCAACGGAGCAACGGATTGACGTGGTTGTTTACATGAGTATAATCAAAGACCTAGAGAGTGACATAGGCTACTTTTTATACTGGAAAATCAAAAGGTTCCCACGGGATTTTTAAAAACCTAATTCAACGCGAAAGGAGTTGCGGGCATCTGCTAGTTAATTATAATGTACGCTTGTACACTATACTGTAGATTTATCTACATACTTTATTTCTTATAGATCTACTTTATTTCGTAAACACTTTAATACGCTTAAAATGAAGAATAAAGATATAGATATAACATAAAACCTTAATACAGAAAATTTGATGGAATCAAAAAAATGCCTTATGCTTCCGTAGAAAAGCTTTGTGGTCGTGATTTAATAATATTTAAGCTCCTTAACGAATAAACTTCGTCCGCGTCGATTTAGGTTTTTAAAACTAACGTGGAAACTATTCAATTTTCCGGGATAAAAAGTAGCCTATGTCCTTTCCCGGGATGTAAGCTAACTCTTTACCAAATTTCATTAAAATCAGTTGAACTGTTGGGCTGTGAAAAGCTAGCAGACAGACAGACGAACAGACAGACAGACAGACACACTTTTGCATTTATTCATGGATAAAATGTTTCATTTCGTAGTTTAAACTTTGAAGAGCATTTGTATCCAATCTGTAGATTTTTGACGAGATTAAAGGTTGTTTGCACTTTCCAGTAGATCATAGAGCTTGAGTATTTTGTATGTATGTGTATAATAGTGCTGTCCGGCTGTTGCGTCGCAGTGTTATATTGGAAACATACATCACATAAAACAATGGACTAACAAAACTAAAATTTTCCGTAATATCTAACTTTAAAATACCTAGTGTAAACGTAGCGCTAATTAATTCTTTATTTTCCGAATTTGACTCTGTGCCACAATTTTGTACTGTGAAGTAAGTAGTCATCATCATCATGGCTGGCCAACTACTGAGAACGGGTCTTCTCTCAGGATGAAAACAGTTTCGATCAAGTGCGGATTGTCCAGAGACTTAAGATTGAGAGAGAGAAGAGAAGAGAGAGTTTAGGATTGTCAAACTTCACACATTTTTGAGAACAAAAGATGCAGGTTTCCTCAAGATGTTTTCTATCACCGTCAAAGCAAGTGATATTTAGATAATTCCTTAAAATACTAACACCTGCCTACGGCTAAAAAGTATGTACTTAAGTAGATACTTAGTTGTAATTCTTAGATATTACAGGGAGCATAGATCACATATTATAAGAATTTCCAACAAATCCTTCGACTATTTTCTTAAAGCATAACTTTACGACAGTCAACATGAATTTAATGTTATAAGCTCTTTAACACTGACTCTTATGAGTATGAGGAGATAAACTCTTTATTGCGCATCGGTTCGCCTCTTTAATCTCACTTCAAATCGATTATTATATCGACAAAATCGATACGAGCATTGGAGTCCTCGGAACCTATTGAAAACTATTTCCTATTTTATTACTCGACTATGACAGAGCAAATTCCTTGGAATGGTAAACAAGTCTATATGGGTACGTAAGTAGGTATGTACTTAATTTCTGCTCGGTGACTTAAAATAATTATATTTTCCTTTTTAAGGCCGATTTTGATAAATGTACGCGACAGGTCGAGATTGCAATTGGGATTGGGGGTGGTCAGTGGCGTACTATTCTTCATTGTCAGTTTTTTTACATATGAGATAATAGATGTATGGAAATATTTACTGTTTGTTTGAGGTGGTATTTTAAAAGCTGCTAGTAGTTGGCCGATAGTCGGGATTTTCATCACAAATTCTGTTTTTTTATTTAACTTTTTAGCTAAAAATGGTACAGTTTTTCTGAATGACTGCGCTTTTCAGTGATTGGTATGCTTTAATTAACAGCCACACTGATTGTATCAATCCATTTAATTATCACACAGTTTGTTTATCGGAGTTTTTATTGGAATTTTGCTGTTTTTATTGTGGTTCTATCGATGACAATTTAACGCTTGAGGTGTTTTTATCAGATGAGATAAATATTTTTTTGTTAGATGGGAAGTTAGCCTCTCACTGGTGCAGGTGGTAAGTGACGACGCAGTCTAACATACAGCAGAACGCTGGCAAAAACGAAGACAGGTGATGGTACTGATGATTACCTACTGATATGATACCTACCACAAAAAAAAAACGCAAAAATAAATATTATACAAATAAAATCGAATAATTTTGTAAAAGTTTACGATATATTGCAAATAAAACACCTGACTGACGCCAGAGGTCAACGAACGTTACGGTCGTAGGTCACTCGGAGTCAAAGCCGCGTCGTAGGCAGGGCATTGTCCTGAGTTTTCGGGTTTGAAAAATACTAAATCACTAAAACTACAAAATGAGTCAAATGGCCGTTGGTGGTATTGGATTGTGTTTAGGTAGTATAAAACAAACACTAAGTTTTTGCTAGCGTTCTAGTTACAACCTGTAGGTATTATGGCAGTCGTATCGGTTTGCTAAATCGTTTGGCGGCACCATCTTATCAGTAGAATGGTAATAACCAACCACAGCCGAAGCCTTCCGTCAGGTCAGACCAGAGAAACTGAAAAAGAAACAGAATGAAAAAGGCAAATGTTTCTTTTCCGGGTAGATATTGTTTATTAAATCTCTAAACATTATCAAAGTCTATTCGCATTATAAAGTACAAAAAACTGAAGTCTACTTTTAGAATAATTTTAAAGATCAACTAGAGGGGGATTCCAACATCAATGACTAAAACTACAAAAAAAAAATATAGTCTTTAGCTAGTAGGTACCTACGACCGCACTTTCAACGTGAGTATGCACTAATTCTAAATTTCGGACTGGAATTACTACTTAAAATCTAATTTCAGTATCTACAAAATTCCCTTCACATGCTTAATTCAAGTTAAAAGATATGAGAAAATTCTGCGATGACCGGACGCGTCCTGCAGAATATAATGCGGCATATAATTGTCGTCGACAATATGAATATATACCCAGTTAGGTCGAGAATAGCATTTCAAAGTGGTAATACGTTTACACGATGTCGTATGGGATCATATATCGCACTTGTGTAACCGAATCATGAAATTGATTACTCTAAACTATCATCTAAATGCACTGCATAATATTGAGTAGGTACGATATCTAAAAGCTATAATACGGGTTTCTATCAATCTCTATTGTTTCGATATCATAGCAAGCTAAAAGTATTTTGAAAGTTACTTTATTTAGAAATAACTACATGATGCCTACGACTTCGTCCACGTGGATTTAGGCTCTTAAAAATCTCTTTGATTTTCCAGGATTACAAGTGCAAGTAGACTATGTTCGTCTATCCCTGTACCAAATTTCTTCAAAATCTGTCAAACGGATGGACTGTGGTCTATATAAAAGCTAGCAGACAGGCACTATCGCAAGTGTGGACAATACAGTTTGGAATGAATTGTATTTAGTCTAAACATACATTTTTTTAAAATTGTTGCATTAGATGTTCGTATAAACTTCCAGGTTTCTTTACTTTTTAAAAAGTTATACAAACATTTCAAACATTCCTTTCCAGAATTACGTCACATTACGATATGATGTGATTTGTATACAACATAATGGAGTATAAGAATCTTGCATGCATAGAAATGTATTAGGACTTGCATTTGTTTAAATAAATGTAAGTAAAATACACACTTAGAATAATACCACTAATTTATGGTTTACTATGGTATTGGCCTAGGTGTACAGTTTTTCTTATGGATTACACCAAAGTTAGTTTTCCAGTATCCATACTATAATGTTATCAATTTGAAAGCGTGTCTGTCTGCCTGTCTGTCTGTTACATTTTCACGGCTCATGCATCGGCGTAACTAATTTTGACAAAATTTGGTCCAAATGCATCCCGGACGAAAACACAAATTGTTTTCGTCAAGGTTTTTAAACAACTTTAATCCATGCTGAGACACGAAATATCTGGAAAGTGATATGGTTTATTTTTATTCTGGAAAAAAAAAAGTTTCCACGGAATTTTTAAAAACCTAAGTCCACGCGGATGAGGTCGTGGGCATGAGCTAGTCTAGTAATAAGTATGTAATGTCTGCTTTGACTAATTTAGTCCTCACGCCAAATATTTTCTTAATTAAGGAATTCCGATTTAAGGCATCCGAAGGTCCCCATTAAATGTTAAGGGGTGGTCTGCTGACCCCATCTGAGGCTAAAATTACACTAGACACAAAGAAAATTTTAGTGTATTTTGGTTCAATTAGTGGGACTGCAAGGGGTGTGAAATTGTGCGAGGGACCGTAATTTATTTTAAGTGTGACAGTCAACCAGCTACGGCACTAAGCTACGATTATAGTTGAAAGGATATTGGATTTCATTTTCGCTTTAAATTAAGGAACAAGATCAAAATACCCGCTACGGCTCTTTATTATTATTTGTGTTAAGAAGGAGTGCAGTATTCAGAGTGCACTCCATACAACCATAGTTTGATTACTATTTGAACACTTATAGCTTAAAATAAGTTTCCCTTGTACGCTCCCATCCCAAGCGCTTTCCATAGAAACATAATGTGATCCTCATTTGAATGTTAACGAATATAGGTAACCAAAATAACTCAATGAAATGTTGTAGATATTATAGTAAATCCATAATCAAACAAAGTTGGATACCTAATACGGAATACCATATTAGGTATCCAAATATGCCTATGTCAAAAATAAATTAATTTTCAGTAATTATTAAATAGAGGGCCTTTCAAATTAATAAAAAAAATCCACGTCCTTTGATAGTTTTAAGTGAAGGTGAATACCATTTTATATTATCGATTAAATTAAAAAAGCATATAAAATCATTGTGACGTCGATTATTATTTTAAAATCCCGTAGGAACTCTTTGATATCCAGTATAAAAAGTAGCCTGTATCACTCTCCAGATTTTCAACTATGGCTGATATCTATACAGGTCAATCCGTTGGACTGAAGGACAAACCACTACCTAAACCAACAAATAAAAACACTTTTGCATTGATAATAAGGGTAGTGATAGAAATTTGACCTATATCAGTAAAGTATTTCTAAGTAGTTATAAATACGTATTCCTAGTAACAATATTATGCAAGGCATCGAGCAGAAGCGCCGAGTTTCTCTATGTAATTTTGGCACCTAATTTCGAGACTATTTTCTCTCAAAACACAACTAAATCGAACTACCCTAATATGCATATTCACTGCAATGTAAACGTATAAACAAAATTATACTAGAGCAACAAGAAAAGCGAACATAAATTTAACACGCCTAATCAACATAGAAATTGTAATAGGAATATCGGTCGGTCTATTACAATACATTTACATACAGATTTGGTTGGATTGAATTTCCACAGCTTCAGCCGGCTTGTTAATTTGCCTAAAAGGAATGTAATTGGTTGAGTTGAATTTAACACTTAGTATGTGTGAGGGGTATCTAAATAGAAAATCGATCAAATGTGTCCGATTCTGAATCAATAGAAATAGGAATAAAGGTTTACAAGTGCTTTTGAATCGTCAAAAGTTTCTACCATGGTCCAGAATGTCTTTCCTAACGAGAAAAACCAGCAAGAAACTCGGCGATTGCTCATTTTAAATATCTAATTTACTATAATAATATTATGCCATATTATTGTACCTATAGTGCGCGACAGGTTGAGATGGCAATCTGGGTATGAGGCTGGTGCTCGCTTGCACCGGTTAAGCGCGTAGGCGTTCCCACCCCGATTGCCATCTCGACCTGTCGCGTACTATAATAATTGTAGTCCCGCTCATTGCTGGAGCGGGTAAAATCCACACATTGAGTTATAAGAATCAAATTATTCAAATCAATAGTTCAGAACACTAATAATTACTAAACCCATAGATTAATGATTGGTCTCGCTACGCTCTAAACCCTTTAAACTGTCTAATCATCTTTAGAGCAATTGAACAAAACTAAAAGCCACGTAGTCAATTGGAGTAGAAGTAATTTTCTGAAATTAGGGGCAGTCTTATTCGCCATGTATTCAGTCAATATAATTTTTACATATTTTTATCCAGCCTTGTTTTTGTAAACCTAATATAAATCTAAAGATGTTCAGTCACAGGGGCTATTATGCAATAAACCAATAGTGAAACATTTTATCGATGGGGCCGTCGTACCATCGAACAATGGCACTGACGCGTGCCACTTCGAGTGTTTTTGTTGACTTTCAATGCAATTGGCTCAAACCATTTTACGAGCATTGTTATGAAATAAAATCCTGGTATTTATTTGCCAAAATTGGCTCAATCAATTGATGCAGAAAATATTTAAGATCAAAAGCCAATACCTTAAATTAATACTAAGCTAAGCTGTACTAAAATACTAAGCTGTACGTGAGTAATTACCTCTACAAAAATATATGAATTGCGTTTCTATCGATATTTTACGTTTGACTAATGAAAGGGGTTGATGAATACAATGATCCATACTATCCATCCATACTAATATTATAAATGCGAAAGTGTGTCTGTCTGTTTGTCTGTCTGCTAGCTTTTCACGGCCCAACAGTTTAACCGATTTTAATGATATTTGGTACATAGTTAGCTTACATCCTGGAAAAGGACATACCTAAGGCACTTTTTATCCTGGAAAATCTCCAGTAAATCCACGCGAATGAAGTCGCGGGCATCGTCTAGTATTAAATAAAAAGTTGATTATTATTCTTCTAAATAAAATTCTACTTAGGTGAAGTAGCGGATTTCATCTTGAAGCATACAGAGTATCAATTTGAACGCTAAAGTTCATTTTTAGTATAATGTCGAAATGGTCTGCGATATCACAACTTTTCAAGTAATAAAACCATTGTCAACGGCTAAAAGCGCTTAGTAATATCATATTTTTCTCTCCCCATCTCCGCAGATCCGTATACGCGATGCACTTATAAGATAAATGGTTAGAGTTGCTATTTATTTCTTGAAATTGCTACTAAACTCTTTAGATTTTGCTTAAGAATTAATTCTAAACCATTGACATTTTATTTGTAAACAGAGGCACGTCAAAATGATAGACAAAATACTACAGACGTAACAGATAATATATAGCAGCTAATCCAAAGGTCTTACATGGTGAAATTGATTTTATTATATTTTAGAAGTAAAGTAATTGTAGATTTAAATAGAGTATAATGTGGAATTTTGAAGTGTATAAATTTAAAACTAAAGTTTAATCTCTATTGTCGACTCTATTGAATTTGAGTTTTATATGGTATCATTATACTTATGGAAAGGGTAGCCAAAGGGCTATAAATGGCTCTGCTTTGACGGTAGACATCATTAATTTTCCTATTTTTAATAAGAAGCTGTGACATACCTACAGGTACGAATATTGTTGATTTTATATTTCTATTGTTATACTATGTATGTTGTTTTATGTGTTGGTTAATGTGTAATTTGTTATACATCTGGTATTCCTTTGTAATAGTTTATGCTTATACCCTATGTGGGTTGGATATGTTATGGTAATACCTACCATAGTTGTATCTATTTTTCAATAATTGTGAATAGACACCGCCGAGTTTTTTCTTGCCAGTTCTTTCTCTCGGTAGATATGCTTTTTCGAACTGGCGGTAGATTTTTCTTAAAGGAAATAATAAATTATATAATGATAAAGCAATAATTAATGGTAAAGATAAACTTTGATTTGGAGGGACTTTTCCCTGAATAAAACAGTTTATTTCCTTATACAATCTTTTATTTTGTTTTCTACCTTCAACCACGCCCTAGCTTTTTGATAACGAACTAAGGTTTAGGCTCTCAGTAGGTGATTCCTGACTCTATTGTCTCTATACTTCTGAGGCTAATCTAGCATCAGAAGTGGGATACGATATGGCTGAATTGTGCCTTTTCTAATGCAATTGTACAAGTTTCAGAAATACCGGCCATTTCGGATGGCTTTGTGAAAAGCCATCAAAGATGTTCCAACAGGCGTTGTGATGACTGACGTCCACGAGAGGTACCACAATGGACATTGGATACCCGAAATCTGGAAATCTTAATATGAAAATATGGTATGAAAAAAAAGTGAAAGTGAATTAAAACTTTTTTGCAAGACAATTTTTCAGGCAGGTAGGCCTTAGAAAGTTTTATTGCGTAATCATGGACCTATTAATACTCTGTGTAATGTAGTAACACAGTTTCATAGTACCTGTCGTCATTTTATTTGTTTTAAAACTAATTGTATTATAGAAATAAAGATGTGGGTACTAAATAAATAAAATTTTTGCGGGTAATTTTGTGTTCAGTATAGATGTTCTGTTTCAATGACTCAGATTAATGTTTGAAGGTGTTTAATCGCATGATGTCCCAGCTAGTAACACAAATCGATATTACGTAAATTAATGTTAAAAATTTGCAGGTAGTTAGTTGGTATGAAATTTTTATTAAATGATCATACGATAAAATGTGGTTAAATGTCAGACTGACCGAGCGGTGAAAAACTAAAGCAAGTTTGTCAGTAAATATTTACTGATGATTAATTTGTGTTCTATTTTAATTTACGTCTGACGTCTAGCCGTATATTCGTAATTTATATGATAGTGATGTTGACATTGAATCATTGAATATTGTTTTACGAGTGATGAGTCATCTTACTTTTTTTTAGTTATGTTGGTATTCTTGTGGCATTTCCTATGTAAGTACTTCGAGAACGAAGTACTTTTCAGGTTGGCCGAATAGATGTTTATTAATTATTTATGTGTTACATAATGACAGAGAAAAAAAAGAACAGAGAAAAAAAAAAGAACAAAAATAAAAGAACAAAAAAAAAAAAAAATTTTTTTGTTGTAGTTTTGTTTCAGAAATACACATTCCATCATTCGTTAAATGTTGATGATTCATTGATCAGAAATGCGATTAGCGTGGCCATTTTGTTATTTTGCTATTGACTTTGCATCGGAGTTCTCACTCGCGAAACGTAGAGATGAAAGATTTGTGATACCTACCTACAATAATTAAGAAATTTTGTTGGAGTTTATTTTTGTAGTTTTTATATAAGGATAGGTTAGGCTGCTGATGTCTTATCCTGTTGCTATGCCGCTAAGTCTAGTAGCTACTGATTGTTTGATGTCATTGTTTTTTTATATATACCCACCGTTATGTAATGTGATGTAATGGAGCTGCCAATCCACACTTGGCCAGCGTGGTGGACTATGGTTAAACCTGAAACTTAAATTTAGAATATTGGAATTTAGAGATTATTGACTACCCACTTGTGTTTAATATTTTTTAATGCCGTATTTTGTTGTTTTGTTTGAATAATACTTTTGATTTTTTGACGTTTTTGATGTTTGAAGTGTTTAACTATTTTTGATATTGATTACTTCTTTGACGATCTTTTTAATGTAAATTATTTTTGTGGTATTTTTTGACATTTTAGTTTTTGATACCTACCTTTATGTTTTTATTTACGATCTTTTTGGATTTTTATATTTTATTGTGGAAAAATGTTTTGGTATTTATTTAAAAAGGAAGGTTGTTGGCACATCATTGGATGTGGGAAGCAACAAATGTTTTTGTATAGTCCAAGGACTGATTGCAGATAGACAAAAAGAGATTGAATAGAAAATATTTTTGAAAGTAAATAACGATAATTAGATAAGTTTACTCTTTGATTATTTTTACTTCTTCTAACATAGTAGTTAGTTTTGTTTTGATATATCTTACATATAATTACTTTTATATACCTACCCTTTGTTTTTGACTTTGGTACTTTAGGAGTAAGAGTCGATGGTATTTTATTATTTTTGCAAAATTATTAACTTGAAATTGAAAAAAAGTTCTTATGATTTAACTTATTTTGAAATATTAATATTTTTGTAACTTTTTCATTTTGATGGTTCTTTTTTATGAAACATATTATTTTAAATTCTGATAATTTACAATTTGTTCAGTTGCAATTTTTCTTTGTTTAATATTCTTCTCTATATTTTATTGGAATTTATTTAAAACTTTGATCAAATGATCGATCAATGGAAAAATTGTATAGTGATATATGGATCAAAACCAATGGTGTTAAGGGACAATTTTATGATGGTTTACGATGTTGCCTTAAAACCAATGGTGTTGAAGGATATTTTGTAGATGATACTTTAAAACGTTGGAACCAACGGTGTTGAAAAGTATTTTTATAATATCGCTTTAATACCAGTGGTGTTAAAAATATTTTTTGATATTGGTTTAAAACCAATGGGGTTAAAGGATATCTTGTTTGGAAACATTTATGTGCTGTGGCGAGAAAAATATTTCTTGTATTTTTGAGAGTAAACTGTGTGGTAATTTTGTATGTCACACACATGTTTAAAATGTTTTTTTAAATTTTGTTGGAAGCCATGTTTTGATGTTGTTAAAAATTTACTTTACGAATTGTTTGTTTTTATTTTGTTGCTTCGAGAACGAAGCAATTGTCAGTTTGGCCGTATAAGATAAATGGTTAGAGTTGCTATTTATTTCTTGAAATTGCTACTAAACTCTTTAGATTTTGCTTAAGAATTAATTCTAAACCATTGACATTTTATTTGTAAACAGAGGCACGTCAAAATGATAGACAAAATACTACAGACGTAACAGATAATATATAGCAGCTAATCCAAAGGTCTTACATGGTGAAATTGATTTTATTATATTTTAGAAGTAAAGTAATTGTAGATTTAAATAGAGTATAATGTGGAATTTTGAAGTGTATAAATTTAAAACTAAAGTTTAATCTCTATTGTCGACTCTATTGAATTTGAGTTTTATATGGTATCATTATACTTATGGAAAGGGTAGCCAAAGGGCTATAAATGGCTCTGCTTTGACGGTAGACATCATTAATTTTCCTATTTTTAATAAGAAGCTGTGACATACCTACAGGTACGAATATTGTTGATTTTATATTTCTATTGTTATACTATGTATGTTGTTTTATGTGTTGGTTAATGTGTAATTTGTTATACATCTGGTATTCCTTTGTAATAGTTTATGCTTATACCCTATGTGGGTTGGATATGTTATGGTAATACCTACCATAGTTGTATCTATTTTTCAATAATTGTGAATAGACACCGCCGAGTTTTTTCTTGCCAGTTCTTTCTCTCGGTAGATATGCTTTTTCGAACTGGCGGTAGATTTTTCTTAAAGGAAATAATAAATTATATAATGATAAAGCAATAATTAATGGTAAAGATAAACTTTGATTTGGAGGGACTTTTCCCTGAATAAAACAGTTTATTTCCTTATACAATCTTTTATTTTGTTTTCTACCTTCAACCACGCCCTAGCTTTTTGATAACGAACTAAGGTTTAGGCTCTCAGTAGGTGATTCCTGACTCTATTGTCTCTATACTTCTGAGGCTAATCTAGCACACTCATAGGAAATTATCTTTTATACGGTCGCCATGTGGCTCCTTTAATATATTTTAAGGAGACTTTATTTGCACAAATTTGATACAGTCTAAAGGGTGCATAATTTACTTTCAGTTTCAGGTAATTATTTTGCAATAGGGTTACACAGATGCCGAACTTAAATAAGGCACAGAAGAAAATATCGGGGGACAAAACTTTGTATCGAAATTTATAATTAACTCAGTTGTCTTGTGAATAAAATATCGATGTCAGACAACGATGCAACTTTAAACTCGAATAATATTCATAAATAAACAACAAAATTAATTAGTTTCAATTTGGGCAACATTTCGAAGTAAGAGGGGAAAAGAGTTAGATACATGTAGGTATCTATATGGAGGTATAGTACTCGACAGATGGAAATCGGGATACGAGCCGGGGTACGACCCGCACGTCACCCGCGCTCGCCAGTACCGTGTTAGCGCGAGGGCTGTGCGGGTATGCGGGGCGTTCCGTCCCCGATTGCCATCTCGGCCTGTCGCATTATAGATAGAGGTAGAGAAGGTAGGTGACAACTTAGTAGACGTCGGCCTTCCTCTTCTATATTTTGAAATTTTGATATCACAAATGCTTCAAAAATTAACAGTTCTCAATTTGAATAGGACTATTTTGCACTGGCTGACCCGCACCGGCTTCGCTCGGGTGGAATTTAGAAAACCCCTCCACTAACACTTAAACTTTATGGTATGGTTTTAAAGTTCAAATTGACTTTTAAGTATTTAGAATTTTTTGTATGGGCATGTAGAAAAGTGTTGTTTTTAGACTTTTTCAGGCAATTTTTTAAATTCCATTAAACCATCCTCGTACTTTAACGAATATTATATAAAAAGAATTAGCGAAATTGGTTCAGCTGTTCTCGAGATTTGCGCTTAGGTATTAGCAACACATTCAGCGATTCATTTTTGTATATAGAGATTTATCAAATTACTATGCGTTGATCGACCTGGAAAAATAATACCAGATAATATTTTTATTTATATCGAATAAAAAAAATCTCAATAATATAAAGACAGTAATGGAAATGAATTAAATTGAAAGCGACAAAAAGCAAAGAACTCACCCGACCGGATAACAGTTATTTGGTCAATCTAACAAATTAGAAATGAGATCCGTTAATAGGAAAATCAAAAGGCAAATGCGGACGCACTCTGAGAGAATTCTAGTCGAATTTCCAATTCGAGGACGTGACCTTTTTCACTTGGATGTCACATGTTCAACAAACGAGGTGTCTTTGAAAACGTAATTAGAAAATTCCCAAACGACCTCCCATTTTGTGCTCCCCGGATTTCAGCCCTGAGGTTGGATTCGCAAATTAGTTTTGTTGCTTGATTTAGCCAAGACCACTAACCATATCTAATTTTTAGTGTAGGTATCTACGAATATTTTAATGTAAATTTGAAAGTCACTTTTTTATATTATTTTGATAGTTTCGAAATATGTATGTACTAGATGATGCCCGCGACTTCGTCCGCGTGGAATTAGGTTTTTTGAAATCCCGTGGGAGTTCTTCAACTTTCCGGGATAAAAAGTCTATGTCCTTCCCCGGGATATAAGCTAACTCTGTACCAAATTTCATCAAAATCGGTTGAACGGTTGGGCCGTGAAAAGCTAGCAGACAAACAGACAGACAGACACACTTTCGTATTTATAATATTAGTATGGATATAGAACTATGTAATCGTAATTCAAATCAATCAACAACCTTTCCAATAAAAGGTATCATTATCCTTTAGAAAATTGACATTTAAAAAAGAAAAGCTCCCTCATTGGAGAGAAAATGCCATATTACACTGCACTAGACGATGCCCGCGGGTTCGTCCGCTTAAGTTTTAAACTTTTAAAAATCACGTGGGAACTCTTTGATTTTCCAGGATATCTCGTGGATCGTGGATCGGAATCAAGTCACGTGGGATTTTTGTTTGTTTTTCCGGGACAAAAAGCACAATAGGTTATACCCTCCTCGGGTTGCAAACTATCTCTGTACCTTTCATCAAATTCAGTTGACTGGGCCGTGAAGACAGACAGCCAGATACACTTTCGCATTTTTAATACTAGTTTAGTATGGATTACGTTACTGTAGGAAGGCTAATAATAACGTAATAATATAGTCATTCCCTTTAGCAGATGACTGTAACAGCAAATATTCTACTAGCAGTGAACTACTTACTATTCGGGCCCCATCAAGTTGCATACTTCGCAAGTCAAACAATTTGGGCAGGCCCAAAACTTGGTAGGTATTAACTTTGAATTATAATGTGCTCAATTCTGTCTAATGTGTGTTTATTATCAACTAATAATAATGTTTCAGTAAAGATAGTAAGTAGGTAAGTGTATTAAAGCCTGACCAGAAAAATAAAACACCTCGCCACGTTGCGGAAAATCCGTGGAACTAATTTATACAAGGCCATATATTTATTGACCTTAAACAATATACTAGTGGTGCCGCCAGAGCACGTTATTTTATATTCTTGGTCAGGCTATAATAATACCACACTAATACTCATGCATACAGAGCAAAAAAAAATACTATGATGTTCTACCCTTCCCGTTTAAAAAAATGGATAGTAGAGTATAATACGGGACAGGTCGAGACAGCAATGATCGGGGATGGAACGACCCGCGTTTATCTACAATTGAAGAAAATCTCGAAATTTAGAAATTTTGTTGGTAATAGGTACATAAATATATGGTCGTTAATTAAACTCTTTGAATCCATTTCAAATGTTCAAATAGCAATAAAAATATTTCCGCCCAACATCCGCACAGTATTACAATTTCTATTTACAGCCGCTTCAGTTAAGCGTAAAATAATAGAATTGCCTTTACCCCGTGTTTGCGGCACTTCTGTAATTGTTTCGGATAAATTAACAAAGTAGTTTCAAAGAGTGGCGTCCCCGGGGAGACAATTTAATTGTATGCCCTGGCCTTTTGTTCCTCCTATCTATATTGATAATGCCTTGCGTGCATATTTCTCTTCCGTTTATTATAATTGGAATACGGTTTTGTTTTTGTGTTTAATGAGAATTAAATCTAATCTAAATATATAAAAGGAAAAGGTGACTGACTGACTGACTGATCTATCAACGCACAGCTCAAACTACTGGACGGATTGGGCTGAAATTTGGCATGCAGATAGCTATTATGACGTAGGCATCCGCTAAGAAAGGATTTTGAAAAGTCAACCCCTAAGGGGGTGAAATAGAAGTTTTGAAATTTGTGTAGTCCACGCAAATGAAGTCGCGAGCATCTCGCGAGCGTCTGTCTCTTCTAGTCTGCTTTTGATTAAAGGTCAATGACCTTATTTCTTGTTTTTCATCTGCCGCATCAGAACACACTTCGTCAGCATAATGCAGACATAAAACAAAAGTATCATAATATATTTTAGGCGCACGTGTAAAAACAACACTAAAAGAAAATCTCCCCCTCAGTTCGTTTTATACACCCAGAACCCGACTTCGTTTTTAAGGTTCCGTACCTCAAAAGGAAAAAAGAAACCCTTATAGGATCACTAATTCGTTGTCTGGTTGTCGTGCCTGTCAAGAAAAGGGAATCAAAACCTATAGGATACCTCTCGTTGACCTAAAATCATGAAAGGCAGGTCTTATAGCACAAGTAAAAGCAAATATCCGAAAACCGTGAATTTGTGGTAACGTCACAAAAAAAATTAAAATGTGTTCATGTCATTTACTTGCAGTGTTGCACATAAAAGTGTTAAGTATATTTTGTACGATGGTACGGAACCCTTTGTGTGCGAGTCCGACACGCACTTGACTGGGTTTTATGGTGACCCGTTAGCTACCAAAGCTGTAAAAAAATTCCCGACCCCTCACTCTTTGGAATAATTTGACATCAAAGGTCTTAATAATTTCATGGAACGGTTTATTTTTGTTTCAAAATGTATTATTTGACTAGTTGATATCCGCAGCTTTACCCACGTGAATTCAGGTTTTTTAAAAATCCCGGGGGAACTCTTTGATTTTCCGGGATAAAAAAAATAGCCCATGTCCGTTCCCGGACCAAATCTCTATGCCAAATTTCGTCAAAATCGGTTGAATGGTTGGACCGTGAAAAACCAGCAGATCTAGATTCTAGACAGGCACATTTTCGCATTTATAATTATTAGTATGGAAGTATGGATGTATGGATTTGCATGCTACAGCACTTAGGTATTATGAGTTCTGCAATATTTAATTCAAATTGAGGTAGAAAAACTCGTTTCGCACGCTATGGATTTATGTATTAATCTAGGTTCTAACTACATCTACTGCTTTCTATATTATACTAGATGATGCCCGCGACTTTGTCCGCGTGGAGTTAGGTTTTTTTTAAATCCCGTGGGAGCTCTTTAATTCTTCGGGATAAAAAGTAGCCTAATGTCTGTCCCTGAGATGTAAGCTAACTCGGTACCAAATTTCATCAAAATCGGTTGAACGGTTGGGCCGTGCAAAGTTAGCAGACAGACTGACAGACAAACAGACATACTTTTGGATTTAAAATACTAGTATGGATTATGTACTTAGATTTTCGGAATTGTTTAAATGCTCTTCACATTACTTGGATGATTAATTTTTTTCGCTAGCTTTTCCTTTATTATAGCAGCTTGTGATTATTTTTTAGGTTCGAAAATTAATGATAGCTCATTTATCTGGCAGTCACTAAACATTACAAAAGCAGTTGAACGCCTTTCCGGATCGTTTGTCGAATTATTTCTACAATTTACCTCCAAACGTATGACTCTTGTATTATAACATCTACAGATGTACCGACATTTTGGATGTTGACATGCAAATATCATGAAAAAGACGATGACTGAGACGAGAGTTAAGAGACTCCACTCAAATGAGTAGGTAGTCTAAAAAAAATATTGTTATCTTAGGTCTGTTTTAACCGGTTGCAGTACCAACCTTAAAATATCTACTTCTGTACCCGTAGTACAAGATTTTACGTCTCACCAAACCAAACCAAATTCGAGAGTCGAAATACTTCCGCGTTACAGTAAACTGGATCTTAAATGCCTTGTTTTCTTTCAAAAAAAATCTTGTACTACGGGTACTGGTAAATAATGCACGAATAAATCAGCTGCTGAGTGAAAACCTCTATCTATCTTGATATCTTCTTTCTGGGATAAGTATTAGTTTAGCTAATACACAGAAATCAGCTGATAAATGCTAATATAACCGGAGTTGCTGTACAGTTGGAAGTTGGCATATCTGTAGACGGTATAACGGCTTTGCGGATATGCAATTTACAATGAACAAAAAAATAAGGGTGACAATGCCCGAGGCAGTTTTGGGGTGACGTTCATTTCACGCTATACATCTGAATAGGTGGATAAGTCTGGTCTCAGCCTAATACATTTATAGGGGAAAGAGAGCAGACTCTTTAAGTTAATTGCAACGCTTATGGTTATTGGGAGTAATTCATTATTATTGATGTTTTGTGATGTCAGCTACAGTGTGCGGTTATGCTGATGAAGGATTTCTCTACCCTCTTATGACTTATAATACGCTAGGTTTAATATATTGATAGCCTTGAAATATTTTTGTGCTTTTAGGGTTCCGTACCTCAAAAGGAAAAACGGAACCTTATAGGATCACTTTGTTGTCTGTCTGTCTGTCAAGAAACCTACAGTGTACTACCCGTTGACTTAGACTCATCAAATTTGACTGGTAGTGAGGTTTTATAGCAGACATAAGGGGAAAAATCTGAAAACCGTGAATTAGTGGTTACACCACAAGAAAAAAATTTAAATGTCTTCATGAACAAATATTGCTAATTTCGACTTTCAAAGTAAGATTGCTATACCAAGTGGGGTATCATATGAAAGGGCTTTACCTGTACATTCTAAAACGGATTTTTATTTATTTTTATGCATCATAGTTTTTGAATTATCGTGCTAAATGTCGAAAAAATACGACTGTAGTACGGAACCCTCGTTGCGTGAGCCTGACTCGCACTTGGCCGGTTTTTTGGTTATCATTATCGCGAAAGGTTTCACTCAGGTTGCTGTACTTTCCATGTTATCAAAAAGCCATCTCCTGCGATAGATCATTGGAAATTGGTGTACAACTTACTATTATGACATGAAGATTAAGTTCTCTACAAACACAAAAGTAAGATTCTCTACACAAACGGTACGGTAACGGTAACGGAGACGGTAAAAGAATAGAGACTATCTCAACGAGCACTACTTATAACCTTCAAAATGTTTGCAAATGAACCTAACCATTGGTAGAGCCCGCCTTTTAAATTGCCGCCTCTCGTTTGAAAGCAGCCTAAAAAAACTCGTGATCATAGGCATTTTAAAAGTTAGCAAAATGGCTCTAAGTATTAAAAAAGAAAAGAATATTAGCCATGTTAAATGACTCATAATCCCCTTTCCTCTCCAACTAAGCGTAAAGCTTGTGCTAGGAGTAGGTACGACAATAGTGCAACGGGCGGGGTTTGAACCGTCGACCTTTCGGTTTTCAGTCCACTCCTTTACCACTTGAGCTATTGAGGCTCATGCGCAATTGCATATGTGTAGACGCTGCCCCGTAATTTTAATCGATACCATAATGTAGGTACTTATCAAACAATGGATAAACATGTCAGCATAATAATATTGAGCCGTTGCGCGTTGCTTTGTTTAAAACGCCTCTTTATGTAAGGCTATTATTACTTAGTATACATACCTAGATCAATTTCGAAAGTAGAACGATTACAAAAATAAAGTTAAAGTTTTTATCTGTCGGCTTCTACTGATTGGCTGCTGCTATAATACCCTTCATTGACTCTGTTACCATAGACTTCTTGTCTCTGTTACCATAGACTTCTTGTCTCTACTTAGATGTCTCCGTCAACCGATGCCAATTATCACTTACCACAAGGTGAGATCGCCGCCAAGCAGAGACCATGTCTTAACCACTAGGCTATCAAGGCCTCGGCTATACGTTAGCTCAAAGGCTCAATATTTTTCAATAATTGTTTTAGCATAGTACTTGGGTTGTAGGTACTCAGTGGGTAGGTTCGGCATTAATACGCAGTAGGTAGACATGCAAAAAAGGGCACTTAAAACTCCAGTAAGCCCATTACAAAACTATTGAAAAACGCGAGAGTATTGACCTGTTTTGACCTCAAGAGCCTTTTACCCCGTATGACTGACCACTTTGATTGCCTCTAAATATGCGCAATCAGAATCTGTTTACCTTAAAGTACCTACCTGAAAATTTATGTGGTCTCAAATTTTTGCAGTTTATCTGGTAATAAACTCCGCTGAATGGAGTAATCTGGCAACGATTTTTGTACAGGTTTTAGCTTGCAAAACGATTGCAGTTGTTGGAACATTACTGCTATAGTCAGTTGATTGAAATTTGGAAGTTCTAATATTAGTCGTTTAATTATGTTTTGTCTGTATAAGCTACGTTGCTGTGCGTTCAGATGATGAGATAGGTACTGATCTGCGTAAAAATGCTAAGCCAAGCCCATTTAACTTGGCTTGACATTAGATATACATCACTAATTATATTAGATTTTATAAAAAAAATCTGCATGCTCCAAATCAGATATTTTAACACGTTAATGCAGTGTAAAATATTCAAAATAAAACATCCTTAAAAATAAAAATAAAGGGTCAAAATATTGTTATATGTGACGCGCGGCGTGCCATAATATAGTTTTGTTGTGCATATATAAATGTGCATGTGAATCACCTACTAGGTATTTTTACTAGTTAATTGACTTTTATATTTTCATATTATTATCTTATTGTAAAGCTTGTTTAAATTATCAAACGTACTGTTATAAATTTATAATTAATATCTATTTAAGTAATCTGTAAAAAATTGTAATCCTATTTGGCCTTATTTTCAGTCTGTTATTATGTAAAATTATATTGTATATATCGCTGTTGATTGCAAAAAACGAATAAAATAAAATAAAATAAGGAGATTAGAAATCCAAGCGAAACATAATAAAGAAGAAAAATGTAGCGCATCCACAAAATATAATCCTACTAACTACATATTACAGCAACATGCAGGCATTATAGTCCTTTGTGATTAAGAACATTCTTTTAGCGGGAACGGTCCAAGGGAGCTCCTATTCGACGAAACTATACACGACTACAAACAAAACATCTAAATATATAAAAGGAAAAGGTGACTGACTGACTGACTGACTGACTGACTGATCTATCAACGCACAGCTCAAACTACTGGACGGATCGGGCTGAAATTTGGCATGCAGATAGCTATTATGACGTAGGCATCCGCTAAGAAAGGATTTTTGAAAATTGAACCCCTAAGGGGGTGAAATAGGGGTTTGAAATTTGTGTAGTCCACGCGGACGAATTCGCGAGGATAAGCTAGTTTCCAAATAAAATAAAACTTCCACTATATTTTCTATACGGAAAGGCAAAGCGTTTCCATTGATCGTTTCGCGATCAAACTTTAATATACTTACCTCGGACTAATAGCCGAAACGTGACTCGAGTTAGGGGCCAATTTACAAGAGGATCTTAGAAAATATCATACACCAACAATGTGGAGGGCTTTAAGCAAATAATCATTCTTTAACATCCGTCTTTTATTATCCATACTATCCGTACTATCCATACTATCCATACTATCCATACTATCCATACTATCCATACTAATATTATAAATGCAAAAGTGTGTCTGTCTGTCTGCTAGCTTTTCACGGCTCAACCGTTCAACCGATTTTGACGGAGATAGCTTGCATCCCGGGGAAGGACATAGGCTACTTTTTATCCCGGAAAATTTAAGAGTTCCTACGGGATTTTCAAAAACCTAAATCCACGCGGACGCAGTCGCGGCCATAATCTAGTACCCAATATTCACGAACTACCTATCATCATACTAATAATATCTATTATAGTAATAATAATAGTAATATTATAAATGCGAACGTGTGTTTGTTTATTGTTTTATCCTTCAATCACGGATCGGCGTGACTTTTTGTATGGAGAAAAATTTAGATTATGGACCAGTCCACGGTTCTGACTTCTGACCCTTTAGCACCATTATTTACCTATATAAATCTGTTGATATGTTAATGTTCCATATGCTAATCAATTCATAGCTTCTCATGAACAAATCATAAATACATAAATTATTAAGTACCTACCCAATAACATTTCCCAAATTAACATTACTTTCGTATAAAATTCACACATAGGAAAATAACGTAGCAGGTACAATGTTTTCACGTGTATAATCTGGCTATAATAATATGGAAATCTTTATGTTTATGGATTTCAAATAATCTGAGTAAACTTCCTTTATTGCGTCTCGCTCTTTAGGTGTAGTCGAGCTTTTTATTGACACCTATAAAAATAGAAATAAAATTAAACGGGTAGATAAGCCAACAAAATAATAGAAGCCCATAAGGTTTGGGTTAAATGTTTGATTTTTTAATTAATGTTTGAACTTTATTGGACCATCAAAAAGGTGTTTGATTTATAATTGGAATATTTAATTAAGTGTCATGTCAACGGAAAGAGAGTTATTGTAGTTATAAAATGCTTATCATGTGAGTTCTCACCTTTATGCGTGATTATTTTATTTATCTACTTTTATGTGAACTTGGAGGCAAATTTTTATGTGAAAATTTAATCACTGCCAGATTAAAGGTTATACATATTCAAGTTGAGCAATAGGATTTTTTAGCCCTTATTAAGTAGGCACCACCTAGTTTTTTCAATTATGTTAGCTACATTATTAATAAAGAGTTGTTAAGTTGTAAAAAGGTAATAATTGTGTTTGATAAATACAAACACGAAGTGTATCCTGAATTATGGTGTTATTATCTAGACCCCCAAATAGTATCCGGCATGCAGTCTTGCACAATTTAGGTTTTCACGGTGAGAAGCGACTGAGATCAACATAGATCGAGATTTCTACACGCCATCGTATCGGAACGCTAAATCGCTTGGCGGTACGGTTTTGCTGGTAGGGTGGTAATTAGCCACGGCTGAAGCCTCCGGTCCAGACCAGAAATTTGGAAATTATTAAATTCGAAACCCCTGCCGGGAATCGAACCCGGGACCTCCCACTAACAAGACCACAGCGCTTACCACTGCGCCAGGGAGGTCGTCAATTCATCTTTCTGACATTTGAGGGGATCTGAAATTTAGAATAACACACATCCTCGCAAGACAAACTGTACTCAGGAATAACAGATGGTGTTTTTCGAAGATTATCACTTGAAAATGACTAATGACTTGTCGGATCCGTATGTCTAAATTCTATATGTTAATCGTACTCAATGCCTCTAGCACTAATTTACACTATGTTTATTTTACAACGCCCAATATTATGCACGTATCCCAATAATAAAATCGTGTACGAAAATGGTATTTCTGGTGTAGAAAATAGGGTTTATTATTGTTGGAAATGATGGCATGATAAATTTGGTACGAGGATAGATGTTCATGCGTTACACTGTCATCTCGGCTACGTCTCTGACAGGCGATTTAATTTTTCATCCTGATGAGATTGTATAAACAAAGGGAGAGTGTTCCCACTATCAAATTTTTTCTATTTCTCCCCAAACAAATGACATCATTACGTTGAAAAAACTATGAGAATTCTTTTCGAAATTCCTATAAAATCAATTTGTATATGACACGTTATTAAAATAAATAATGCCATGTCTAGAAGTTTCATTACGCCTTAAAGGGTTTTAAATATTTCCAAATTCCAATGGGAACAAAAATATAGCGCAAGGTAAGTATAGGTACCTATTACTTTACTACCTGTAGGGAGCCGTTAGATTCAGGCGGCGCAAGATCGTGGCGTGTGGAAGTCGCTACAAGAGACCTATGTCCAGCAGTGGACGTCTACTGGTTTTTGATGATGATACCTACCTGTGTAAAAATATTCTTTTTCTAATAATTATCACCACTACCACTTGTACTCGCTTAAGTATGAAACATGTAAAACCCTGTAAGTAAATGATTTTAAACCATACATTACGTTCATAATTATTACATGACCTATAAAATGTGTGCTAAGTGATGACAGAGATAATATATTAACAAGTACAGATCGCTCACTCTCTATTTAAAATTGTAACTAGTTCAAGACTATTACTAGATGGCGTTACTTGGTTCGTATGAAATATATTTTTTATGGATTTGTCAAAATATCATATTTTACTTGTCTGGTTCATCAAATTTATTTATATTTAGTAACAAAATTTTCACAACATCACCATCGGAAAAAACAAATTCTTAATTTTAATTATTGACTCATTGAACTTTACGATATCCATAGCAAATTCTATCCTAGATGGCGTAACAAAATGACTTGTCACTGGAAAGTAAAATTATTATGAATTGATAAATGAAATTTAAAAAAAAGTCAAAAAGTCGTTGTAATTAGCTAGACTCAAACCTTGACCGCTGAGCCAAGACGTCATGTGCGTCATAAAAAAATTAAAATTTGAGTTGGCTCTAAATAAAATTGAGTTTCATCAGCTGTTCGATAGATGGCACTAAATAAATTCAATAACTCACATTTTAGCTTGCACAATAACGCCATCACACTATAAGGAGTTGAAACTACAAGGTACCGGCGACTTAAGGGAGTTTTACGCGAGCTTTAAATGAATGTATGACGTTAGCAATCTGTACTTGTTAATATATTATCTCTGGTGATGAGTAGGTACAAAGATTCAAAACGCATGAGAGTAAAGGAGATGGTCTCTACTGTGTCTTCAATTTAGACACATAGGTATGTAACGTAGACCGTATCTAGTTATTTTTTTACATAATCTAAATATATAAAAGGAAAAGGTGACTGACCTGACTGATTTATCAACGCAAAGCTCAAACTACTGGACGGATCGGGCTGAAAGGCATGCAGATAGCTATTATGACGTAGGCATCCGCTAAGAAAGGATTTTTGAAAATTCAACCCCTAAAGTGGTGAAATAGGGGTTTGAAATTTGTGTAGTCCACGCGGACGAAGTCGCGAGCATAAGCTATAAGTATTATATAATATCACTAGCTGACCCGCCCCGGCTTCGCTCGGGTGGAATTTAGAAAATCGAGGTGGGGGTTGAATTTCCAAAAATCCTGAAATACTTACATATTTTTTCATTTGCTGCCAAAAACCCAAATACCCATTTTCATGCAAATAACTTGAAAAATGTCGGACTTTCATACAAACTTTCATCCCCTATTTAACCCCCTTGGTAGTAGAATTTCCAAAAATCTTGAAATACGTATTTTTTTATTTTTAACCGAAAGCTTAAATACCAATTTTCATCGATGTAACTTCAAAAATGACGGACTTTCATACAAACTTCCATCCCCCATACTTAGGGGTGGAATTTCAAAAAATCCTTTCTTAGTGAATACCTACTCTTTACAAAGAACACACCCTCCAAATTTCATGTCTCTAGGACCAGCGGTTTAGGCTGTGCGTTGATATATATGTCAGTCAGTCAGTCAGGACTTTGAATTTTATATAATATATAGATAGCCTCGTAGGATGCAGGAATACCTACGGCAGGCCCAGAATCACGAATTTCTAGTTATTTTTTTCGCTAAAAAGAAAACAACCCCGTCATAAAGGATGTTTATGCGATGTTAAAAGAAAAAGGAATTTTCCTTTTTGAGCGAAAGGAGGCCATTTTTTCGTGACACAAAAGTCTGTATTTAAAAATGCATATTGTTTGTGAATGCTCTGAGTGGGGTGTGACACGGCAGGCTGGAGCTGTGAAGTGTGAAACTTGTCTTGTGAGCATACCTAATAATGTGGAATAAACATTTGGCAGTGTATGGCAAAACGTATTTACATTTGTACTGATTGTGTACTTCTGAAATAGTTATTTGCTCTATGCTCTCCAATCTAAGAGCGAAAGGAGGTCATTTTTTTCGTGACACAAAAGTCTGTATTTAAAAATGCATATTGTTTGTGAATGCTCTGAGTGGGGTGTGACACGGCAGGCTGGAGCTGTGAAACTTGTCTTGTGAGCATAATAATGTGAAATAAACATTTGGCAGTTTGTCATAGAAACCGTATTTACATTTGTACTGATTGTATACTTCTGAAATAGTTATTTGCTCTATGCTCTCCAACCTCTATGGGGGTGACTGTAAGTATAAGTCCCGCAAATCGCTATTGCGCTGGAACCATGTCTCATTAACATTGAAATGACGTCATTTTGACGTATATTTAAGTAAAAATATACCATCAGCTCGAAACTTCAGTATAGTGCTGACGTCACGCGCATTAGCAATTTGCGGGACTTACCCGCGCTAACCCGGTGCGAGCGAGCGCCAGTGACGTGTGGGGGTGCGGGGCGCCCTCCCGCCTCATACCCGGATTCCCATCTCAACCTGTCGCATACTAAGCTGTCATAACTTTACATTTTTTACAAAAACTTGTTACGGTAAATGAGACAATTAACTTAAACGATGGGAGCCACCAAGATTGTTGATAGGAGATGGCCGAATCAAGTGGCCACTTTATCTTTGTTTTCTAAGGTGAGCACTGAGCAGTTAAGGAGATATTATCAAAATGATGGAGAGTATCTCCATTATATAATCAAAAACTTAACTATAACTCGATAGACGCTTAGATACTTAACAAACTATTGTAAGTAGGTACCTACCTATCGTTTTATCTACGTTGATCCATTTTTAGGTAATCAAATTATGGTATTAAATAAAGTTATTATTTTTCACTAGCTTATACTCGCGACTTCGTCCGCGTGGACTACAGAAATTTCAAACCCCTATTTCAACCCCTTCGTGGTTGAATTTTCATAAATCCTTTCTTGGTGGATGCCTACGTCATAATAGCTACCTGCATTCTAAATATCAGCCCGATCCGTCCAGTAGTTTCAGCTGTGCGTTGATAGATCAGTCAGTCAGTCAGTCAGTCACCTTTTCCTTTTATATATTTAGATTTCTGCAAATAGATAGGTTTTCCTACACGCTAAGGCGATCGTTGATTTTTATCGTAATTTCAATTGATACCAATCTTTAATTTAGAAAAAACGTTCACCCATCGCATCAGATGAACTAAGAAACTATTATGTACTTAGTTCATCAATCATCACTCATCAGAGGACCGAGCTTAGTTAATAATAGTTTGTTTATAATTTCTTACTAGTTGACCCGCCCCGGCTTCACACGGGGAACCTTCCATAGACAAAGAATGTAAATAAATATAGGTAAGTATGTACTATTATACCTACTGCCATCTCGATCTGTCGCGCACATAAGTTTTGATTACAGTAGGTAGGTAGGTAAGGTAGATACTAACTATTCTAGAGCGAGATTTCTTATTAGGTAAGTAATTTATTAATTTTTATTTTTATTACTTTTCTTTCATAATGAACCTATTACTTATTAGCTTCTAGTTATTTAATTTTTAAGATTATAATAGGTTAATTAAAGCTGTTGGTTTTTCAAATAAAATAAAATAAAATAATACCAACTCACTAAGATTAAGTACTTACTTTTTTTAACCGTAGTCTAAGCCTTCGCATTTATTTATTATGTTCTCCATTGATAACTTGCGTAGGTAGATCTTTATTATCTACCTTTACACTTTCAGGATAATAAGGCAACAAAATACAGTAGGTACCTAAACATAAAAAGAGGCCCTTTTGTTAAAAGAATATTAGCCATGTTAAATGACTAATATTCCCCTTTCCTCTCCAACTAAGCGTCAAGCTTGTGCTAGGAATAAGTGCGACAATAGTGCAACGGGCAGGGTTTAAAGTTTTTCAGTCCACTCCTTTACCCTTTAAGCCATTGAGGCTCTATTATTTAAAGTCGTCACACACCCGCAATATTATATTATCATTGGTTTCATCGAATTTTATGCTCTCTGTAACAACATCGTAAAAGTAATTAATATAAAAAATGTGTTGAAAAACACAATATTTACAAAAAAATGAACTTTCGCAATACGTAGAGTAGGTTATGTTAGCGACAACTCAATTTGTGCTATATCAAAAATATCAATAAAGGGAAAATAAAGTGCTATTTTCCATGTTCGATATTATTATTCCGTATGAATCTGAAACATTTTTTCTTACTTTCTCCAATATTATTGGGTTTTTACGATTTTTACGATTTATTTAAATACGAGAGTATTTTGTGCCTTTTTCCTGTTTTCTAAAATTATTGAAAAATTAAGTGTTTTCATAAGTTTCATACTAGAAAGGAACCTATTATACTTATAAAATATCTTATTTATTTTAAAAATATCACATAATATTCAGCTGTACGCTGAACTATTATGACTCTAGATCTATTTATTATTAAGCATTTAAATTCCTGAAATGCTGAAAATATAATAAAAGCGCCAGAACAATCCTTGGAATGCGTACCATAACCTAGATAAGGTCCCAGCTCAACATTATGCTGTAGGATGCCTCATACAATTATATTTTAAAGAGCATGCATTTATTTTCAACAGGGATTCTGTTGGTTAATGACCTCACTTGGCAATAGTCCTAAAACCAAAATGAAAGAATGATCACAATGTACCTGTTCGTCAATGAAATTGAAAGACTAACCTATATCTACATCTGTTATCATACTAAAATATGCAAACTATTAATAAACTTACCTACTATTAATAATCTACACTAACATTAGGTACTTAGGTATAATTAAACATTAGGTAATATAATTAGGTATTGACTTAAAATAATAGTATCAAAATTCGCTTCTAAGTCTTACCTAATTACCTACCTAGACTTTAAGCGAAATTTTTGTTAAAGATAATAAAATGCCACTTAAGGCGATTAATTTTCATCTGTTCGAAAAACAAATCTAATGAAAACAAGCCCTCCACAAAGACTTTGATTTAACAAATTTAAATTAAATTGTTAAGAGAATTTTTGAAGCACCAAGGTACCTAATAAATACCTACCAAAATTTTCATTATTTCTTTTATTTGGATTTACAGTAAATGCAAGAAAATATACTTGAGTGTGTAATTCAGTCTATATTCTCATAATATATAAAATATTATTATATAAAGACAAAAAAAACTGTATAATTATCTAATCATAAAATATGCAGGAGGATTGTAGGGGAGGTCAAATTCTGTAGGCCAAGAACCTCAGTGATCTTTTGAAGCAAATTTTTTTCAAAGTAGGTAACAATATACTTATCCACTTAATATTACAATTAATTATGGAAGTAGTAGACTTTCGCCATCCTAAACACAAAATATTCGAACTATTGGTACGTTTGGTGCCTAGATTCTAGAAGTAAAAAAAAAGTTTAAGTAACAGTTTTTCTGAAAAAATATACGATCATTAATTAGGTAGGTAACCTAGTTATCAGAGTGGCTAATTTTTGCCCCAAGGTATTGGGGATTATTTGATGGGATTTGTCTTAGGTACAACAATAATATCCATCTACTTATGACATGATGGTGACTCTGTATATTTAACAATTATTAGGTAAAGCTGTGAAAACTTATAAAATTAAGTTACAGCTTAAACCACTAGATCGACTAACCAAAAGTATAAATCTCGCAAACTTAGGTTATAAGTACCAACCTACGCTTTAAGCAATTTCCTTCGGCGCCCTCGGAATAAGTATGCGCGTTAACTTGAAAAGCATGTGGTGTCCCAGAAAACTATTTAGTAAGGCTTTTATCTCATTTTCACCCGAAGTACAAAGTTTGGCGAAGTTGTTCAACACAACAGGTGTTTGAGATGTTGCAATATTAGAACCTTTTTTTAAAAGCTCTGAGTATGTAACATATTTCTTTTCTCCTAAGTAACTAGCCGCCAAGTACTGCCAAGTTTGTACGTATCATGAAATATTTAAAAAAATATTAGTGTACCTACATAACGGTGCCACATAATGAGTAAAGTCCGTATAAATGAAGATGGCTTTAAGTGCTAATAATAATATAAGAATGTTTTCAGAGAAAATGGATAAAAGTTCCATAGGGAACTTTGGATATTTAAGAGCTCTAATAAATAAGGGAACAGTGTGTTAAGAGACTACAAGAAATAACGACAATGAGGCCACGCAACCGAAGCCAGCATATACGGTACTTCATAGTAAGCAGGCGATAAAACAATTTAGTTTAGGGTCAATGGGCCTATTATGCACCCTTGCCGATATGTTTAATTGTTACCTATGAGATGAACTTTTCTTAAGGCGCCAGCCGGGTGGCGGCGCGGCGGGGCGTCGGGCGTCGCAGGGCGGAGCTACGAGCCCACAAAGCGCCGCTCAGTCGGTGGGCAGCCGCCATTCGCGCCATACAACCGCTGCTATCGTGTGAAAGGCTGACATGCCACGCGACTCGCGATGTCGTTCCTACCGCGTGAATATTTATGACGCGATCACCCCCTTTGCCTCATTATAAATGGCACTGCCGACCTCGATGCCTCACCGCAACTCGCATACGACCATAAAATGCCAATAAAACGAACTATCGTGAATAGACTTGAACGCCGAAATTTTAACATTGTAGTGTATGTGTTATTCTACTGCTATGTCGTCGACAAGAACACCTCGGCCGAAATGCCGCACGAGTGCGCCTACCGCACATCCGAGACGGAAACGTCGGAGGACGCTGTGCTCTTTTGCAAAATCCGAACGATAAGCAGTTTGGATCACCTGTTACAGAATATTAGTCGGACACATTTCGACGATGTAATTTCCTTACACGTTCAATGCAGTGAAATTCTTTTCTTCGAAAGCACGCTTGCAGCACAAACGGAAAAGACTTCCGGTAAACATTCGAACCTAGGCAAGCTTAGAGATCTTGTCATTGACAAATGCAAGATACGTCAGATACCGGCGCGTGCATTTGAGCATTTCAAGGATCTAAAATCTTTGCACGTGACTACACACAACAGTGAATGGTCTGCAATGACTATGGAGTTGCATGAACATGCATTTTCGGGACTCAGTGAGTTAATCGAGTTAGATTTAAGTGACAATAATATTTGGAGCACTAAAACTGACACGTTTTGCTCATTGTACAGTTTAAAAACTTTGAATCTGACCAGAAATCATTTGCAAAATATTAAAACTATAGGATTTTCCGATTCGACGCTGGAACAAAATTTGAGTGTGAAAAGTTGTAATTTAGTATTAGAAACGCTCGATATGTCTTATAACGACTTGATTGTGATCACTGAAAATAGTTTGTCAAAATTACGTTCACTGTCAAAATTATTTTTACAAGACAATGCAATATCTACTCTCGAGGATGGTGCTTTCGAGGGTCTTATAAGTTTGCAAGTACTGAACCTGTCTAGTAACTTTATGAATAGTATTCCACCTGATATATTTTCCGATACGAAATTTTTAAAAGAGATTATACTTAGTAACAATACAATAAATGTTTTACCCCCTGGTCTTTTTAGAGGTTTGGAACAACTCCAAGTATTAGACCTTTCTAATAACGAACTAACTAGTCAGTGGATAAATAAAGGTACGCTAGTAGGGCTGCTACGTATGGTAATATTAAATATTTCGTACAACAGACTTACTAAGATTGACCGCTTTATGTTCCAAGATTTATACAGTTTGCAAAAACTAAACTTAGAGCATAACGAAATATCGATAATCGATGAACACGCTTTCGAAGAACTTCGAAACTTGCATTCTCTTACACTTTCGAATAATAAACTCATGCATGTGCATACTAACATATTCACTGATTTGCACGTCTTACACGAATTATTTTTGGATAATAATAAAATTAAACACATAGACGAATATGCCTTTGAAAACATGACTACAATTGAAGATTTAGGTCTCAATGACAACTTGTTACCGTCAATACCGACCTCAATTCGTAAATTACGATCTCTCAGATCGCTGGATATCGGGAACAACAATATAACCCATTTGAGTCGAGAAAACTTTCGCGGTCTGACAGAACTTTTTGGTTTGCGTCTCGTAGATAACAAAGTAACTCATTTAAATGAAGATACTTTTGAACATTTGCCTCAGTTACAGGTCCTAAATTTAGCATCTAATAAAATAAAACTTGTTTCAACTGGTTGTTTTCGTAAAAATATTAATTTGAAATTATTACGCATGGATGGAAATGACATTACGAAGTTCGATGGGATATTCTCTTCTTTAAACAGTTTGGTATGGTTAAATATGTCCGCCAACAAAATTTCTTCATTCGATTTTGAAAGCTTTCCTAGCAGTTTGGAGTGGTTAGATTTACACATGAACTTTATAAATACAATATATATCAATGAAATGAATTCAAATGATAACATTAAGTTATTGGATCTAAGCTATAACAATATAAGTCAGCTGACGATCACTTCTATTCCTAAATCGATAGAAAAACTTTATTTAAATAACAATAATATACAAAACATACAAGTAGGTACTTTCTCTAAATTACGAAAGCTGTCAATTGTAACATTAAATAATAACAAGATAGTACAACTTGACATGAACGCATTCAGAATAGATCAAATAGATGAAGATAGTGATTTACCAGAGTTCTTTATAAGTGGTAACCCATTTGTTTGTGACTGTTCAATGGAATGGATTCAACGGATCAATTATTTAAGTCACAATCGACAATACCCGCGTGTGTTAGATCTCGATAAAGCTTTTTGTTCATTGGTTCATTCGCGAGCTAAAGAAAAAAAGAAGATAATAGACATGTCACCTTCTGACTTTCTGTGTCCATATGAAAGGCATTGCTTTGCCCTATGTCATTGTTGTGAGTTTGTTGCTTGTGATTGTGAAATGATTTGTCCCGATAACTGTAAATGTTATCACGATATAACATGGAATGCAAATGTCGTTGATTGTTCAAATGCGGGGTATACAGAAGTACCTGATAGAATACCTATGGATGCCACTGAAATTTATTTAGATGGAAATGATATCAGTTATTTGGGTAATCATGTATTCATTGGCAAAAAGAAGCTACAAGTTTTGTACTTAAACAACACGAAGTTAAAAGAAGTGAATAATCAAACTTTTAAGGGAGTCGACTCTTTGAGGGTATTACACCTAGAGAATAATAAATTAGTTGAGTTAAAAGGAGATGAATTCATGCATCTTAATAATCTTAATGAATTATATTTAGATCATAACGCGATAGTTCATGTTGCAAATAATACATTTTCATCTTTAAAATCTCTGTCGGTTCTCAGAATCGATGATAACAAACTTGTAAATTTTTTCCCATGGAAATTGTTAGCATCATCTTCAAAAGGTTTGGCGCATGTTTCAATAGAAGGCAATCAGTATTCTTGTGACTGTAAAAGTATAGCCGAATTGGATACTTGGCTTCGAAAAGATCCAGGAGATCCAGAAAAAATGTTGTGCACAGACACCGAAGGAAAATCAACCAAAATTACAATTGCTTCAGTTTTAAGTCATTGCAAAGAGTATTTAGGATCGATACATGACCCTACAGTGTCTAAAAATGAAATTGTCCCCAAATTGTTATTTTTCCCTGATAACTATTTTACTGCTATATTTGGAATTATTATTATTATAGTTTTAATTTGTCTTGTAGGTGCCATATTCTATGCATTCAGATACGATGTTAGTGACTGGTTGTACACAAATTATGGTGTGCCTTTATTCAAAGAACAGTCGTGTCCAAACGTTGAACATGTATTGGAAGGAAATTCTAATCACATGTACGACTATTACGTGATATGTAATACCAAAGATACTCAATTTGTATATCATGATATTATGTCAGAAATAGAATTCAGAAAAATGACCTCCAAAAAATTTTCAATGAATGAAGCCACCCTTAACATACTAACATTAGATAGCTTTTCAAAATCTTCAAAATTGTCCAAGCGTCTTCTAATAGTTTTGACAACCAACTTCATATGCAATGATCTGTGTGATTTTCATTTTAAAAACATGTTTTATAGTTATTTAAAATCCTTGAACCGTAGCGATTTAAATAAGGTAATATTTGTTAAGATAGTAGATAATAATCAAATAAATGACGAACTGTGTTTTGTATTAGATAAGTTTAAAAATATAGCGTGGAATGATCCCCGTTTCTGGGATAAATTCATTGCTTTACTCAATTCCACCGACACTATTATCACACTAAAGAGCTCAGAGAAGAGCGTATTCAAGAAGTCATTACGTCAGACTCCGACATTGAGATACACTACAATGCCGGTCACAAACGATAGTTGCTCAAAGCAGAATTTTTCAAATTCTCTGCAGTATTGTAAAAGAAACGACGGGGAAACATCACAGAATGATAGTTCTCCTTCCTCGGACAACACGTATGGGGAAGGGAACAATTCGAACAATAGTTACATGTCAATTGACAATAGAACATGTTCCCGGTTTAATTATGACCTCAGGCTTTCGCCGAGCAGTGGTCACGTATATTCTAGGGTAGAAGATATATCGCCGACTGTACCTCGCTCTATAACCAACACCGCTACTAGGGGTCGCACTTACTTTGTCTGATAACTTACGAGTATATTTTATTTGCAATTGCATTGTTCTTTTACTTCTCGCACTTAAAACTTTTAAGTGCACCTTTTGAATAAATAATGTTAAAATTAATATTTATGTATTACTGTACATAGTATTGTATTTTCGTATATTAGAATAAGAACGTCTTGGTCAATTTTCACATACGTAAATGACCCGTACTAATTTACGTATCAACAAAAAATAATACGATGGTAACTAATGTTAAAATATATAACAATATTTTGTACAAAGTTCATGTGAAAATGTTAAGTCTGATAACGTAAACATTTTTCAAATATTAATGATAATTCATTATTGTATTTAAAAAGTTTATTAATGTGAAATGTTTTTACATCACATTCACTGTAAAACAACACCAAATAGTGTAAGTCGATATTTGTCATGTTCACAAAAATATTACATAATATATTTTAAGTTGTATCTTCTAGGCCCAGTTATATATCAAGCGGTAAAAATTAAGTTATCGATTATATTGACCATCAAGACAAGCAAAGAGGGTTACACAAGTCAGTATGATAGATTACGTGGGTCTAACGGTCAAGAAACCCTGATTGGTGCAACTCATTTTGCTTTTAAAAGTTTAGCGGTGATTTTAACTATGCAACTGGCCCTTAATAGGTTTATTTCTTACTTTAAAATTTTATTATTCTTGTTTATATTTATAATTTGGCCTTGATTTTATTTTACCTACTACCTATTGTCATGGAATGTTTATTACGAAAATGTATTTCATCACATTATAATTTTCATAACAAAAGTTTCTTTTCGTATTTTGTTTGATAATGACAATGCAAAACTGGTACGCATATGGAGTGATTTCTTTTGTTTAAAATATAATTATACATTCATATAAATATCTATCTATGTTTGAGAATTGCGATGTTATCGTTTAGAATTAATGCTTGAAAACTTATATAGTTAATATAACTAAGCTAAATCGTGATATTAGATTTAATAATTATGAATTTGCAAAATATAAATGTAATTTTTGAATTGTAATTATTAGTCTTAATAAAAATTATTGTTTTGTATAAAATGTACAAAGATATCTTAAAACCATAATAAAATTATACTGACGTTTTGATACTCATTATGTCTTTCATTTGCAAAATATTAATGTTCAAAGCGAAACCTTAATTAAGATTAATTACATAAAATATAATTTTACAGACGAAATGAGAAAATGTAAATTTTATTTGAGTCCCTGTTTTGATGTAGATAATAATTTAATATTGGAACTTGATTTTTTTACTTCCGTCAAGAGTCCTGGTAAAATAATTTTATCAAAACCGCATTAAATAGGACCAGATAAATAAATAGGACACTGAGTTAGCGAATCAGTAGGTAGGTATTGTTTTTTTTTTTTGGGAAATAATAAATAAAATTACCGTTGCATAGGGCCCTAAATATAGTTTTTAATTTTAATAATTTTGTGCTTTATTAATATACTTACAAATTATATTTTTTTATAAAAATAGGTAGGTATTCTGAATCATAATAATATCAAAATACACTGAATTCAAAAGAATATTATTAAAATAATAAATAATATTTCATCTAAGTATAATATTTCATATAGGTAAATGAAAAGACAGTCAGGTACTATGTACCTAATAGGTGTATTATATTATATTATTTTATATCAAGCAAAATTTAGACACACATTAAGAAAGGATTTTCAAAAATTCAACTAAGAGAAGCTAGTTCATTATTCCTCTGCATTATCTATCTAATACCTATTTAGAACGCTAACTATAGACATTACTAATAGTCTAATACCACTGCCAATAAGCGTGAAGGATATACTGTGTTATCTGTATTCTATACAAGCAAATAGACCCTCGAACAAATTAATCTATTCCTAAGACGAACGCTACTAATTGCATGTGGATAGTGGATACAGATCGTGTACATTGACCGGACAAACATGATCATCTTAGATTATTTACGAGAAATACTAATATAATTGGGTATTTGACTACATAAATAAAATTATTTCTCAGTGATTATTAAATAGAGGGCCTTCCAAAATACTTACGTAAAATCCACGTCATTTGCTAGTTTTAAGTGTAACAACCATTTTAAATTATCGATTAAACTAAAAAGTACGTTATTATGATGTGACGTCACATTCCAGTATTTCATAGAATATCGCATACTAAGTGACGTTTGATAAAAAGTTACTGATTTGACTAGTTGTCAACTACTGTATTACATTAATATTATAGGGTTACGACGTCCAAATACAGAGAAGCTTTTTTGTTAAAACAAAAATAATGTCTACTTGCTAAGTTGCTCCAAAAAAACCAACATCATAAATAATATAATATATTCTAAATATATTATTATAAATCATATAATATATTCTATATATACATACCTATATATATAATAATATATTCCAGCAAGAATTCGTATCTTATCTTTTAATTCGTTAACATTCATTATTCCTTTTATTGGCCCTAAACAAATTCTCCACAACAAACATTTTAACGTTCAAGTTAAGTTTGCGGCGAACATAAAAATAACAACTTTATTGTTACAGTCGGTCGAGGTGGAAAGAGATTTACCAAACAGTCTATAGTTCAAAGACGTGTAGGAATCCTTCAGTAGTGGTTATTAAAATTAAGTATCTTTAGTTAGTGTATCTCTACTCCTACCTAGCTACATAAGTATAATAATATTTTGTTTTGGCATATTTACCAAATATAACCCGGGCAAAGCCGGGTTGATCAGATAGTAATATTATACTCTTAAGGAGATAAAAAATGTTAGTTTGTAAGTAGGGGTTAATCTCCAGAACTAATCATCCGATACTGAAAATTCTTTCTATAGGTAAATCTAAATTATAGGTAAGTATAGGCTAAATTATATCACACAGTTTTCATTTTTTAAATTAACTAGACCAACAGATAAAAGTCCGGTGTAGAAAAATAAATTTTAACGATATCCACAAAAAAATTAAAGCAACGCGAACGAAATTGAAGGGAAGCATAAACTCAGCTCAATATTAAAAAAGCTTTCTGGGGAGATAAATAAATCAATCCAATAAAATCTCGGAAGGCAACTACAATGAACTGCTTGTAAAGTAATGAAATAATTAATTATAGCAATAAGCATTTGGTACATTCTCTTAACTATCGGCTCAACCATTAACTATAAAATGCAAGATTCCATTAAAGCTTTATGCTTCAAAGCGATTAAATCTGTAAGCTACGCTTATGTGCTAAGTACTAAAATTTATTATATATGTGTAGCTGTGTGCTAGATATAGGCAGATAACTTACAAATAACAATTGTATTCAAAATCAGTATTATAAATGCCTAAAACCCTTATTATAAATGCGAAAGTGTGTTTGTTAGTTGGTTTGTTGGTTTGTCCTTCAATCACGTCGTAACGGAGCAACGTATTTAGGCATGTGATTTTTGGCATGGATTGTTAAAGATCGGGAGAGTGACATAGGCTACTTTTTATCCCGGAAAATGAAAGAGTTCCCTAGGGATTTTTAAAACCTAAATCCACGCGAACGAAGTCGTGGGCATCAGCTAGCAAAACATAATTTTCAATTATTTGCCTAAGTACGTAGGTATGTAGGTATGTATGGCTGAAAGCTATAGCTGCCCACGATTGGTTTTTCCTCTAAAATTCTGATAAGTAATTTCCCGTGCTAAAAGGTTGCCAATGTCCGACCTTAAAATAAGAGTGAGCTACACACGTGTACCTTCACCTGTGTTTTGTTTTTAAATAAAAGTGGTCCATTAGTTTATTCTTTAAAATGTCTTCCATCGACCCATCGTAGATTCACTTCTGAGTATGGGTCTCCTCAATTGTCTCCTCTCAGAATAAGAAAGGTTTTTTCATGCTGGTCAACACACCTTTGAGAAAATTATGCAGAACTGTCAGGTATGCAGGTTTCCTCTCGATGTTTTCCTTCACATCTGCGAAAAGTTAGAAGTGCGTGCCCGGGATCAAACCCCGCGTTCCTCCGAATAAAAAACTGACTAACCACTAGGCTATCCGGTTATTAACAAGTTAATCAAATTATTAATAGAATGTGAACTATTATCACTCTTGGCTAATTTGATCAATCGGTAAGAGGCATGCAATTACTAGCAATCTGAGTATCCACTCGTCTTAAGTATTTAGCACTGATAGATGGTACTTAACTCGCATAACTTATTATAACTTAAAGAGTTATGCCTGTGATACACATGCCAGTTAATGGCATGCTAGGTGCTGGTAAGCTGGCATGCTCTATACTAGCAGAATGACAGTGCATGATACACATGCTTGTGACTGGTATGCCAGTTTCTAGAAAGGCTGCGTACCGTGCCAGTGACGTGCGAGTTGAAGATCACAAAAGGAATATTTATGAAACTTTTGAAAGCAAGGAATAGACGCTAAAAAAGAAAAACGATATGGAGAGAAATCGAATAGTAGTAGTACGATGTGCGAATTACTAGCAAACGAGTAACGACGTGTTTCGCGTGCTTGTAGCAGGTAGCTGGCATGCGAGTTCCACGTCACACGTTCCCTCAAGGGGAAAAAAACGCCGTGAGATCTACTGATATGCCTCGTACTTGGCATGTGAGCTACTGGGAGAACCTCGATACACAAATTCGAGTAGCTTGTTCTTGCTTGTAACTTGCATGCTTTTGTGCGAGTAACTAGCATGTGTATGACGGGCATTATAGTCATTGGTATTTGTTATTCAAATTCTGCCTCACCATTACTTATTGCTTACTTCACTACGTTGTAGTAGATAGAAGTAACTTATTTTCCAACTGGATAACACTACTATTAATGGCCAATCCTATTTGAATTCAAACAGCATCCTTCTTAAATCTTAGCTCATCAGTCCGATTGGCTGTCTGCTTTCTCGAGGCTATTTTCATCAACTATTGTCGAATCGATGAGCGGCATCTGCGAACTGCATAGCGAACTAAATAAAATTACTATAATTGGGTTTTACTTTAAAATATTTTCTAGGTTACCTACTTTGTAATAACTAGGCTCCAGTGGGTGCTTTTTTGACACCTTGCTAAGTTTGCTGTTCTATAATGATCTAACAGCTAGCTGAATGATAACAATGATCAAGTCGAGTGCGTAATGCACTTGTTACTTTGAATAATAATAATAATTGTACATTATGTTAAGTAGCTACTACAAAAACAATAAGAGGGCATTAGACTAAATAAACGCTTGTGTGTAACCGTTGCGCCGTTAACTATAGATATGACTATTGTCAACAATGAATTGATCGTGAAACAATATTTGCATAAGTTAATCATAATATTATTGCCGTATCTATAGTTCGGATGCAACACCATTGTTCCAATTTGCGCATCGATTTAATGTTGGTGTTTCACAGGTTTTCCAATTAGATTTTATAATGGAAATGTAATTTTATGTTTATTCAAAACTTTGTTTGAACAGTTCAATAATTCGTCGACCGTTTGTTGTTGGCCACCGATGTAAAACAATCGTTAGAAAATCCATTGCGTCACTAAAGTCTATCCACGTAAGTAAGTAATTATTGATGGGTTTAAAATGTCGAAGCCATTCCTAGAGAATCGAGACCCGTATCTTTTCGGCCAGTTTTATATGTAAACACAGTCTTTAATCACAAAGAATTTTTTGTAACTGCAACTATCGCTCGATAAGTTAGTAGATCAGTCACATGTTGGATTAATCGTTTGTTTTATCTAAACTAGTGCAAATTACTGGTTAGATCTTTACATGTTTTCTTATGAGCCATGCAGATCACCGCACTTTGAGGCCGATTGTAATTCGACAACGGTCGCCTTCAGATGGGGTGAAGTAGGTACTGTGACATTTGATGCCGTCTCAAGCAAGCTATCGTTTGCTTTATAACACGTGTTCACTCATTCTAATCTTGTGTCTGTCAAAAGACTGATCGGACCTAATGGCAGAATCGGTCATATTCTCCAAAGTTTGTTGGACCTTTATATAGGACGATTGGATAGGATAGATCGCGTTCCATAAGTTATTTTTTTTGCAGACTTTTGTAGAACCACCCATTACTTACGGTTGTATGTGACAGGCGTTAAATTAATTCATTTACGTAGGTGTTCCTTTTACATACACAGTATTAATACTATGTATGATCACAAGTTGCTAACTACTTAAGTAGTTAGCAACTTGTGATCTGCTGTGGGAGTTATAATTTTTCAGTTTTACTTTCCATAAAATATACAGCAATTGCAAAATTTGCTTTTACCTGCACTATTTGTTGTACAATTATAGCTTGTTCGTTAACCACTGTGATTCACCGAAACTGTAGAAATATTGTTCGAATGACTGAAAAGAAAAACTCAATACATTCTAACTACGCTAACTAGAGTTCTAAAGAACGCGAAAATCAATACGACATACATTCGCTTTCATGCTAATCGCATGTGGATGTGGTGACATATTGCGAAATTGATGTTTTTCTTTTAGAATTTTATATTAGAATATAATAGAATAGAATAGAATAGAATACAATGTGTTTTATTCAAGTAAACTTTTTACAAGTGCTTTTGAATTAACTACAGGTAGTTTTAATTTACTTGTGATCTAACACAAGACAACGGAGCATTGATAGTCTATTTGGATAAGATGGTACTGACGTATTTGTATTTTTTGCAATAAGTATAAAATCTGAGGACCTAATCTCATCTGCCTTATAACATAAGACAAGACTCCCCAATTAAACGATGGTTTAGATTAAAAATATTCCTTGTACTGCTTTCTTCAAGGGACTAAGGACCCCTATTCTTTTAGTATCTGTTTTGTAATATTTTTCTCTTGTATTGTAGGTAAATTGTTAATTGATAAATATATTTTTGTATTCAATATACGACTGCATAGTCCACTCATGAATCATGATCACTAACAAGTTTCAACAAGTGTTAATCATCAGACAAGATTGATACCTTCAATTTAACCCTCTTCAATCAATCAACCGGATCACTGATCATATCACCTCATTTCATGTTTTGTATACATTGTGTACTTGATTCGTCAATCTAATTCCCCTATCGGCTGCCAATTTTAATCGGATGACGCTGCACTAGAATACATAATTATAGCCACGACTGGGCAGAGAGATCTTAAATTATTAGAGCATGCCGAGTCTTGCAAAATGGACTATGGTGACTGGTGTATTAGGAACATTCGTTCTTTTTCTCTTTCTGTAAACTGGCCAAGAGATTTTTCTATAATGTCAATATCTTTATCGTACTTTAACACACATCTTAAAGCACTATAGAAAGACGTCTAAATATATAAAAGGCAAAGGTGACTAACTGACTGACTGATGATCAACGCACAGCTCAGACTACTGGACGGATCGGGCTTAAATTTGGCATACAGATAGCTATTATGACGTGGCGTTCGCCAAGAAAGGAATTTAAAAATTCAACACTTGAGGGGGTCAAACAGGGGTTTAAAATTTGCGTAGTCCACCCGGATGAAGTCGCAAGCATAAGCTAGTTTACGATAAAGTTAGCAGTGTTAATACTCGTTTTTACATAGGTAAAAACGTGACAGAAATGTGCGTGCATAAACTGTGCAGCAGCATGTAAATTTTTATTAATGAGCACTCAGGGCATAAGAGGTAAATATCAATTTTGTTGTCTTAATTATTTACCTTTTCTCGTGCCCGGCCAGTTTTCGCTATTGGGTATTGACCAATCCTTCGCCAAATGGAAAAGTTGTGTGAGGTTGATTACAGTGCGACAAGGCTATCTTGGCGCGTGGCGAAAATCGGAACTAACGGTACCGTCAAGTACCCTCTTTGTTCTTATTTGTATATTCTAAGCCTTTTTTCTCCAACAGTGCCCCCTGTAAATGTCATTAAAGTGCCGAGGGAGCCTTGTCGCACTGTATCTCTTTTGACTTTCTTCTTCTACTGACGTTTCTCTTTCCCTCTATTTTGCCCATCATAATGTTCTGAAAGACATTGTACCGGTCATGTTTGAGAACATAAATCCTAGATAACTGACGTTTTTGACGAGTGACTGATGTTTACAACAATGTTTATTAGTACTAAGCTTCCGTAATCATGCATCTATCTATCGGTGTAGTTTTGTAGACGACTGATGTATAAAGTATGTTGCTCTATGGCTACCAATCTCAATGGCTGCGATACAATTGGGAATCTCTCACGGGACATGGTTCGTATTAGTTTTGACATTCGGCTTGATGGATGGACCACAATCACATGCCGAATCTAGTGAGCCCGTATGACTTTCAAACTTGGTCATCTTTTATCTCTTGTTGCGATGGGGTAGGAATGAACTTTCGTATCAGGATTGATTGCTAAATCCCTTGTTTGACAATTTGACACAAACGCGACGGTTGACGAATTCCATGTTCGAGATATTGAACTTGTAGCTAGAAGCAAAACAAATATTAGAATTTCCCCGTAGATACTAGAAATCATTAGAAACGTAGATATCGAAATATTTAAAAGGAAAAGCTGACTGATTGAGTAATTGGCTGACTGACTGACTGATCTACTAACGCACGGCTCAAACTACTGGACGTATTGTAAAAAAGGATTTTTGGAAATTTCACCCCTAAGGAGGTAAAATAGGGGTTTGAAATTTATGTAGTAGTCCACACGGATGAAGTCGCAGGAATAAGCTAGTCTCTCAACAAAAGCTAGAATCATCGTCTATTGTCTAAGCTAATCTTTTTAATGTTCTAAAAGGTGTATGAAATCTGTAAATCCGCTCTAGGTCAGCGTGGTAAACTATGGAAAAACCCTTCAGTGTAGGTAGTTTCTCAGTAGTGAGCCAGCGAAGGGTTGCTCATGATGATGAAGTTTAACAACCTTGGATAGATTATCATTATCATCTATCCAAAGTTGTTAAACTTTTGTCAAAAACTTATCGTGCCTAGCTCTACCAACACCATTACCAGTAAAGGAAGTCCCATAAAGGAACAAAGGTTAACACCGAGATAACAATGTTGCTGCGTAAACTCAACTTCCGTTTGTACACTAACAAGAGAGCAAACAATCATGAATGGAAGACATTGTGTCGAAAAACGTCCGTACTTACTGTTTTATGAACTAGGCAAGTAACATACTTACATGGTTTAAAATGAAATAAAACATAGGTACTCAGCGCTGCTCTTAAAAATTAAATATATTTGCCTGTTTGTCTCCATACTGGGAGTCTTTAGATAATGGTATTCCCACTAGATTACAACATGGAGTTATTCAAGGGGCGGACCAACAAATTCCTAAAAGGCCGGCAACGCATCGGCGGTTCCTCTGGTGCTGCAAATGTTCATGGGCGGCGGTAATCACTTAACATTAGGTGACCCGCCTGCTCGTTTGCTCGCTATATCTATTTAAAAAAAAAATATGACTAAATAAATATAAGTCTGCGACAGGTTGAGATGGTAATGAGTGTATGAGGAGGGGTGTGCGGGGCGTTCCGTCCCCGATTGCCATTTCAACCTGCCACGTACTATAAACCTATCGACAAGTAATACTATAAACCTATCGATAAGTCTACCTTCAAACCTTCAAACGTTCTCTTCAATTTTGTAGTTCGGGTACGAAGCCGCGTAGTAAGTTAGTAACAGCTTTCACGGGCAGGTGGGTGTTTATCGTTTTTCATTGCCATGTAATGTATGTTTGTATCCATTACTAATATGATTATGAGTCCGATAGACAGTGTGTCTGTCTGTATGTTAGCTTTTTACAGCTCATCCGTTTAAAAGATTTTGACAAAACTTGGTACAGAGAGACTACAAAGATAGCTTGTATCCCGGTGACGGACAAAAGTTACCTACCTACAGTATGCAGCAGAAAGAAATGTACATCGGCCTTTAGAATGACATTTCGGCTTTGTAGAGCGTTGTCTCTGTCACACAACAGACAACATAAATTATGACGTTTTGTCGGTCTCAACGACAGAGACAATGCTCTACAAATCTGCTATCTCCATCAAAAGGCCGATGTACATCACTTTCTGCCGCGTATACTGTAACTTACTTTTCATTCCGGAAAATCTCACGGGGATGAATTTTTGAGTATCATCTTGTACTTTTAGAGGATGCACCTATCTTCGATTACAATAATATACTACAATTTATTATCACCTTCCTTAGATGTTACTATCATAAATTATCATCGTTATCGTCATCACGACTAACCCACCATCACCACAGTTCTATAAGACTTGCTTTTAGAAGTTGTTCTGATCCTAGTAACCTATTTTTTCTTTACATTGAGAAGGTATTGATAAAAAATGATGGGCTACTATAAACACTGCACAAAATTAGAGCTATGTCACTGCTTGTACTCTCAGATCATATACCTACTAATCAATAAAATTCAGCCATTGTAAAGCTAATTATATTCTTATAGTCGTAGGAGCTATTGTGCTTTTTTAAATTAAAGTTTATTCGAGACCAGCTGCACAGCAGACCAGAATAATTTACCAACCACTTCCGACGCGGCTCAAACAGTACTGTTCATTGACAACTTCTTACAAAATTAAAATTACACAAAAGAAACAGTTTATTAATCTCTATTCCCTTATCCTAAAGTTCAAAATGGATAATCTTAAGTGTATTATGAAATTTGTTACATTTTGCTGTAGTTATTATATTCGGCTTAGGAATCGAACAATAGGCGACACTAACAGACCAAGTTCTTGCGATTGGCGATTGTTATAATACGGAATAATATTAGATTTTGCAAAGCTTTTGTGCCACCGTCCTTTAGCCTTTGCAACGCTCATACTTATTATGACTGATTCCACAGCTAAGGGTGCACTCTTAGATTAAAGATTGGTCTCCGTTGAGCGTAGAAGAGACTAATCTAAGGGTGCACTATAAATGAAATAAGTTAATAATGAGTCGTTATCAGGTTCAATTTTTTTGTCCCCATTTGTCCCAAAGAGGGGTGTTACACTATCAATACAGTATCGCAATTCTTGGATTTCAAAAACATCCGGATGCATTGCGATCACGTCAATACTATCAATACTTCCTCGACAAAAGATCGCGATATCGCGAAAGTATCGCGTGATAATTATTATTGATACTATAATATGCCTCAATGGCAGAATAGGTGCACATAAATTCGTCGAATTAGATGCAAGTTACAAAAAGACGATCACGATCAGGAACCCGATACAATTTGAGCCACCCACAGGATCGATCATGGTTTCGCTTTACAGGAAACCCGTGGCACCACGACAGAAATTAAAGAAAAAATCAGTTGCAAATGTAAACCTTAAATCAACTCAATAAGGTGCAACGGGATTCTAATGAGCTCAAAGATTGGGACCGGAAGAAAAAATGTGTCATACGAAATAGTGATCTTTGTTAAAAAAAAAGGTTAATTGTTGTTATTGTGATATGAATGGTATATTGTTAGCTTTTTGGTTAAAATTTGATACAATGTACTTCCGACGTACCTATTTGATTGCACGTACTTAAGCGAAAATGCAAAAAAATAAATATAAAAATCAATCAAATATATTTTCAGAAAACGTGAACTACATAGGTAGGTACTAGGTACCTAAATTATTTATTCAACACAACTCGACATGAGTGAAAATTTTTGACCGATACAATAGTTTTTGATACCGTTGTATAAAAGAACTTGTGGAAAGCATAATATTATTATAATCTTGGATAGATTTTTATGTCCAGCACTGGGCAAGGACAGTGGACAATGAACAGCTTTTACATTTAGACGATTAACGTAAGATTAAAACTATCAATGACTCAAACTTATTTTCAAAGGAACGGCACTTGTAAAAGTTTATTTGAAAAAAATCTATTCTAATCAACTGAAATGTTAGTCACAAGTCCAGTCGCAATGACATACCACTAATATTTTGTGTCACTGATATAATATTAATTTCTGTCACTGTCTTTCTATACTTTACATGACCTGCGCGGACTCGCCTTCGCAGCTTACTTCTCAGCTATCAAAAAGTTTGAGAAGTGACATATGAAGTGGTGCATGAAGTACCTTCCTGGGTCTCTCAGCTGGAGAGAAACTGGAAGCTGGGAAACAATAGGAGATAATGCAGCATAGGGAAGCGCGCCTGCCTAGAAGGTGCCTATTTACCCTTATTTTGAAAATAGCATTAATATAGCTAGCGAGAAAAACGGACACTGGAAGGGAATTCCATATTCTAGTAGTATACGTTTTAGAAACGAGGAATCATATCGCTTCGTACGAGTCTCTGGCGGAAAAGGGCTGTCATTGTCAATTATTTTGCTGGGCTGAGCTCAGTTATGGGTCTAGACCTGTTCAGTGCGGTCCAGTAAATAGGTGTGTGTAGTAAATCTATGTAAAGCTAAATTAATATAAAAGCTCTCAGTAAAGCACAAATTAGCAAAACCAGTATATAAAAACAGTCATCATGCAGTTACAAAAGGCAATAAGACGATTCGAAGAATAGGGTTGCATTTTATTTTTAAATTACCGTTATTACCGTTCAGTAATCGGGGGGTCACGAAATAACTACACGGCTTTTGAGCTGGCGCTATTACCTTGTCCAAATTGTGACTGCAAATACTGCATTTAAAATGCAATTAAGACTCTTTCGTAATTGCTTATGTAGGACTAATTTTATCGCTGGTACAGAAGGAATGATGTTTGTGTGTGTTGCAAATTGTAATTTTGAAACCTCAAAGATTTTTTACATAAAAAATAGGTCGGTACCTATTAGGCATGATTTTTATATGAAAGATGTAAAGCTTATTTCACAGTACGGGATATAAATTATATTATAGTTGGGTCAAAATAGACATTCCATACATTTATAGGTACATACATAATTATATCAATCATCATAACATATCAATAGGGACTTTTCACATTATTCATTGATATCATTGGTCCCAACATTCGTACCAATTTTTAGCGAAATGCGAATTATTTTAACCTTGAATGTCTATTTCGACCGGACTATAATACAATTTATATCCCGTAGTGTGAAATAAGCTTAAGACAGATATATGTCTTGTACCGAATTCGAAATGTAGGAATAGGATTCCTCCTCATAAGTACCTGTTATTTTAAATAATCCTACAGTATTTTGTACGGAGTAAACCTAGACAAAAATAATAGTAGGTACATTCTGTGAGCACCAATATCATCCGGGTCAGTGCATTTTTTGTGGGTAGACGTCCGGTTTATGCCTCTAACAAGCGACTATGCGCCTTAAACAATCGAGATTGATATCATAATGGCGGAACGAATGGCGATAATTCAGATTCCATAGATGATAGGCTTGTTATAGCCTTCCAAAAACAAGGCCGAAACCCTTGGGGCGGAATTGATAATTTACTTGTTCGAAGAGCTATCATTAAGGCCGTTGTGAAGAGAATGATTGCCGGTTATGGCCATATATTTACAATGCTCTGGGTCTCGGAGACTTTGGTAGAAGAACAAACATATCTCGGGCTTGTTAAAGAAAAAAATATCTTCAAGCGGTTATTATAGGTTTAGTGTTTTTGGCGCTCCGACATGTTTTCGATGTGAATCTTTTGGACGGAGCAAAAAGTTAAAGCATTGTTTGTTTTTGGCGCCTGTTTGAATACAGTTGTTTGAAGATTTTGTAGGTGTTCAATACGTAAAAATCTTTGTATATTATGTTACTGAATACAAGCGTGAAGTACAGCTGTTAATAAAAATTTAAAAAAAACTCTAGGGGTACGGAAGACAAGAGTTTCTCTGACATATAATTTACTGAGTCAATGCTAGTAAAGAACAAAATTAACGATTAATTATCACAGAACACGTAAATCCTTGGTTTTACTGGCAATTACCGTAGCTTGGGCTTTTACAAGAGCATAACTACCTCTACCTACATATTAATACTTAATATGTATAGGAAACGGTCATGTCTACGTTTGCAAGTCAGCTAGACATATTTGAGTGTAGCACCTTAATTACTTTTTTATCAGTTTCTATGATTAGAATTTACGTCTTTGAATAGCTTCTTTGAAGCGGATAATAAACAAGTATTTCATACTAAAAACAAGATTAAAATTGTAATGATTTGCATTATTTCGGTGCTATTTTATAGCGAAACTAATGCTCTATCAACAGATAGCTGGCAAAACTAATCTGTTCAGTCATTCGATATCTAAATAAATCGTGCTGTTAAAGAAATCCTGTTTTTCTGTAGGTACCTAAATCGGTAAAAAATGTAATCGTAGCTATTAAAAGGTAATTGAACCATGTTTTGTTTTTGTATCAAGGTAGGTACCTACCTAGGTGAGTTTATTTTTTGTTAGTTATAATAACTAATGCGACAGAACACTAAATCGGAGCTTAACTGTTGACAAACCTTGTAGAGAGAGAACCAGAGAGTGCTACTTAGATCTTCGTTATTTTATAAAAGCTGAAAGTTTCTCTGCGTACTGTCCCCAACACTGCAGGAACGTTTGTTTGGATCATGGTGGCTTTGGGAGATAACCAGGTAATCACGGCAATCCCCTGCCAGACACCCTCAAAGTTTCAATTTTAGGGGGGTCTGGCAGGGGGTTGCCACGACACAAAGTGTCTGGCAATGCATGACATGATTATAATTTAGAAATTAAGTCTAATACTATTCTGAAGAAAATATAAAAAAATTAGACTTTATTTTATATAGGTACGAATAGGTACGAGTGAGTGCACAAACACTCGTATAGAGATTTCGCTAATGTGATGTTACCTACAGAATTTTCTGAATAGGCAATTCTTTTTGAATTCCTAAACAAGCTCTTTATTTCATCGCGTGCAGAATTAAGCCACAATTTCTAGTCTAAATCAAAGGAAATCTTATTTGACTGTAACATAAACTTATTCACGGCATGTTGCTCATGTAGGACGAGAAAAAGTAGGTTGTAACTTGTAAGTTAGCACTTGTCGGTAACTTAACAGACTTTGTGGCTAGGTGACGTTTTCACACTTCAAGTGTTTGTAAACTGTAAATTGTAAAGTAAGTAACTAACTAGTTCATTATAAAGTGCGGTTACTGTTGCCTTCTTGCTTTTGAAAGAATCGTTCATCGTTGATTTTCTTGTTAGGTTCTAAGAAGTTAATTTTTTTATAGAAAGAAAAACAAGTTCTCAAATTGCTTTTTTAATTAAAACTTTCCTATTAATCCATACTTATAATATAATCATAGGTACTTATTATAAATGCAAATGCGAAAGTTTGTCTGTTTGCCTGCTAGCTTTTCAAGACCTATCCGTTAGGTATCTAGGAATACCTACTTATTGACGAAATTTGGCATGAGCTTGTAGCCCGGGCCCCGGGGAAGGACAGGACTTTTGTCCAGGTAAATCAAAGAGTTCCCATGGGAATTAAAAAAACCTTAATCCACACCGAAGAAGTCTCTTGCAAGGATTGCCGCAGATAATATTATTATATCTGCCATAGCATACTTGTAGGTACATATAGTATTTTACTATCGACATCGATTTTATTTCTTTTGTATTATTTTCTCTTTAACCTACCTACATTCAATTTATCATTGAATGTAGGTAGCCTGTCCAGCCTGGCTGTCCAGCGCGGAAATGCAGCCAGTATTCTTGGCACCATTCCACGCGGGCATGATTTGTATTGTAATTAGATAATTATAATATCATTTTAAAAAAACGTTTATCACCTTTTTTATCAAGCAATAACCTAATGCAGTACTAATTTGTTCATTTAAATTTAAAAAATAAAGGTCAATAACCTAAGAACTAGTAAATTATTAATCACACTATAATCTAATCAATAAAAATGCTAATTGGCAGTCCAACCAATCCGTATCCGGCGCTTAGTCCCACCCACATACGCCATCTTGTAACTACTCATGCGCCCGCGCATACTTGGCATACGATTCATTGTTTTATTATCAACTAGGTAACTAGTTAATTTTAAATGTTTTATTAACCATTAGTTACTAGTTAATTTAAAAATTATCATCAAGCACTTTATTATAGCTGTGAAGCTGTGGTAGCCTAGTGGTTAGGACGTCCGCCTTCCAATCGGAGGTCGGGGGTTCGATCCCGGGCACGCGCCTCTAGCTTTTCAGAGTTATGTGCGTTTTTAAATAATTAGTAATTAAAATATCATTTGATTTAACGGTGAAGGAAAACATCGTGAGGAAACCTGCATGCCTGAGAGTTCTCCATAATGTTCTCAAAGGTGTGTGAAGTCTGCTAATCCGCGCTTGGCCAGCGTGGTAGACTATGACCAAACCCCTTCTCACTCTGAGAGGAGACCCGTGCTCTGTAGCGAGGCGGCGATGGGTTGATCATGATGATGATGATGACTTTATTATAAACAAGTTATTATAAAATTCATCATCATTATGATCTACCCTACCCATCGCCACCACCCACGGGTCTCCTCTCAGAGTGAGAAGGGTTTTGCTCTTAGACTACCACGCTAGCCATTATTAAAATAATATTTCTCTTGTAACAAAAATAATAATATTATCCTCGAAATTTTGATCACGGAACGTTATCTATCAATTTGCCCTTTAATTTTCACGCGTGGCTGAGCATCACATCAAATGATCTTAAATGGAGGCATCGTTATTTTCGATTATTTGTTGCCGTTATTTGAGGCAATCAACATTAAATTTAACAGATGACCTATTTTTTTCTAAGCTCATGGAAGTAAATAAGAAAACAGCTATCAGTTGCTATCTTTTGATATTATATTTGTTATTTAATATTTTCAGTAAAAGGTAAGCACAAAACTCAAAACAACTAAAGTACTTACTAATGAAAGACACTTGTAGATGACCAGCAGCCCAAGCACAATCAGACACGAAAAAGTAAAAGAAAACATCCTTTATGGTCCTTTACCATCGGGCTTTCAATTTCCACCGCGTATAAGAGTCAGAAACTTTCAACGCATACTTACTATAAACTTATGTTGACAGTGCCAATCGCTTATCAAAATGATGATTTCGATACCAAAGTTACTTTAAACCAAGAACTCTCCTTTGAAAACCACTAAACGAAGTTTAATCTTCAGCGCTTGACGCTTAGCCTGGTGTATTGTTTCTAATGTGCAGCGGTTAAATATGGAATGACCTTCCGCTAGTTTTGCTCTCTACTTACTCATTTGCGTACCTTTAAGTAAAGCAAGAGTGAAAAGGTATCTTCTAGGCAAGCATGCTCCACCTTAGGCTGCATGTTTGCCAGCAGGTTTTTCTTTTAGTCACTATGTGATTATGCGAGATCCATATTGTAAATTAAAAAAAACATAAACATACCGCGGCAGAACAGTAAAGTTTTTCAATCTGCATAGTCTCTTAGCTACCATAGCATAGCTATAAAAACAAACATAACAGAAAGTATTGATTTCCCCATATCTCATATCTCACTCAATAGCAATCAACGATTAACTATCGAACATGTGCGTTGTCGTGTCCGCAGGTTTCGACGCAGCACTCACTGTCAACGATCACAAATGGCCGCCGTAAAAGTCTTCGCGGCTAATTTACTGCCCCTCATGAGTTCGGATCTTGTTCAGGCCATTATGTTTGATGTAGGCGTTACCATGTTGATTCTTAAGATATCTCACGGTTTAACGATGCACGGGATTACTCTGGGACCATTCTAAACGCAGTCATGAGCAAAACAATTATTATTGTGATACCAACGTTAATTGTGATGAGTGAAAAAAAATACATTCCGAACCAGTGGTAAATTATTCTGACTATTCAAAAGCACTTGTAAAAGTATACTTGACTAAAAATCTATTGTATTCTTGTATTTAATTTTTTTCCAAATTTTCTCATACTACATTCTCTGACGCAAAGAGAGCTAAATATCCTTAAATAAGAATCAATATAAATACGATTATAGTTGTGATAGCCAAGGTTAAGACGTCCGCCTTCTCATCGGAGGTCCGGGGTTCGATCCTGGGCACGCGCCACCTCTAACTTTTCGGAGTTACGTGCGTTTTAAGTAATTAAATATCACTTGCTTTAACGGTGAAGGAAAACATCATAAGGAAACCTGTATGCCTGAGAGTTCTCCATAATGTTCTCAAAGGTGTGTAAAGTCTACCAATCCGCACATGGCCAGCGTGGTAGCTCTCTGAGAGGAGACCCGTGGTCTGTAGTGAGCCGGCTATGGGTTTATCATGATGATGATAAATACGAAAGAAAAAAATATATGAATTTGTTTTAGTGCCTTCTCTCCACGGAACAGACCTCTTCCGTGGTTCTCTCATAAACTATTTATAGAATAAGGCTTTCGATACGAAGCATGTATGCTAAGTAACAAGCAAAGTGAATGGTAAATGTGATTGTTTCCTTTAAAAGGCGCGAAGTCGTTTTTGAACACAATTACATAATTACGTGATATCGGTTTCGGTACTTACTATTCTAATTAGATTCTAATAAGATTTGTTTGGATAGATTCACAATAAATATTTATAAAGCCAAAAATCGTCACCAATTTTTAGAGACTTAGTGAGTTTTAAAAGATTAAGGGTTGTCACCAAGTTTTAATTCTCCTCATTCCCTATCCCGTAGGAATTTCAAAAAATCTGGACTGAATCGTCGTCTAGGTATATGACAAAGGGAACCTTTATGCAAAATTTCAACTTTCTAGGGCTAGGCATTTCTGGGGTTAGGCATTGATGAGTCAGTCAGTGAGTCAGGGGCTCATGGCTTTCTATTTAGGTATGCCTATAGTATACCTGTTAGTACACGATAGGTCGAGATGACAAATAGAAAGCCCTAGAAAGTTGAAATTTTGCATAAAGGCTTCCTTGGTCAGTACAAATTTTTCGTAACTATGTACCTACTAGAGCGTACTTCCATGGTAATAATAGATCAACGATTGATCGCGATAATAATATTATAAACGGAGCTTACTTACCTTGCTTAAAAAAGTAAAAAAATCGAATCCAGGATATTGCACCGCTACACTACAGAGTTATTAAGTTTGAAGCATTTATTAGTGGCTTTTATTAAAGACAGATATTAATCTACCAAAATCCAAACCTTTTATCCTCTCGTTATCTCGAAAATCAACGTAGGACGTTTTATTAGTATTTCCGAATGACTGAAACTGTGGCATTAAAAGTCGAGGGATCTATTTTTATTGGCTGCCCTAATGGATTTTTGTAATGTGATCCTTAATTTCGGTGTTGTTTTTTAACGCAATGCTTTTAAAGACTTGTACCGCACACGTCCCTTATCTGACGATGTGAATTGTGAGATAAATCTTCTTCTCTAAATCGGGTAGGTATATTTCTTCCATAGTAAAAACAAGGTCAGTACTCAGTACACCATTGTTTAATGTACCTACCTACCACCTAGGTTATTCTGGTGACTTTGCCCGCGTGAATTTACGTCTTTTTTAAAGATGCCGTTAAAAATTCTCAAAATTCTTCGTTATTTTACCGTTTAAACTGTCGTGAGTGATTTCCATTATCTGACTAAATGTAGAAGAAACCGGCTTCACTCACGTAGGTACCTAGTCGACGTATTTAGTCGAAGTTAGCCCGACTAGTTTCGAAACCATCCGGCGTCCTTTTTCATAGGGACACGGACACAGTTCGCAAACGCATCGACTAAATACGTAAGTAAAGCCGGTTCATTCTTCATTATTTCCTCCGAATTTCAAATCTCTATGTCTAAGCTTGCCTACCGCATTTCTTATTAAGACCGACACATACAGACGGAGTCGTGTGAAGATAAATATTGTGACAACCTAAACTCAAGTCAGGTCTAAGTTTTATGTAATTTGAACTACGATTGAAATTGCTGCACGGAGAAAGAGGCTACATTCGCCTTGGCGCATCTCGCATCGCTTTCGTTATTTTCAGTAAAAAAAAAATAATTCTGAGTTTTTTTTAAGAAAGATACGAACGTCGATACAAACATCTAAAAATATGTTTCCGCCTTTACATATTCGATGCTTCTTTGAAAAAGTACCAATACTATTTTTTTTAAAGAAATAGTTTTGGTTTAGGAGAGGACGACCAAAAAAAAGGTGGATGGATTGCGTGAAAGAGGATATTATGCGTGAAAAAGGGGTGGATAATACGTTGACGAATGACAGGAATGAGTGGAAGAAGAAGACATGTTGTGCCGACCCCACGTAGCGTGGGATAAGGTAAGGAAGAAGAAGTTTTGGTTTAGGTTTGTGTAAGCTCTGATTAATGGCCGAGACCTGAGTACAGAAAGTCTACAGGTTGAGGCGCAGCGCTTCAACACAGCCGGTGTGCGTTGGTACTTATTAAAATGATAATATACAAACGCCTTTCTTATCATCCTAATCCTAATCATTAATCACCAGCACAGTGTAGAGACGTGTAAAACAATCAGCCACCAAATTTATTCACCCACGTGGCTTTGAAACAATACTCTATTTACCACCTACTGTTTGACAGCGGTGTTGTTTTAGGCACATTGTTATTCTTGTGAATGGCGAGATAAAACTACTAGTGTGGATTGTTTTATCAATAAATATTATCAATAGGTGTTACGAAGGTGTAATGTAATGGAAGGAAAAAAAAACCGGCCAAGTGCGAGTCAGGCTCGCGCAACGACGGGGTTGCGTATTTGTCGTATTTTTTCGACATTTTGCACGATAATTAAAAAACTATGATGCGTAAAAATAAATAAAATCAGTTTTAGAATGCACAGGTGAAGCCCTTTCATATGATACCCCACTTGATATAGTTATCTTACTTCGAAACTTGAAAATGCTAATTATTAGTTTATGACCACAATTTTTTTTGTGTGATGTAACCACAAATTCACGGTTTTCAAATTTTTACCCTAATGCCAGCTATAAGACCCACCTGTTGGAGAGCTAACGAAGGACCAATAATAATTATAAAAATTAGGAAAAAGGGTGTTCAGTTGCTCAGAGTTTCCCAAAATCTACAACTTACAAAACTACCACTTACCGCTTGATTTGGAACGTCCAAAAATCACCAGCACACAAAGGGATGGGCACGGCACAGCACAATTGTCCACCGGTGGGGTAAAACGTGGGATTCGAATGTTTTTGTAGTTGTATTTCTCACGCACGGCGTGGGGAGACGCTCTGTATGTATGTACGACCGTGACGCACGGTGACTTGCAACGGACAGTTAATGCATCACTAATGACGTGTGATGCGAATATATCAGTGCTATCCACCAATCAGGATAGTCCGGTGTTCGGCGCGAGAGTGGCTTGTATTGCTAGCTGAAAATCTCGAAAAACAACTGGCTTTACTGAACACCACCTACCTGCCAAATTTCATAATTCTAGGTCAACGGGAAGTACCCTGTAGGTTTCTTAACAGACCGACAGACAGACAGACAACAAAGTGATTCTATAAGGGTTCCGTTTTTCCTTTTGAGGTACGGAACCCTAATAAACAGTAGATGATGAGTTATGACAGCCGCTCGAAGAGTTGACTTTCCCTTCCAACTTAGCGCGGGCGCAGCGCTCGAAGACCGAGTAGTGGCGCCAAGGCACTGCTTCTCATTTATTTATCACTGGCTGATGCCCGCGACGTCATCCGCGTGGATTTAGGCTTTTAAGAATCCCGTGGGAACTCTTTCATTTTCCGGGATAAAAAGTAGCCTATGTCCTTTCCCGGGATGTAAGCTAACTCTGTACCTAATTTCATCAAAATCAGATTAACTGTTGGGCCGTGAAAAGCTAGCAGACAGACAGACAGATAGATTATTATTATGGTTTATTTTACGTTTCATTCATACATTGATGAGGTACTTAATAATATGCAATCAATGTGAATAATTTTATTAGTAAGAACTTAAGTACGTACCTACCTACGTAAGTACAAAGAAAAGTTTCGAAAAATGAGAGAGAAATCAAAAAAATAAAAGCAAAAGACAAAAGATTTTACTTCCTTTTCCATCTACTAAGTCCTCCAGATTTCCCGGGCCCGTTGCAATTATTTCTTTCCGATCCCGTTTTTTTGTTAGCTTACTGTCTAATAGGTTTGCTTAAGTCTTCACTCGACATAAAGACGACTTAGCAGTACTTATTAACTTGTATAAATAACTTTGCTGCTAATGAAGTACGGCGAAAATCTAAAGTAGATACAATGGGCAACAATCGAACGCTATTCATGTATTGTTATACAGCTTGGTTTACATGAAGAAGCTCTTATTCTAAAGAGTCAAGATCTGCTAGAATCTGCTGTATTTTCGGTATTATATTTTCATCTCTCTCTCCATAGGTATAAATTAGCAATTAAGGATGTAATATCAAATTCTGCCTAGTTATATTTTATACTTTAAGTAGTCGATTTTAGTTCTGTGTTCCATAAGTTTATCTACCTAGTTAGTTTTAAATACTCTGTGCCTAGTTTTCATACGCGTACTATGCCCGTGTGTTGTGGACATAATTTTTATTATAAGTGTTAATTTCTCATTGGAGACTGCTTTGGTTTAAGTGTTTTTATATATATACTATCTATTTATCTAATTGTAACTGTTTGTCTCAACAAAATAAAATAAATTAAATTAAAATTAAATTAAATTATTTTTGTTCATTTTATTTAAGTACCATAACTATTTTTATCTGTTACGATAAAAACACATAAGGCACTAGGTACTAAACACTTTAATCTCCATATTATATTTTTATGAACCTCACAATTTCTTTAATGGAGAGATCCTTTGCGAAGCGCATGTAGAAAAATAATACAACAAAAATTTAAAACTCTAAAAATTTTTTTTTCAATGCTATAAGTCGCCATCACCGGTCGTCTGCTAAGAAAAGGTCTCTTTACAGAATCAAAAGGTTTAGGCCATAGTCTAACACGCTGGCTAAGTGCAGATTGGTATACTTTAACACCTTTTTGAGAACATTATGGAGAACTCTCAGGCATGCGAGTTTTCTCATGATGATTCCCTTCACCTTTAAAGATAGCAACACTTAAGTAGTAATTTAAAACGCACATAGCTCCGAAAAATTAGAGGTGCGTGCCTGGGACCGAACTCCGGACCTCTCGAATAGGAGACCGACCGCTAACAACTAATAAGTCATCACAGATTTAACTATACACACATACATACATACATATATCTTGTATGTTTGAACTTGTTCAATTTACTCACAAAACTCTCTGTTGTTCTAAAACCGGGCAGTTAACTTTCTTATGCAAAGAGAGATTTAATGACTTCCTCCAACAATAGTGGGCTCATTTATTAGCCAGATAACTCGAGGATCCCCATAATGACTTATTTATGCAAGTATTAGTAGGAACGGGTTACAAATTGTGATCATAGGGCTTAAGTCCTGCATTCTCGCAAGTCCGGTCCCCCACAATGCAATTTAACCTGATTGCGTATTACACATTTATTATTTACCCCCCTGCCATATCTGCTGCAAGATTAAACGGCGACTTGTGCGAAGATTAAATCCTGGATTTTATGCCTATATTGCAGTACATTTCCACCCTACAGTTGAGGCAGAAAACTCGAGTATTCATTGCGGATAGCCGCCGCGCCGGCTAGGGGTGGCGACGCAACTGTATTAAATAAATTAAACAATATTTTCTGCACAGCGCAACTAGAACTAAGTATTGGATGTTCATTCGATGGATGAGCAGTCGATTTTAACTAAAGTTGAGCATCTGATCTTCTTCAGCTAAGACTTCCATCGAGACATTTAGGCATTTTATATTAACTGCCCTAGACACTTCCTTATACCTTCCTTAGACCTAGAACTTCTTTTAGAGAAACTATAGCTGGCTGGGTCGAAGGTAATAATAATTTTTATTGTGACCATCTTGTATGGTTTGCGCTTGTCGACAATCATGCCTTAGACACAGAACAATGATTAGGTCTAGATTGGAGCGTGATTGCCTGGATTTATACGTATTGTATTCTATTAGATTTTATTGAATCCTAGTTAGGTAAAAAATTTGCGTGACAACCCTAGAGAGTGCAAACCAAGATTTATACGGAGTTCGTAGTTATTTATACCGGCCAGCCTTATTTTTATTCCCTGTGTGATATTTTTAATGAGGCAACTGAATAGTGCTGCACCTTTTATTAACTATTAAAAGCATTTTGGAAGTCCAAATTCGTGGAAAAGCGCCGGCATGAAATAGTAAGTTACGTATATTTTTGTTGAATACACAGTTGATGTGTACCTTTATGTAGACTTTTGCTGTTAGACCTAGATTTTGTACTCTAGATACGTCCTGATCCCTGACTCTATGCCGCTTCACGAGACGGCTTTAATTTTTTCGACTGCTCAACCAGTGCAGTACCATCGTGCATTTTTGCCTAAAGCCTAGTTCAGAGGAACGCAGAGCGTTACGCCGTGCGTTTTGCGTAGCGTGTCGCGGCCAAATGTAAGTTAATATGCTGATTGCTGCTATAATAAGAGCGTTCATACAGAAGCGTTGTCATGTACGTAGATAGATTTGCTTGAGGTAGAGGCTAATGCACAAAGCGGCTACCACCGCATTTGCCGCAGACCGTGCAACTGCCGCGTTTCCCGCGATGTGGCAGGGAAAGTGCAGGATAGGATGGTTGTGGGACTTGTGGGACGGCATTGCTCGTGCTCCATTGCACACACCACCGTGGATATCCGCTGCAGGATCCGCCGTCGCTTCTCCGTCAACGGAATAACGGCAAGACGCACAATGCATCGGATTTCTCCAAAGGATGTTTAATTCGAGGTGCGTCTACGGCTGCACTGAGTTGAGACTGCCACACCGCCGGTGCCGGCTCCGGCTCATAAAATATTTCCTAGCCTCTATTTATTCCCATCCTATTCGATACCTTTTAAGTTTATTTTCAAAGCGTTAATCAACTTTTTTCTAAAACCTCGTACCACAAATCGATTAGAGTTTGTTTTTAAATCGTTAAAAAGTTTACGCTCCGACCGTTGTACAACTTGGCCCAAAATTGACGAGGTTTAAAACAGGTTTAATAAGCCGCAGGGCAGATTGGGCCCTCTATTTGTTTTGAGGCATAATTGGGGACTTGATGAGCTTGAAACTGGGCCTCACATGGATCATGCTATGCAAATGTGGCAATTGATAATAATGACACCGGGTAGACAATCGCTGGGCAAATTTGCTGTCCATGTGAACCTTTTAAGATAGGTACATGTTTGAGGGTCGAGCTTCGAGCTTTGGGGTAACGTGGGGTTTTATGCGATAGAAATTTGTAAAAGGGTATTGTAATCGTATCATTATTGTAGCATACGTAATGGATCTGATTAGCTTTGTCCTCTCTAATCCAATATTCAAAAATTAGGGATCCCTTTTTACAATACGATTGCCAAAAAAAGGAGTGTAATGTTTTCGGGGTCCATGTAGGTAATAGGTATGTAGATATGTAAGTATTGAGTTTCTCATAACTTCTAAAATGACTGACAGATTTAGATGTATGGAGTATCGTTAGAATCCTTACTTCCTCTCAAGTCCCAAGTGACACAGGCTGAGTAGGTATATATTTTTTTGGCAAAATTCAAAAGATTTGGCAGAGCAGTCGAATTTTTTAATGAACACTTATTTAAGCAATTTGTTATGAACAAATCTTTGGTAAGCAATAAATTATTCAAGTCAACACCTGTTTAGTACGCAGCAGGTCGAGATGGCAATCGGGGTATGAGGTGAGCGGATGCCCCGCACACCCGCACGTCCACGTCTGGTTAGCGCGGGGCGTCCCAACCCCGATTACCATCTCCACCTGTCGCTGTAGCTGTAATCTGAAAGGTACACGGTTCATCATAATTACTTACCTACTACAATTTTATTTACCTAGGTAATGCGTGCGGCGTGTAGGTACATGTACCTACCTACATTCAGTGGAGTGCACAGGAGTTCAAGCCAGGGTATGTATTTAGGTATGAACTTATTTTACGGCAGGTTATAATGAAAAAGTAAGCATTGATTTCTTACAATGAGGGTAAGCAGTGCGTTTATGCCTCTATGAGCTGCACGCCACTGCCTACATTGTACAACTCCCTACAAAAGACCTTTACTACCTACTATCGGTTGACTGCAACGACCTGAAGATAATTTATTAAGTAAATGAAAAATCATATTAAAGGGGACATGGCGAACAAAATCGTGTTGAAGAATCTTTATTTACCCAACAAAAATAAAATTAATCCAAGCAGGCACAAGCTGTAAGCTGAAAGCAATCCATTATTGGTTTCAAACTTGCAACACTCCGAATTTGAGAGTGAATTTCCTTTAAAAAACAGGTCGAGTGCGAATCGGACTCACACACGAAGGGTTCCGTATCATCGTGCAAGAAACAACACTTTTAATCCCACACCTAGCCCACCATGCACTCGTAACCTCGTGCAAGTTAATGACTGGACGGCGCCATCTATGATGTGGTTTAGTCAGTTCAAGAACAAATTTTAATTTATTTTTGTGATGTAACCAACCACAAATTCACGATTTTCGGATTTTTCCTTAGGCTACAAGACATTACTACCTGCCAAATTTCATGATTCTAGGTTGGTCAATGAGAAATACCCTATAGGTTTCGTGACAGACACGACAGACAGACAAGGAAGTAATTAATGTTTTTAAGATTATTTCGTGGCTTAACGATGAAAGGCGATTTTAAACTGCCGATATTTCGACTCAGTTGCATCATAGTAGGTATGTACCGTACTCGTTTTGTACAACGCAATGAGACAAGGAAGTGATCCTATAAGGGTTCCTTTTTCCTTTTTCAGGTACGGAATCCTAAAAATAATCGAATTGAGCGCCGGCATGGCGTACGAGGCGCAATAAAATGAAAATAAATAAATAAATAACACGAAAGCAAACAAGATTCAGTCACGTTTGAAAGTCAATGCAGCTAACTTCCACTGAGAGCGTCTCACTCAAGTTAACGGCCTAAATATTTGATGAAACCAAGAGGATCAAATGAAATAGCTATGGGATACATTGAGAGGGAGTCAGATATCTACTAAGTTTAACAAGGGCGCTTGTAACAGAATATATTATGACACGATCAATAGATAGATAGTATTAATCGTATCTATAGCTATCGGGATAACGTGATGTACACCAAGAGCTTGTAGTTACCTAATTTATGTTTATTTTATTCTTATGGGATTTTAGATAGATAAGTATAATTCGGTATTGGCATTGTAATATTATACAGATTAAGATACTACTTACAGTCACTAAATTTTATATTCTACCTGAAAAAGTTACATAGCGGACCTAAATCAGTTTTAAAATTATTTTTTCTGTTTTATATTTTTTAATGCGAAGGAATTTTAATAAGATAAGGCTGCCTATCCACTTGTGGCCAGACATCTTTAAAGTTTAATAAATTATTAAAGTTTAGGGGTGTCTGGCGGGGGTTCCCACGACACTAAAATGTCTGGCAATGCATGACGTGATTTCTATTTAGATTTGCTTTGCCGTAAGATTTTTTATACCTTTATTACCACCATGATCCAAACAAACGTTCCTCCCAGTGTTGGGGAAATACGCAGATAAACTTTCAGCTTTTATAAAATAAGGAAGGTCTGGCACTCGCTGGCTTTCTCTCTACTACATTAACTAGAAAACCAAAATGTAAGTAGGTATAATCAATACCCATATTATAAATGTGAAAGTGTGTTTGTTTGTTGGTTTATTGGTTTGTCCTTCAATCACGTCGCAAAGGAGCAACGTATCGACGTGATTTGAAGGGTTTTGCATGGGTATAGTTAACGACCTGGAGAGTGACATGTAGGCTACTTTTTATCCCGGGAAATCAAAGAGTTCCCACAGGATTTTTAAAAACCTAAATCCAAGCGTACGAAGTCACGGGCATCAGCTAGTAAAAAATAAATAAATAAATAAGTAGGTATATTTGATAGCAAAAATTACACGTTTATTAGCTCCTGAACTTGTGACCCTACGCACTATTATGTACTTATGTAGATAGGTATACCTATGAGACGCCACTCAATAAAGTTGTAAAAACGGAGAAAGTCACTTCAACTGAAAATGCCAACCCGTGTCATATTCAACTATAGCCCTTTGAGACTCAGTTTACTTAATATCAAAGGTTAAAAATATTTGCTATTAACTACAATTGGCCTTATTTGAAAAAGTAGACGTTTATGCATAAGTGGTGAAAAGTGATACAGGTATAGTGTGCGACAGGTCGAGATGGCAATTAGGGCACGGATAGGCTCCCACCAGACAAATCATTATTTTTATTAATCTTATTATTTATCTACTTTAAGTATGTCAAATCATGCCCCCATTTGCGTGTAGGTATCTCCCAAAATTGGACTACCATGAAAGAGGTTTGCCTCTCCCTAGTGGTTTGGTAGGAATATTCAGTACCTAACTTTGAAGATAAAATTATACCTACAACTAAAATAAAATTACACAATAAGCGCTACTTACTTTTAATATAAACTTTACATCATAAAGAGCCAACTTCAAGAGTAAATCAAGTCTAAAACAGTAAAGAGTACTCCAACTGATATTAACAGCGCTTTGTTTTAAAAAGTTCGGCCGGAAGGCAACTCTTATCAATATTCATAAAGCAAGATGTTTCTGAGACGAAGCCGGGCAATAAACAAAGAGCAAGCAACCGCTTTGAAAGAGCTCTTACTTACAGCACAACCATAAATTCCAGTTTGCAACTTGCAGTGTAACATTCGATCAATAAGTGTTTTGTATGGGCTCTATATTTGCAAGCTAATACGCCACATCAAAACTTTCAAGCTTGCTTTCCAATGTTTCCAAGCCAATATTAGTTACGTCACGAGCTTTCCGCTTCTCTATTCTAAAAACGTCTTAAACCCCAAAGCCACTTATACGAATAAGATCTTCCTTACCAAGAAATAACGATTATTATCGTTCGATGTTACAGTTGATTTAATGCGTAATGAATGGGATTTGTGAATGGTTAGTGTGATGGAGTCACGTGTCTTGTGTTACACGGGGTAAATCAGATCAGGCTGTATCGTTGGATAACGTATAAATTGTTCTAATAAATCTGTCAGAAATCAGGCGTGCTATTAAGTATACATGAGACTGGATTATGCAGTGATGTTGGATGATATGATAGATATTCAGTAAGAAATATTGTGTCTGGTTAGTAGGTAGGTACTTAGTTGTATGTGACGTTTAAAGTATTAAGAAAATGTACCAAAATTCAAATTATTGAGTGTTTAAATTATAGTAGAATGGTAGAATGAGTCAAGTTTCGGCCGGCAACGCATCGGCGGCTCCTCTGGTGCTGCAAATGTTCATGGGCGGCGGTACCTAATCACTTAACATCAGGTGACCCGCCTGCTCGTTTGCTCGCTATATCTATTAAAAAAAAAAGTTTCTTATGACTAAATAAAATGTTGTCTAGGCTTTAAAATTAGTTACTTGATGAGATAGCTTTCAATGCTTTAAGCATATTAATGAGAGTCGATTAAATTGCCCACAAGTACCTACCTGCACCTAGCTAAAAAGGTTTTCTTACAAGACTTTCTGTTGCCACGTAATGTCGTCATTGTCAACCGATAGACGTCCACTGCTGGACATTCTCTGGTCTTCTACTCTAGGTACTTCCACACGCCGCACTTGCGCCACCTGGATCTATCGGCTCCCTACGCTACCGTTTGAAGTTGTCTGTACCACCACATCTTAGGGTCTTCCAATGTTGTACTTTCCAATTCCAGCACCTTGGGGCCTACATAATGTGCTTTCAGTATTTTTAGGGTTCCGTACCTCAAAAGGAAAAACGGAACCCTTATAGGATCACTTTGTTGTCTGTCTGTTTGTCTGTCTGTCAGTCTGTCAAGAAACCTACAGGGTACTTCCCGTTGACCTAGAATCATGAAATTTGGCAGGTAGGTAAGTCTTATAGCAGACATTTGGAAAAAAAATCTCAAAACCGTGAATTGGTGGTTACATCACACAAAAAAAATTAAATTGTGGTCTCAAATTAACTAATAATAATTAGTATTTTCAATTAAGAAGTATGATAACTATACAAAAAGGGGTATCATATGAAAGCGCTTTACTTGTACATTCTAAAGCAGATTTTTATTTATTTTTAGGTATAATAGTTTTTGATTTATCCTGCAAAATGTCGATAAAATACGATTGTAGTACGGAACCCTCAGTGCGCGAGTCTGACTCGCACTTGGCTGGTTTTTTATACTACCTTACTTAGGCTTTACTAAATTCGGGTACATTAATGTAAATAAAATGTGTCAACACATTAATTGGCACAAAGGAAACCGTTTTAATGCTTTATTATTTAGTAGCCATAAAACGTGGTTCATTATTAAAAGTATAAAAAACAATTTCACTAACCAACAAGGGTGTTTTGTGAAATAATTTCTCTCTCCATAAATTCATTACACTTTTATTGCCATATACGAGCGTGACTCGAGGTAGTAAAGAAATAATAATATAACATTTATAAATCAAGAGGTTAATCTCGCCCTAAAAAAAATCATAATTTTCTTTGAGGAATTAATAAGATATCAGTCACAGCATTTTGTTATGCGGCATCATAAGACCAACGTTACAGATACGTTACATACGCGACTACGCTACGTATAAAAATCAGTCAAGTGCGAGTCGGACTCGCACACGAAAGGTTCCGTACCATCGTACAAGAAATAAAACTTTTCACGGTAACCTTTTTGAAATTTTTATTATTGGTTGTTATTGTAGCAGAGACAACACATGACAGGTGACACCTACGTACGACATAGACAAGTGACCAATTGTCAATGTCGTACGTAGGTAGCGGCATTCTCAACTGGTATCTACCTGTTATGGTTCAGGACAAACAGCCCGCTGATAGACAGATGGATAGATGGATGGATGACCTGACAGCGGAGGCTTAGTAATAGGGTCCCTTTGGCACCCTTTGGGTACGAAACCCTATAAACTCAAAACTAATGCATTTATAGATAGCTATCTCTTCTATTCTCGTGCGTTTCGTATCTTCTGTCTTCCTTATCAGCTAGAACATTTCATAACTCAAAATACGATAAGATTTTTGTGAATTTATTTATATTGAACTAGCTTATGCTCGCGACTTCGTCCGCGTGGACTACACAAATTTCAAATTCCTATTTCACCCCCCTTAGGGGTTGAATTTTCAAAAAGCCTTTCTAAGCGGATGCGTACGTCATAATAGCTATCTGCATGCCAAATTTCAGCCCGATCCGTCCAGTAGTTTGAGCTGTGCGTTGATAGATCAGTCAGTCAGTCAGTCACCTTTTCCTTTTATATATTTAGATTAACTTAGCACATACCATAATTAATTAAACCTCGTCATTACGTAGGTAAAATATTATGTAAAATAATTTTATTTCAAGAGTATCGAATAGCAATTTAACAATGCACGCTGATTGCAAATTACAATTTTTTACTAGATAATGTGCAAAAACTACAAAAACATTTTATTTTAAAGTGAATATTTTATTGTAAAGTAACAAGAACATTTTATTTTAAGGTAATAAGACGCTCTCGAAAATTACAGTTTTTAAAACGCTGTCAATGTGAAGCACCATTACAATACTGCTCAAGTCTCAAACCATTCCAAAGTACGGGTGGCCTACAATTTGATTCATCATTCCTAGAGGTGGGCTTGCGTACAAAATGACCCATAATTCCCTTGTTAAAGCCCCAAGATCCTCGGACTAACATATTAATCTAACGTCGTAAATAATAAAAACATCAAATAGGTACACGAATAGATCATACATCGGTTTAACTGGGTAGGTAATTGTCAGTTTGAGATCACGATTTATATTGTTTAATTTAGTAATAAAAAGATTATTTTGGTTAGGATGTATTCTTAAACTAATTATGTAAGCTATTTTGGGCTAAATAAATCTAACTTTTTATTCCCTTTCTTTTCTCAATGTTATGTAACTAATATCCTGCTCCGACTTGGAAAACACGTAAATAAAATATTTTCACCAAATATAGCAATAGTTATTACGACATATACCGACAAAAAAGACACCTCCGCCGCAGTCAAATCGGCCCATCACATATTTAGAAATTAACGGTCAAAATAAATAAAATCGATCGTATCTGTAATCTGTCGTTAAGTTACTTAGCAACGTTCTTACTATTTGTTAAAAAAATTATGGTATATTTTGACTAATAACAATTGTTGCTAAGTAACTTATCGACAGATTACAGACAGAGAATTGATTATTTAATAATTTCAACACACACTTTTACAAAAAAGTCACAATTTTAAAAATTGTAGTCGTATCGTATTATATCTGGTACTCCTGCCCTTCCGGGATTACAAAATTGAAGCACAAATGCAGGTAATATATCCGAAATATACACTTAACGGCAGGATATCAGACGCTTTAATTAAAATTTATGAGAGATGAGTTGTTCAATATGGCATAACCCTGTAACAGTTAGGAGTAATTTCACTCCGTAATACCGTTAATACTGTATTTAAATCCCTTTGTTTGGCGTATACCGGATATTAATAGCGATATAGGCTGTGAATTAATTGTGAGCGTTAATATAATTCTTTCCAGTGAAATAATTTTGATAAAATATAGAGCTTTTAAAGACGGTTTCGGTTGTATGTTACAGTAGAGTGGCGAGAGTTTTCATTAAAAGCTAGTTAAAATCTGCTTTGAAATTGTAGGTCTAAAAGCTGTGGCTATATATCTACTCAGGTGTCTATACTAAAATGTACTTCGTCGTTTTAAATAACGCACGAGTAGGTTTGTGTAAATTAAGTTTTCTTATGTATTTTTTTACATCTTAGCTTTTATGTTCTGCCAACTAATTTGAAGAGACACGATAAGATTAAAAGGGGACTTTCAACAATAATTATTTTGAATTATTATTAAATAAGTTTTTATAAAATATATATATTATTATTAATTATTATTAAATATATATATTAAATTATTAGACCGGGAGCCGCAGCAGAAACAGCTGAAAACGGCAAGCGGCGCAAGTATGCCTCTCTTATAGAGAGTTACATTTTTGTGCCGTTTGCCGTGGAGACCCTGGGGCCATGGAGTCTTAGTGCTAAAAATTTTTTACGAGACATTTCACCGCGATTAATAGCCTCAACTGGTGACAGAAGGGCTGGCTCATTTTTTGCGCAGCGGATCAGCCTGGCTGTCCAGCGCGGAAATGCAGCCAGTATTCTTGGCACCATTCCACGCGGTCATGATTTATATAGTAATTAGATAAGGCTAGCCTTAAGTTTTATTGTATTAAAAAAAAAATTAAAAAAAAAAAAAAAAAAAAAAAAAAAAAAATATTTTGTAATGTCATATGCAGAACAAAAAGATTATGAACCAATTTTGGTTTATAATGTAATCCACATTATAAACCAAAATTGATTCATAATATCTTCCAAATCTCTTCCTTAATTTCTTAGCCACTACAATAGCATATTAGGTATTAGGTACCTGTAATTCCGGATGACTCTGATAAGAAACAAAAGAAATATTGATAAAATGTTCGACAGCGTCCATTGTCTAAAGTGGTCTGAAGAAAAATATCTCGTAATGATCACTAACGTTTTACTCGTCTGTATGATTTTCTCTCAAAATCAATTCTCTCATCACGAGACCCGTAGATAAGTGAACCAGGACAAATAGAGCGAGATGTCTAAAATAACATACGTCGGACCACTTATATCGGATTTCCCATTGTTCTTCTTCCATTCCAATAATGTTTGCGAAAGTAAAAAGGAAAAAATTGCTCCGCGCTTGTGCCGGGAATAATATTTTTGTTATTATTCTTTTGTAGGAAAAATCGTATAATATTAGTTACAGTTAGGGTCTTTAGAAGCCGTTTTGATGGTTAAATTCTTTTTTTTAATATAATATACATCATTCGTTAAATTATAAGTATTTTTACGAGTATATTCGAGAGTTATTGGAAGAGAAATAATATTGATACAACGAGGTTAGTCTATAGATATATTATATATAATTTTAGTCGAGACTATCTATTCTGTTTTTTTGTCAAATCTTTCATTTAGATATAGGTAGGTAGTTATTATATTATATCGTTCGACAAGAGTTTGTTACTAAAACGGAAAAGTTACATTGGATTTTATAATTTAAAATAGTCTTGGTTGGGTTAATTTAAGTTAAAATATACCTAATTGATTTTATGACTTTAATAACTACAAAATATTATATCAAGTTGTATTTTTTTAGTTACTTAAATCTAATGTTTAAAATTTTAAACTTTGTAGTTTTGGGAATAAAATGGGGGGAATGCTGAATTTTCATGTATTCTTTAAAATCTTTCTATTTATTTTGAAACTAGCTTATGCTCGCGACTTCGTCCGCGTGGACTACACAAATTTCAATCCCCTGTATCACCTCATTAAAGGTTGAATTTTCAGAAATCCTTTCTTAGCGGATGCCTACGTCATAATAGCTATCTGCATGTCAAATTTCAGCCCGATCCGTCCAGTAGTTTGAGCTGTGCGTTGATAGATCAGTCAGTCAGTCAGTCAGTCACCTTTTCCTTTTATATATATAGATTATAAAAATATTATATTTGACGCCGGGCTACGTTACACGTCCGTGTTTGGTTGGTGTGTTTCAACCTAATCAGTCCAGTAAATTCGGAGCAAATTGGCTGTAACAGACAAACACACAAGTGATTTTTTTTCATAAGGGTTCAGGTTTTTTTATGCGGACGTACGGTACCCTTAAAGCTACATGATCCATTTAAGAAATTCTAACAGTAACAAAAAGAGAACGTGTTAAAACAAACAAAAAATTCAACAAGATGCAAGATGTACTACCAAGTGTGTTTCGTCAAAAAAGATGACAAGTTATACTTACTTATTTGTTGACCTTCGTCATATTACTGCTAGCGGCTTTGGTCTTTTGATTTTAAATAATGTCACTTGACAAAGTTTAAATAAATCTTACCATCTTCAATAAGTTAAGTTTTGTTAGGCGTCCATTAGACGTTCCGTTTTGCCATAGTCACTGCTATGACTACCGTTTAACCTGCTGCAATCTTTGTAAATCTTTGGAATATCAGCGAGGAGTCAAAACGGCGCGTTCTTTTAGTCTCCTTCGTGTTTTGTTTAACATTATACCAATTTCAACCGTATGGCAAAGTGAATAAAGCAACATTTAAGTTGTCGTCAAAAAAGACACTACGTACCTTGGCTCCACTGTACTCAGTACGTGTGCGTTGCGTTGCCCTTTTGTACATAGGTATACGAAAGTAGTTTACGAAAATCGAATGTACTTAGGATTGGGTACTTACTTAATACGAAAACCATTTAAACAAATTCCTAGATAAAACTTTTAAACGTTTATCTAGTAAATGTTAAGTAGTCTGTTATCAGAATACCTACCTACTTAAAACAACGCACCAAACAGTGAATCGTTCCCTTTTAGATATTTAATGAAATTACTCATTACGGAAAGTGCCAGTCTACGCTCATTACCAGATAAAAGAAACTTTCTGTAAGTTATTCTCTTACAGGACTGTGTTAATGAGGCTTATATTACTACTATCTGATGCCCGCGACTTCATCTGCGGAGTTTTAAAAATCTCGTGGCAACTCTTTGGTTTTCCGAGATAAAAAGTAGCCCATATGTTACTCTCCAGGTCTAATATACCTACCCATGCAAAAAATCACGTCAAACCGTTGCTCCGCTGTGACATGATTGAAGGACAAACCAACAAGCAAGCACACTATCGCATTTATAATGTTTAGAAAACACACTTTCGCATAATATGGATAGTGATTTTTTTGTTTGTCATGTTATTTACACTGAAAACGGCCTAATAAAACCCATTGGCCTATGTTGAAAAAATAGTTAAACATTAATTGATTTACAATGAACAAAACAGGGTGAAACTGTATGGTGGCGCTAGCAGCATGCAAAATGCATCGCCTGCCCTCCCACTGCCAAACATGCCGGAAAAAGCAGCCACCAGGCAAGCAATACACACCACCACCACGCAGCACCACACAAATCCCAAAACACACTCGACGCACATTTCGCCCCGACACCGGAGCATCCTCAGGAGATGTAGATCTTACAATCCATAATTATTGTGACAAATGCACCGTCTTAAATACTTTACCCCCAACTGGCCTCCCCACTAATTGATTTGAGTAATTAATTAATTGATTTTGAGTAAGTAAACGTTTTAGACGCCTATTTCTATCAATAACTGACTGACTGCAATAAGTAAATTTTCTTATAAATCCTGCTACAATGAATAATGACTTAGCAACCCTACTGACCTATCTAGGAAAGAGGTGAGTCACAGCTCAGTGAAATGTGTTGGTTTAGATTAGGACATTGTTTATTGTGATGTATAGAGTCATTACTCTATCAGCCGGTATACCTACTAACAATTCTCTTGAAATGGTCACTGATTAGATACTGATACCAGTGTAGGTACAGTTTTGTCTACCTACTGCTCAGTGGAGATACATTGTGAAATGTAGACTTTACTGTTCACTGCCCAGTAATAAGTAATGGTTTTGTCGGATTAATCAAGTCAGATCAACTTTGTTTTAATTTATAGCTTACAAATCGTTCATATTCATGATCTAGAGTAGGGTATAAGTCCCGCAAATTGCTATTGCGCTGGAACTATGTCTCATTAACATCGAAATGACGTCATTTTGACGTATATTTAAGTAAAAATATGTCGCGTGCTGACGTCACTAAAATGGCGGCCACCCGCATTAGCAATTTGCGGGTATGTGAATCACAAGAATTGATTTGCGTTCTTATGTTTTGTATTTCCATACTTATGTAAAAGCTTATCTATCCGTCGGTCTTATTAGTGGGGAAGTTCCGGGTTCGATTCCTGGCAGGGATTTGGAATTTTATACTGATTTTTGACGGATCGGACTGAAATTTGGCATGCAGATAGCTATTATGACATAGGCATCCGCTAAGAAAGGATTTATTAAAATTCAACTTGTAAGGGGGTAAAATAGGGGTTTGCGTGTAGTCCACGCGGACAAAGTCGCGGGCATAAGCTAGTTCTTACAAAATTTAAACTTATTTTAGTTTTTGCGGTTTTAACGGTATTTATTTTTCACAAAATCCCACTTGTAACTTTAGACGCAGACTGTAAGCCGATGCTAAATCTGTAACTGTAAGTTGTAACTCTTCCAGACAAACAGAAATATTTTCATACTTTGCTACATTTATCTTTTTCAGGATCGACTTTTGCTTGTACAATAAATATTTCCCTTCATTTAATACTGCTAATAAATCCCAACGAGATTTCTGTATCATAAAGATAACTTTCGGTTTTATTACTCACTTCCCGTCAAAAGTTGACGATTGGCTCGGACTGAGCGCTTGATATATCGATGAGATTACAGGCTACCGATACTAAGGCTTTCGACAAACTTACGACTTTGCTTTACTAATAGGAAGATAAACAAATTACGAATCGAAGGCGGAAAACGCTTAGAAAATGGAAAAGTATCTGTCCTTAACTATTAATCATTAATTTTTAATTAGCTACTACCTATGATTAGGTACATCCGCGTGGGTTTAGTTTTTTGAAAATCCCATTGTAAACTCTTTGATTTACCGTCATAAAAGTATAGTACGCGACAGGTTGAGATGGCAAGTGGGGTGGGGACGTCCCAGACTACCCACACACACTATACTACATAGACCCACATAGACTATTATTGTCACGTACTATAGTCTATGTCACTTTTCAGGTCTTTAACTATACCCATGCAAAAAATCACGTCGTTTCGTTGCTCTGTTGCGACGTAATTGAAGACAAACTAGCAAACAAACACACTATCGCTCTTGGTAGTGATTATTTATGATGCTGAATATTACTCACTAGCTACAATCGTTACAAAATTAAGAATTTTCTCAATAAAATAAAGAAGAAAGAATGGTTACATTTAGAATGTCTCGTCTTATAATATTGATTTGTCTCACGAAAGTCGCACCACTGTATCCGCCTTTAATCACACCGCGAGTGATGTTTATTCAGTTGCAGACCATCGCTAAAGAGCACCTCGATTACTGGAAATTAAGAGGACGCCGTCATGCGCCGAGGATGCTACAATAACAATGAGCCCAAAATACCACAGACATAAGTGACAGGAACGAAAATAATACCGAAGTGCCGCGCTCGTGAGAGAATTTGTTAACGCTCAGTACATCCCTTGTTTTTTAAGAGCACATGTGATAATCATGCACTGATTTATTATTAGATGTTATTGTGCTTTCAGAAAGTAGATATACCTAAATAAAATTTTTCCATAATGTGTGATTTAATTGGAAGAAACGGGTCAGAACACGCATGAGGTAGAGGTCCGTAGCCATGCTACTTACTTAGTTGCTGAAAAATTTGCAGTCGTTATTTCCTAATCGGTTTTTCTAAAAAAAAGCCGACCTATAATACGGATTCGGACTCGCGAACCCTCGGTGCGCGAGTCTGACTCGCACTTGGCCGTTTTTTTATATTTTGTGAATATTATTTTAGCGAGTAGCGACACGATTGCCATATCATACAAATACGTAGGTACCAACCTATGCTAATTTATTTTCCGCTTAATTTTGCAATGAAGTAAAAATTATAGCACTCCATTATTTAAAACGGACATAAAGAATAATGTTCAATTTATTCCTGAAAATATAGCAATTTCTTAAGTAGTAAATGAAGGAATTTATATGATAATAATTCGGTGACCAGGGAGCCGGAGCAAAGGTCAGCCATTTGGACCCAGGCAACATCTTCTCATTAAAGTAAAAATTGCTAATGACTTTATCTCCATATTTTAGCATAAAAACGTCAGCGCTTTGATAAAATTTGCCTTAAAGAAAAATAAAAGTGATATTACAAGACATCTGCATATCTTTTGACGCCTTCTCCCTAGAATTCGTCACGTGGATAGACGCTAAATGTGTTGTTTAATGGATTTTTGTTTTTGATGGCTTTATTGCTAAACCAAGTTTGGGAAGTTCACTTTAGTGTTATTGCTTTGTTTGTATCGTTGACACCCTTCTGATACGATTTTATAGTTTGTTTGTAATGTAGCTACAAATATCAATCACTTTTTATTAATACATGTTATGCGGCATGAACCTACTCACTATTATCCGCTACCTACCTTAGACTGAGGACATTTTATATATTTCAATAGCTTATGCTCGCGACTTCGTCCACGTGGACTACATAAATTTCGAACCTTCAAAATCCTTTCTAAGTGGATACCTTATCTTTACAAAGAACACACCCTCCAAATTTCATGTCTCTAGGACCAGCGGTTTAGGCTGTGCGTTGCTATATATAAGTCAGTCAGTCCGAACTTTGAAATTTTTACATATAGATGACTGAGATCTATAGAGCACACTTTGACTTTGCTCAGATATAAGTCAGAGCAAGTCAGAGTTTAATCGAGATGAGTAGAGATATAAATCATCTTCATCTATATAGTCGTAGTCCTCATTGCTTAGGGTCATAGCCCCTTTCTATTAATCCTATACTTAATGGTAGAAGTTCTCTTGGAATATTAATGCGGTAGGTTCCCAGATCCTTCCGCATATAAATCTATCTCGTTTTTACCTTATCTTATGTCTGAGCAAAGTCAAAGTTTGCTTTATAGATCTCACTATTACGAAGTTAGTGGAATTAATCAGCAGTAGGTGGCAACAACGATAAAGAAGCTTAAAATAATTTTATAACGTTTTCTTATGTAGGTTCTCTTGAATTTTACATAATTTCACGCTTACATTGTTCGACAAAACATAACATTATTATATTCTTAAACAGTAAACAGATTTAATAAACACACGGAAGCAATTCATTCATTAACTTGTAGATACTGTATTATTAACCCCGAGCTGTTTACATTATGGGCTGAGAGCCCGTCGGAAATCATGACGTGTTTAATTTCATAATAGAACAGCTGTTTTACCTCAAAAATTTACTTCGCCTGTTCTTCAACTTCGCGACTCTTTTAGATATGTGGGTTACTCTGGTTCTCCTACGGATCTCCTTATTGCTCAATTGATCACGTAGAGAAACTCCAAGCATAGTTCTCTCCATCGCCCACTGACTTGAGTGACTCTGAGCTTTTTTAATAAGTCAGGAAGTCGCAGGGAGCTGTAGGATTCGGCGGCGCAAGATCTTGGAGTGTGGAAGTCCCCGCAATAGGCCTATGTCCAGCAGTGGACATCTATCGGTTGATAATGATGATGATGATGATGTTTTTCCACTTCGTTTCACTTTTTGTAAGTTAGGTCCCCATCCCAAAAGTTTGTTGTGATTCTTCGCTTCAAAGTTCACAAAAAGAAAATCATAACTTGTTCAGCCCGCAATCGGACAGTTGGATCTAGATTAGACAAACCTTGCAAAATTTTAGTTAATATCAAGCACTTCCTATTTAATTCCTACGGACTCTCGAGCTGTTTCAGATTCGTCCTCGGGCATAATAAAGTTCGCCGCTCAATGATTATGGGCCCTTTGAAAATAAACTCTGAACTCGGCTCCGCTCTTTTATTTTTGTTTAGTTTACTTTCCTTCCCCGGGCTATGAATATCATCGTTATTCTTTGCAAGTTCTCTGTAAGTTCTTTTAGTTACTTTTCTATTGATACTTTTGTGTTTTAAGATATTTTTTTTTCGATTTCTTCATTTTTCTCTGATTTATTGTTTTAAGACCTGTGCATCAACTATCTTTGGATCCTTATAAAATTAGAGTGAAAATAAGTTAGAAAGCTTTTTGTTTTAATATTTTTATATTTTTTGTATGAGATTTTTTTTGTTACTAAAGGAAAGCAAGACCTTTTAGGACCTTACTGTAATGAAAAGCCTTATGTCTATACAACTCTTTGTATAGCTAACTAGTACCTAAGTACCGTGGAAATTTAGAAAACCCAACCTATTCCTTGTCTACATTATAAAGCAAGTTAGGTACTTATGCTTCAGCTTTCTAGGTCCAAGGGTTTAGGCTGGGTATTGATGAGTCAGTCAGAGAATAAGTCTGAGCTAACAAAATATTTTGGCATTCGAAGATAATCTCGAGAATGGATTCAGGGAGTTTTCAGATAATTATAAGTAGGTATTCGTTGCATTAAACTCAAACTCAAATCATTTAGTTTGAATATGGTAAGAGAAAAGACTGGCGTGGAATCGTATCCCGCGTTCCTATTAAGCCAACATAATAACCCTGTAGATAAACGTCCAATAGAAGGAAATAAGACGGTCCTAGAGCTCTGCCGACATACCAAATAGAGAGCCTACTTTTAATATAAGCAACAAAACTTATTTTATCATGGTACTTGAGATTAAAATAAATAACCCTTTGAAAGTCAATTAAAATAAAGCGCCGTGCTTCTAAATAACTGATGTCACAAAAATGTGCTTCCGGAGGTTCCCGGTATAAAATTATATTCCTCGTACATTCATCATTCCCTTGCATTGTATTTCGGTAGCGTGTCAGGCTATAAATATTAACTTTCCTGTTTGTTTCCACCTCTTAGACCTCGTAAAGTTAATATCTTATATTAATATTTATTAATATGTGAATGTCTCGACGTGCGATGTTGGAATAGGTGAAGAGGTGGTGATCAATTTAAATGAACTATGCTTATTAAATTTGTCTAAACGTTTCGTATGGCAGATACACGTCGATCCTAAACGCAACAATGGCCGATAAACTACGTGTGTATAAGATGATTTTTATTTATTTCCGTAGACATCCGCTAAGAAAGGATTTTTGAAATTTTTATTCTTAAGGGGGTAAAATAGGTCTGAAATTTGTAGTCCACGTGGACAAAGTCGCGGGCATAAGCTAGTACAAACTAAATAGGAATTAACCCACGAATTTTGTCTTATAACGCGACAAAATTGTGTAAAGACAGCGGAAAATGTGTCGTAAAAATCTGCGTTATATTTCTGATGACAATTTTATTTTTCCAGTTCATTTAGTTTATAATTGGTAAGTGGAGCATTTAAAATACCCTACATTCTAGTACGAGTAAATCCTAGAGCTATTTTTTACAAATTGAGCTTGCTAATACGACATAAGTCCTGCGATCGCCGGCTCTTTGTCCATAAAGTCGTGCATAATAAAATGTTAAGTTAACTTTATGATGCAATAAATAGACATTAAGTCCCTATTACTAAATTTTTATTTTATTAAACTTCTCATCCATTTACAATAGGATGACGAAGATAGCAATATTGTGTAGGAATATTTCATTATCGTAATCTTATCGTGATTCTAGTTAAAAGGTGTCACGATAAAAGTAATAATATTGAATAACAAAATACGTTAATGGCCATCAACTTACATAGGAAATAATAATAATTTGTTTGCATAGTAACTATAGTACGCGACAGCTTTAGATGACAATTGGGATGGGGACACCACGCACACCCGCACGTTACCCGTGCTCTCCCGCACCGGGTTAGCGCGGGGGCTGTGCGGGTGTGATTTTTTGCATTTTTTGCATTACCTATAGATCAAGACCTGGAGAGTGACATAAACTACTTTTTATCCCGGGAAATCAAAGAGTTCCCACGGGATTTTTAAAAACCTAAATCCACGCGTATGAAGTCGCGGGCATCGGCTAGTTGGTCAATATAATATAAAAAAGCATCCTCAGGTCAGATGAATAATTAGAATATTTTTAGTGACTCAAAAGATAGATCACTTGAAATTAGTGAAACCAGACTCAATATTCGCTAAGCCACCGATTTTGTAACGGGCACGTATTTATTATATTTGTTAGTTGTTCATTAAACTGCTCTCATTAAAAACTCCTGGAAACTGAATCCAGGGAGGGAAAGATTAAAGCATCACAAACATGAAAGATCGAGACCTCGGAATTAGATTTTCACGAATCAAAAACGAATTTGTAATATGATAGAGCGCCGTTATTCTCAGAGTTTTGAAATTGCTCTACGATAACAGATTGACTTCTTGCCGACCGACTTTAGTCTTTATTGCTTCGTGATAAGGTTCGTTAAAACGGGAACTAGTTTTTTGGCCGTCCACCCAGCCGGAAGATTGCTCCTTCGATATGATTAAAAGGGTGAGGACTGTTTTATGTGGCAATTAAGGATTTCTGTTCCTTTGAGTTCCCGTTTCCATGATGAAGCGAGGAAATTGTGGTGTATGATTACTTATTTAGTGAATGCCGGATGGATTAGTCAATTGTGGATTATAAATAAATTAACAGCTTTTATTTATTTAACAGTTTTTTTACCTATATTTTATTAAATTTGTATAACGCGAACTCGCCATCCTCACATAAACTTCAACAGTTTCTAGAGGATGGCGAACTGTTTATTTTAAAATGTATTATTGAAATTTACGTGATCAATAATAATAATAATAAAAAAATAGGTATTGTTCTCATATAATCATTTTCATATTATTTACTGAAAAGACTGGTTGTACAATTATGTCAGAATAAGTTGATTTTTTGAAACGTTTCCAAAAAATGTTTGTCTAAAATAAAAAAACACAAAACAAACAAACATTTTTTATTTCCATGTATTTTTTTTGTAAAACAACGACTACATTTTGTCGATGAAACAGTTCGTAGTCACGAAAAAAAGCTACGACTTTGAAAATTTTTGGTTGAAAAATTCAATTTCAGATTAAGATTCCCCATAACACCAAAAACGCATATACCTACTACAAATAAGTGCTATAAGTAATTATATTTTTAAACTTTAGCTTAGGCCCAGTTGCATAACAGGCGGTTAAGGTTAGTTACTGGTCAACTCTTAAAGGTTCGTACGCACCTGAGCGGCGCGGCGCGGCGCTTCAGTCCGACTGCAGAACGCTTCACCTCAGGCCGCTCGACGGTGCCTACCGCACTACAACTTCAGTACGCGGCAGCTCGCGTCACTTGCGCGTCACTTTTACACCCGTTCGCGTACGAGCAACAACGTCGCAAGATGAGCGACAGTGAAGAGGATTTGATTATTATTTCTTTGTTGTGCAGAAGAAGAACGAATTATCGAAGAGAAAAAACCGGCCAAGTGCGAGTCAGGCTCGCGCAATGAGGGTTCCGTACTACAGTCGTATGATTTCGATAATTCAAAAACTATGATGCATAAAAATAAATAAAAATCTGTTTTAGAATGTACAGGTGAAGACCTTTCATATGATACCCCACTTGGTATAGTCACTCACTTCGAAAGTTGAAAATACTAATTATTAGTTCATGACCACAATTTAATTTTTTTTGTGTGATCTAACCCTAAATTCACGGTTTTCAGATTTTTCCCCAAATGTCAGCTATAAGATCTACCTACCTGCCAAATTTCATGATTCTAGGTCAACGGGAAGTACCCTGTAGGTTTCTTGACAGACAGACGGACAGACAGACAGACAGACAGACAGACAGACAGACAGACAGACAGACAACAAAGTGATCCTATAAGAGTTCCGTTTTTCCTTTTGAGGTACGGAACCCTAAAAAAGAAGAAGAAATGGATTGCTGACATACCAAAGTCACGCTATCAAGAAGGATATCACATTTTGTTTCCTCGCCTTCTTAATGACTCTGTACCATTTCACATTTACTTCAGAATGTCGAAGACAAAATTCTATATGCTATTGCCTAATAGTTTTTGTGGAAATTACATTAGAAACAATAGGTATACCACACAGGTCGGTAATATAATCCTACAAGAAACCTATGTCCAGCAGTGGACATATCTATCGGTTGATGATGATGAAGATGATGATAGTTTTTATGGAAATTATAAAAAAATATTTATGCATATCCATACTTATATTATTATCAACGCAAAAGTGTATTTGTCTGTCTATCTACTAGCTTTTCACGGCTCAACAGCTTAACCGAATTTGATGAAATTTGGTACAAAGTTGAATTACATCCCGGGGAAGGACAGGCTACTTTTTGTCCTGGAAAATGAAAGAATTTCCACAGGATTGTTAAAGGCCCATTTATATGAAGTTTGGACCAGAGGTAGCTTGCATTCCGGGAATTGACAGAGGTAGGCAACTTTTTATCCCGGAAAATCAAAGAGTTCACACGGGATTAAAAATCTTAAAAAAAATGCAACTAGATGATGCCTGCGACTTCGTCCGCGTGGATTTAGATTTTTCTATAGGTGAGCACATTTCCGGGAATTACCTACTAGTACCTATATACCTGAGATAGATTATACCCTGTAGGATAAAAGTAGCCTATGTGTACCTACACATAGGCTAGTTTTATCCCGAAAATCAAAAAGTTTCCACGGGATTTTTAAAAAACCTACATCTACGCGAACGAAGTTGCGGGCATCAGCTAGTCCCTTATGTGGGCAACACAGAAAACCTGGCATCTGTCACCCGTCAGTGGAGGTGTGACAGCGCGCGGGAGTAAAAAGAGGGACGATATAAAAGTAATTAAGGGAGATATAAGTACTAGGTGATTAATTAAGCTAGATATAAACTAAGTGGATGTGACAAGTGTACCTGAATATAAGACTGTGGACATTGGAACTGCGTTTGATTCATATTAGGGTCATCCCAAGACTAATAAACCCGGATTGGAGGTTAAGTTGTTTATATCAGAAGATTGGATGTGATTCATGCCCAAAAATGCGGGTCTATCCTGGAAGATGTTAAAAGTGCCTGTACAAGACGCATAGCAACATATTTATTAGGTACTTATATCGGAAATTATATGAAGAAACCTACCTGAACGAATAACAAAGTGAATATGAAAAACATACAAACTGCAATGGTGCTACACTATTACTTTGGGAGTACTTGAGTAGACCTGTGTCGAGTTGGAGGACTTGTCTCCAACGCAACTACTCGAGATTGGTTTGAGGAAAGCACCTTATACTGTCTGGAACAAGCAGAAGTACGTAGGTCGATGGGTCCAATGCATCCATAGGTTGTATTGAAAGCGGTGAATCTGTGTACTTACCTTCTTACAGTGGATGTTCATTAAAGCATGGGTGAATATTAAGAGTGCCTAATGTAAGATTACTGCATCAAAATACCTAAGTAGGTATTTGATAAGTCACAATATTACCAATTGATACTTTTAGAACAGAGTAAGTGAAGGCTATAATTATTAATAGTAAGTAGATATCAGCATTATGACTTATTTGAGAGTTCAAAGTAAGGGATTATAGTTTTATTCTGACCGCTTTAATGGATTATTATGTAGGAACATACCTAGCCCAAGATTTGATCTATGAAGTTATAAGTAGTATTAGTATTAATTTCAAGACTGGATGCAACGCACCGTAGTACTAACACCTTGTATTTTAAAATCGAAATAAGGTAATAAGTGATATCAAATACTTTAAACCAAATAGGCACCTACCTATATTAAAGTAGAATCAAGAAAACAATTAGATTATTATGTAGGTAAGTACTTGATACATGAGCTAATGTAGAAATAAAAAAGTAGAGTTTATTTGCTAGAATGTGGTACAATTTGGTCGTAAATCTGTTTTGATCTAACACATTCAACCAATAACTGAGTGTGCAAATTATTACCTATAGTACATTATCATAGCATAATAAAATGTGAAAATTTAGAATGAATAATATCTACTTAACTCATTTATATATAACTTTATCTATCTAGGAAGTAATGTTGACAATATAATTTTATTCAAGTCTTAATTTAAATCATTCAACAATCATTTTAAAAAAGAAATATGTACATGTGCTTTAGTTAAAAATAGAAATAATAATCTTACAATAACAACGGTCATATCTACATCAATGGGTCAATCAATGGTTTTAGTGCAAAATTTGGGTTATATACAGGGGTCTGATATAATCAAGTAGGTATGTACTTGATACTGGTGTCACTTAAATGCAATATTTTCGAGATTATTCAACTGTTACCATTTTTTTCATGTTCGACAACTTTTCTGATGATGTCCACGACCATGTGACCCCGACTTGACGATGAGGTCGACGAATGTGAGATGAACAAGTGGTTTTGGCCGGCATCTGTGGTGGAGAAGTGCACATAACCTTCAAGTTGTGATTAGAAGCAGTCATGTACCTGCATGGATCGGATAAGAACACAGTAACTCTTGGTGTGAGGCCTGTTATAATGATACAAAAGAAAAAAAAGCCATCCCTGCCTGCCTCATTATGATGGAGGGTGTAACCTCAAGGTATTGTTATGTAATACAGTAATAAGAAGGTAAGAAACATCTGAATACTACTATGGTTAATTGAAGCAAATCTAGTTTACCTAGTAACTAAAATAAAGTCTTGAAACTTTGAATTGAATAGTCTCAATATGAGTAGTTATTCTTGTTTAATTAAATAATTACATACTTAACTATACACATAGTAATATTTTAGTACAATTTAAGGATAGAATGCCTGAAATATGTGTCAGGTGCATGTGTTTTCATAACCTACCATTTAATGTAAGATTTTTGGATTTGGGTCTATGGTAGGCATGGTATGGTTGTGAGAATGATAGACAGTGATAGGGAGACTAATAGAGTCGATTGCTAGATGCACCCATTTAATACCTATCTACCGACTGAATAGTCTGTATTATGTACTGACAGACATAGATCAACCCGCAGGCCCTGCATAATCAAATATGATTTGAGTTCTCTACTAAGCTACTACTGGACACAAAGAAAAGATTTTGGAAAATTCTACCTGGGGTGGATCAGCTAATAAATAATTAATTGGTCCACTAGATAAAGTAGGTAACATTGAACCTATTTTGAATCTGTAGGTTTACTTATTCGACCAAATTAGAGTTATTAGATTACTTTGAATACCTAGTAGGTATAGGGTATGAAATATCAGGTTTGAATTAATCTAACTATGTACATACCAGAAACAGAAAGACATACAACACTCATGCTCACGAAAGTAGCCATGTGGATGTTGGAATTTTATTTGATTCTTATACCAATAAAATTTATATTAAGTGCTAGTATGTACTTTTGTTCCGCTTGCTCACCCTTGTGAAAATTATAAATTACATTGGCTGCAACTACCATTTAAGGAGAGGTGAGGTTATGAAAGGAAAATGAATTGAATCATTATTATATTAACCTAAAGTGAATTTAACTGATCAGATCAGATGAAAATAAATAAATGGAATTGAATTAAAATATTTATTTATCAGCATAACAGTGGTTCTTTCAAATGTTCTTAGAGTTTTATAATTAAAAAGGTAAAATTATATGGGCTATCACATTCATATAAAGTCACTAGTGGCTGGCATCCTCTTATACTAATAGATGACATGCATTCGTGATTTTTAGAATTCGGAAAATAACAATAATAATAAAATAAAAATACGTTTCCACTTCTCATGCTCGTAAGGTTCTATTTTACGCTGGCTATAAGAGGACTAAAGTGCGTTTCATGCTGTTATGCACAAGGTATTTATAGGTAAACAACAGTCTCTCTGAATGACATATGGATGAGAAAGAATGTATGTAATTTCTATGGTGCCAGTGAACTTTTGCACTTGTATTGAGGTTGCGACCTATACCTACAAACTCATTACAGCACCCTCATTTAATCCCTACTCTTTTCGATCAATCTATAGATATGTACTTATAGTAATATTATTGTTACATTTCCTCGCAATCGAAGTGAAAAGCAGTGTTTATAACTCTGCTCAAGTGGCTTGTTTGGTGCCCTTGTTGTACAATCTGCTATCATAAATCAAAGCCTTTAGGTACTTACTACCTCGGAAAAACACGCACTGAACAACAGGTTAACTACCAAGTACATCATATTTACTGTTGTTATTATTGGATTGGCTTACCAACTTAATAGATGATACTATCTGCTGTAATAATAGAAATTCGAAAGAAATACTAAGTTACGAAGTTCAATTTTTATGTACGAGTAAAGGAAACTTTGAAACATGTGTCTCTAATAACAAAAGAGAGTTACGAAGGTGTTATTAAATGAAGTGGCAATGACTGTGGCAATCAGTGGCGTGCAATTCATAGAGGCATAAAAGTACTGCTTACCCTAGTTGAAATGACCAGTGCCCATTTTTCTTTATGACCTGCCATTCAGTAGGTCTATATAAGGTGTATCTAAGGCCTATCTTACTAATGCTTACCCTGGCTTCGAACTCTGTGCACGCCACTACTGGCAATGTTATGTATTACAGGGTCTGGACTGTTGTATTTCTTTATATAGCCTACTAACACATAATTTTATCATATCGTTGTTTATCGGGTATAAATAATACACGAATAATTCGATCTCTGACTTAGGTTTAGATCTGAAATAAGAAATGAAATTGTCAGTATACAGAGAAGTGTAAATCTTAACCTTGCAAGCCCCATCGGATAAATAGTGGAGAAACGGATTCCCTACTTTTACTGCCCAAATTTTGACTAGCTATTTGACTTTGGAAAAAGGAGCTTATGAGATGCATATTTTTACTAAATAAATAAATTATTAATATAATTATTATAAACAAAAGACGGATTGCTCTCTTGTGTGTGTGCCCTTAAATTATATTAAAATTTCAAACGAGTTGCACAATTATTATCACTTGCAGACATTACACGTAGGGCGATTGTCTAAAACCTGCATCAATCATTATTGTTCTGATTGGCTGAATTTGTGCGATTCTTGTTGCAACAATGCATTGTGGCCAATAGTGAGCGAGCATTAACCAATCAGAGATGATTGCGATCGTGACATTGTAGCTGTCAAACAACCGCGGTAGAGCCCACGGTGAACTAAAGGTGTTTACTACTGTAGATACTCCACAAATCGTTGAGAATATCGATTTGAGTATTGAGTTCAGTAGTCTCGATAACTAGTCTTTCAAATCATTAATCAAATTACTAAAAGCCATAAAGCAAATTAAGAAGAAGATTAATCAAATGAGGTATTAAGGGAGCAAACACTTAGCGGGTTTGCCATAACCGTTGACACTATAATATTCATTCTATTGACTGTACACAAATAATCGCTTCTGGTGGCTGAAAAAAAAATGGTGTTTAATATTGTTATGATATAACGTGTCATTGTTATAAATGTGATTATTATTTTTAGACTCTAAACAAACTGACAACCAGTGAATGAGAGAAAAGGATACCGACTTATGTATGGACTGAGTCCTGGTGTGATAAGCGGTGATCCCTGAGTATATTAGAAACGAATACCGACTTATGTATGGACTTACTCCTGGTGCGATAAGCGGTGATTCCTGAGAATATCTGAAAAGAATACCGACTTATGTATGGACTTATTCCTAGTGTGATAAGCGGTGATTCTTGAGAGTATTTTATGATAACCTAAGGAGCAAATAAGAGAGAAGAATACCGACTTATGTATGGACTTATTCCTGGTGCGATAAGCGGTGATTCCTGAGAATATCTGAAAAGAATACCGACTTATGTATGAACTTATTCCTAGTGTGATAAGCGGTGATTCTTGAGAGTATTTTATGATAACCTAAGGAGCAAATAAGAGAGAAGAATACCGACTTATGTATGGACTTATTCCTGGTGTGATAAGCGGTGATTCTTGAGAGTATTTAATGATAACCTAACAAGCAAATAAGGGAAACGAATACCGACTTATGTATGGACTTATTCCTGGTGCGATAAGCGGTGATTCCTGAGAATAGTTGAAAAGAATACCGACTTATGTATGGATTTATTCCTGGTGTGATAAGCGGTGATTCTTGAGAGTATTTTATGATAACCTAACGAGCAAATAAGAGAGAAGAATACCGACTTATGTATGGATTTATTCCTGGTGTGATAAGCGGTGATTCTTGAGAGTATTTTATAATAACCTAACAAGCAAATCAGGGAAACGAATACCGACTTATGTATGGACTTATTCCTGGTGCGATAAGCGGTGATTCCTGAGAATAGTTGAAAAGAATACCGACTTATGTATGGATTTATTCCTGGTGTGATAAGCGGTTATTCCTGAGAATATTTTATGATGAACCAACCGGCAAATGAGAGAAAAGAATACCGACTTATGTATGGACTTATTCCTGGTGTGATAAGCGGTAATTGCTGAGAATAGTTTATGTAATATACCTTGTCCCAATTGTGTCAAAGGTTGTCTATTTTATATGTTCCAAATGAGACATATTGTTATTGGAAAATTTAATTCATGTCCCAATTGTGACATACAGCAAGTGGAAATTTTTGATTTTGTAGCAATCGTGCCAAAGGAGGGCAGCATTGACTATAATATAAACCTAAGAATAAGGAATCAAGAATGACAAATGGAAGGTGGCAATACTAACGTAAACAATGGATCGTATTCCGGTGACAAAAGCTGGTCCTAGTAAGAACCAACAAACGAATTGGAAAACGGCTGACGAAGCGTCTGAAAAATGACGAACAATAATAGTCTGGTAAAACCTGATTCGATAATCCCGATGCGAGTGGACGGTGATCTTCAGTATGAACTTCAGCAACTGATCGGGTCGCGATGGTGACAAGAGGGAGTCCAGTTAAGTTGATGGAAAACAAGCAGACTAACTCGGTCGGCAAGTGGAAAGGGTGTATCCTTTTTATTAATAATAATAGATTTATCTACAGAATAGGGGTACAGAAGTAGATATCATGGTTGGAAATCACTTTACCTGTTCTAGCAGATACTAATGTTCAAGGGTTACTTAAATTCAAATTAAAGTTCTTATAATGGACGTATTCAGTAATAATATATTAATTATGTCTTGCTGAATTCGGTACGTAGTAGAAGTTGTATAGACCCTTTAAAGTAGATCTAAAATGACATGCTGATTGTAAATGCTAAATATCGGTTCATGTTAATGTACATCTTCGCAGTCACTCATTGTATTACGTTGATGTTTGGTGGAAACAGCACAGTACAGAGCAAATTCTTAAATACTATTTCAAGTAACATATATTCCAATAGACTATATAAGCAGTTCGCGCACGAAGGCTTGCTTACTTCACTCGCTAGGTATTAATGTATGGATCGTTGATATGTTACCAAAGCGTATAAGTACACCAATGTATCACGAAATAATTTCCTACATCTTTGTCATTCATTTGTCACACACTGACACGAGACAAGCAACGGTGACCGATGCAGCAATTCACGGCTCAGCATGACGCTGGGTTGGTGCAGCGTTGGGTGCTGTCTGTCCTCAATCACCGTGTTCAAGTTAACCATATTATCATAAGAGGACGAGGGTCTCTGGCATCGTTCGTCCTTACGCGCTCAAGAATGTACAAGAATGGAAGTTTCCAGAAATCAGATTTTATTGTATGTTACATCAATTAAGTCTATAGTGCCATCAAGGACTCGTTGCTTGCGAGACAATAAAATGGAGCAACAAAACGCCGTCTGTTGCGCTCTCTATCGCACTTACGGGGCTTATGGTAAACACAGTTATGCATGCATCTACCCCTAGTGCAAGGATGATATGGGGCATCACGGGTAACGAGTTTATAATAATACAATAATACCTTGGCTAACATAATTGTGACTTATTTTGTTATATTAATAATAGTATTTGTTGTACTACAATCGAGATAGAGTCAGAGGCAGTCGTCTCAGTTATTTGAAAATATAGGATTACATTGTGCACATTGTAGATCTCATAGTGATCTGTACTGTGTATCATTATCAATTAGTGGATTCATGTTTCTTTAAATTTCTGAAATAATATTACAATCGCGGTTCTTAGCCATAGCTTACGGACGCGTCCCATGGTTTGTTTCACGCTTTAACCTTGTGTTTTGTTGATTTATTTATTTTATATAGTTGTAATAATACCTAGCTGTAAATTATTAACTATTCAAATTATGTTTGGGAAGGCACTGGCCCCTAAGACACGGGATTTCCTAGTTTAGGGGTCAGGATTCCAGAGAGTTGATTACTGTACTGAGTTTTTTAAATAAATAAATATATTATATTATTATTAAATAAATAAATATATTATATTATATTATTATAATATGATTATTGGGGGTCTCCTTAGAATACATTGTGGTTTGTTTCGATCTTAGTACTTATTAATAATAACAACTACATTTAACCATATTATTTATCTTGATTTCGTAGACATAGGTTCAATATTCAATAATTCAATTTGATAGGTAATTATCTTTTATTGTTATTCAAGTAGAGTACAAAATATGGTCACATAATATCTGTGCCGACATCTCTGCCTTTCTGGTCTGCAAAATTATTTTACAATCATTATTCATATACTTACCGATATTGCTTAGTATAATACTACATATATGCAATTAAAGATTGGTATATGGTTTTCTTATTATTTGTTTTACGTTACATACTTATATTGTAATATTATTATTTTTTTCAACGGTGTCAATCAGTAGGTACCACTTGAGAATAATTAAATGTCAATTCACGATAGTCAAATTGGTAATTCATGAAACACTACAAAGACATTATAATCAAGGTCAACTCATATCAAATATTTATCAATTGTATGAGAACATTGGATTATAAGATATTCTTTTAATTTATTTTTAAGTTTAAAGAAATTATGAAGTCTACAGAAGTAGTTAGGTTCATTGGTATATTGTAGAACTTTGTGATTAATTTTGTATAAAGTGTTAGTAATGGTCAATGGGATCCAACAACTCTTACCATATCTCTTAAAATGTTTATACTAATGAAAATATTGTATTTGTGTTGCATTAGAGCATTATGTAGGATTAGAATTCATGTCATTACAGTGGTAAGAAGGAAAGGGCAAACAAACTTACTTTAATTGAAAACTGATAGTGACATGGTTTAAAATCATAGAGTACTTAGCACTCAGAATTCAAGTTGGTGATAATTCACCATCCTTCTTTTCTTTCCTCGTTGTTGTTTTGTTTAAGTTTGATTATATTTTATTCGCTTTAAATGCAATTTACCAAAGATGTTTTATAATTCTCATAATTAGTATTGCCACATTTGCCATGCAAATATTTATTCACGTATTACTAAATACAAATACAAACTTGAAGAATATGTAGTTCATAATAATATTTAAAAATTAAATTATTGATTTCACTATAATTTCCTTGTATTAAGTATTAACATGAATTGTGTTGATTTCAATATTTGATTATACTATTGTGAATTGGTTGTATACGTATATCACTAACAATAACTAGATTATAGAATTTTCTTAATATCAAGCTTAAATCAGAATGACTTATAGTATTTACTATTTACTTATCTCAGTGTGATTTGTTGTGTATTTATAAGAATTAGACTTACAGATGTTGATTGCAATGTACATAATGATTATTGATACCAGTATTTTGTAGGTCTCATTGGCACTTGTTTTGTGCACTTGTTAAATCTAACAATGTTAGCTTTGATCTGTTAGAGGAATTATTATACTAATCATATTAATTATAATATTAAGGTATTCTATGTTGCTCCTATTGAGTTATGGGTATGAGGGCATTACCCTCGGTTGGAAGGCCGAGTGGTCAGATATGGGGACATATCTGGAGCAGGATGGACGACTGTGGGCAACACAGAAAACCTGGCATCTGTCACCCGTCAGTGGAGGTGTGACAGCGCGCGGGAGTAAAAAGAGGGACGATATAAAAGTAATTAAGGGAGATATAAGTACTAGGTGATTAATTAAGCTAGATATAAACTAAGTGGATGTGACAAGTGTACCTGAATATAAGACTGTGGACATTGGAACTGCGTTTGATTCATATTAGGGTCATCCCAAGACTAATAAACCCGGATTGGAGGTTAAGTTGTTTATACTTAGGTTCTGTGGAAATTACATTAGAAAAAGCATTTTCGCAAAATGTCTTTGTTTTATGTGCAATAGAATATATAAAATAGGCAGGTAAACACAGGTACATATTATATCTAAATACCTATATAAAAGAAAAAGGTGACTGACTGACTGATCTATCAACGCACAGCTCAAACTACTTGACGGATCGGGCTGAAATTTGGCATGCTGGCTAGCTAACTAGCTAATATGACGTAGACATCCGCTAAAAAGGGATTTATGAAAATTCAACCCCTAAGGGGGTAAAATAGGGGTTCGAGATTTGTGTAGTCCACGCGGACGACGTCGCGGGCATAAGCTAGTATAATATAAATACAAGTACAACAATAGGTAGGCATATTTCCGAAACTATTAATTCTACCTAGATGAAGTAGGTAGGTATAATATGTACATAATATATTATAGTTATTTAATCAGGATTATTTTTACCATTGATGTTTTCTCATAACGCTCGGAGAGACATTTATACATTTAGACACTGGGAAGGGGGGAAGCCGACATCCTAGGGGTTGGGACCTTTGAGGATATACTTCTAAGAGCATGAGGAACACGTCATGTGTCAAAAATTAAACCTACGTTATTTATTTTGAGGTCTATCTTGCCGATTCTTGCCTGTACTTTAAATACCTAACAAGATGCGCGTGTATCTTATTCGAGCGACGTACGCATACTGAAGCGCCGCGCCGCGCCGCTGGGTATGTCGCACTAGCGTCACTGCACTGCGCGTCGCTTCAGTGCGCTTCAAAATATTCTCTCCAGCCGTGCCGCGCGGCAACGCGCGGTGAAGCGCCGCGCCGCGCCGCTCTAGTGCGATATGCGCCATACAAAATGATAGAAATGATATTTTGAAGCTCTGTGCCGCGACGTGAAGCTCACTGAAGCGCCGCGCCGCGCCGCTCAGGTGCGTACGAACCTTAACACTAATAAATAGAAAAGTGGGATAAAGAAGTTAATATTCATACCTCACCGATTAAGGTAACACTTTGGTGCACACACAGAATATATTGCTTATCTTGACGGTCAAAATTTAAATATAACTGTAACATTACCACAGTTCTCGACAGTTAAGGAAATTGCAATAAAACGTTGTGGCTTCAACGTCACTGGCAGGCGTCAAATGTTGCTACATTTGATGCTAAGTAGCCTATGAAACGCCTATTGTTCCTTGCTTTCACATTACCCACATAGCCTAATACCTAGGTATTTGACATAATATCGTCGATTCAGGATCAAACCGAGAGTTCCTTCACTCTAGTTCACTCTGACATTACTTTAAACACCTGACATGTAACTGGACCTTACAAAAATATTATTTAGACGTAAAAAAAGTATCCAACAGATGCAAACATGAGTTAATTAACCCATTATTGTTCGTGTTTTAATTGATTTATAGCATTCCTAATTTCCGGAAAACAACTTTTTAGCGAACAAAATTAAGTAATTTCGAATGGGAACTTTTCTCTGTTGAAAGCGCAAACAACCAAACTTTCCACTTACAGTGGTTTGTTACCGATATCCGTTTGAAAATTATACAGTTGGGATTTAATTTTGTATAGATGAAATATAATATTTTGTTCTTTTTGAAGTAGTTTTTAGGGTTCCGTACCTGAAGGGTGCCAACGAGATCATATTACTAATAAGGCACCGTCCGTCCATCCGTCCGTCTGCCTTTCATCTGTCTGACTGTATATCGTGAATCGTAATAGGTAGAGAGTTGAAATTTTCACAGAATAATATGTATTTCTATTGCTGCCATAACAACAAGGTAGGTAAGTAATAAAAAATTCCAAACGGCCGCAATAAAAAGTAAAAAGTGTTATTTCTCGTACTACAGTACGGAACCCATCATGTGTGTATCCGACTCGCACTTGACTGAATTTTGTTATTTACTTAATTAAGTAAAGTTCCAAAGTTCTACAGTTTTCTCTATCTTTTTCTTTCCTTGCATCTTTCCTGAACGAAACTTATATCTACTTATTAACTTACTAGCTGATATCCGCGACTTCATCCACGTGGATTTAAATTTTTAAACTATCTATCTCTAATTTTCCGGGATAAAAAGAAGCATACGTTAATCTCCGGCTCGCAAGCTATCTTTGTACCCAATTTTGTCAAAATAGGTTAAAGAAATGGGCCGTGAAATGCTAGCAGACAGACAGATAGACAAACAGACAGACAGACACACTTTCGCATTTATGTAGTCTGGATTAATCTAAAGCAGTTCGTATGGGTAGGTCACAAACGATAGCCACTAAGACAGGAGTAGTCCTACCGTACCGGTAAGTACATCGTGGGAGGACCGACAGTCCACTGGAGCAAAGACTCTCAAGATAAACGTGTATAAAGAAGTAGAGTAAGAATAGAGATCAAAGCTTTAGCAAAACGGCGTCTTTAAAAATAAGATGAAATTCAACGAAAACAATAAATACAGAGTGGTCGAAACGAAAGAAAAATTCAATGGCCACTTATAGAACCTTAATCTTCGTATTGTTCATTATTTAATTTGTGGGGCATTGTTTTAATGAATCAGTAGGTAGCATGAATTGCGCGATGTCCTCGTTTTTCTCTGCAGTATTTTGTTTTCGCGACAGCCGGAAACGGATATAGAGGGAGACAGAATAATAGCCGTCGGAAATGGTCAGACATGGTGGAATCTTACTTTTTTCTCTCATACGCTGGACGTTACTAGCTCAATACTGAACTCGTTTTACGGGAATACAGTCCTTATGAATTTGAATTTAAAGCTCTGTATTGTTCATTTAATGTGAACTGTGTTTTAAAATTACGGGTACTAGAGTTTCAGTAGAGCGTAACGCAATGTATGCACATGCAGGGATGTACGTTCTCAAAGATAAAATCCTACAGAATTCTTGGTATTCATACTAGATGACGACTTAAGTGGGCATACGGCTCCTATTAGTATTTTCTCCGTTCTTGTACTATGATGAATTTAAAATAAGGTGAAATAGTTGGTATGAGAATTTTGAATGGCTTATAATTATATGAATACCCTTTGTCGATTTTGTAGGTCATTAATTTAGTATTTTTCGAATACAATATCTAATCGGAATTAGTTTTCAAATAATAATATGTAGTTTTCTATATTAATACATAATAATAATATTCACTAGTAAATGATAATGGAATTAAATAGTTGTCGCAAAAGTGCGTTAAAGTTGTAAAGTTGTAGCGAAACGATTCCATAGTCAAGCGATGTTGACCCATAAATAAATGATCACTAAAGTGATATTTTGGTGCTATATTAAGTTATTCAAAACGCAAAATCTTCATCGTCATTCGATAGACGTCCACTGCTGGACATAAGCCTATTGAAGGGACTTCCACACGTCACGGTCCTGCGCCACCCGTATCCAGCACCCCTTTGCGACAGGTCTGAACTCTGATGACGACTCTTCAGGCCCAAAATGTTTCTGTCTACTAGTTGGTGGGTGGGTCCAATCTCGTACCAGAAAGCCTAGCGCTGACAGAACCCATACTGGGTGGGCAAACGCGAAATAATAATAATAGACAATTAATGGTCACTATTTTTTTGTATACTTTAATTTCTTTGAAAAGTTCAGAGTTAAAAAACGACCTAATATTTTAAGAAAAGAAAATTTATTTCTCTTGTGCCAGAGGAAAGTAAATAAAAATGTTCCGCGTCAAACTTTGGCTAGTTGACAGAGACGGTTCAATTCAGGGGGGATAAAATAATATTATCACTGGCCCGGGTGAGTGGGAAAGTCCATTTGTGTTATTAGAAAACTTAAAATGTTTAGGACATCTGTGTCTCCTTGGAAGGGAATGATAACAATAATGTCTGTTTAATTTTTTTGGGGGTTTCTGTGAATACTTCATTGGTGTTTTGCGTTGAGTTTTTCTAAATTATTCCTGAAAGCACACCCGTGTAATGGATTGTAGGGAGAACTTTTTGTTATATTATTGAGTAATATTTTTAATACAATCATTTTGCATATTTTTCCACTGCAAGACAACAATAATGAAGATTTCCATTCTGCAACATTTGGCTCTACATTGTTAGTACTATATACTAAGTATTATACTTTTGCATTAGGGAATTTCGTCTTTGAAAAGTTTTTTAGTAAGTTACAGTAAAAATGCTTAATATTTTTAATAATGAGAAAGGTTGGAATAGAAAATATGCAAAGTAGATACATGGTAGAATAGAATAGAATAGAATAATGTTTAAAAGGTAGCTAGTAGGCACGCTATTAAAAATCTTTCAAGGTGTCTTTCGATTATAAAGGTAGGTACTACTCGAATCTATTTTTTTGGGTACCTTTATATATAATATGAAGAGAAATAGGTAATACATAACGGCCAAGCAAACTCTATGTAAGGCTACATCTTAAATTATTAATACAGGTATGATTTCAGTCTAGCGTAAGTCTAAACTATATACCTAATTTTAGGTACCCACTATCTATTTTTTTAAAACTTCGTCATTAAAGTTTACTTTATGCCGATTAATATTATATTTAAACCCAGACGAAATTCTTAACCGTAACAAGCCAAACATGGGAAAATTTGTACCACAAGTCTTAATGATCTATCTATATCAAACAATTTACAAGGCAAATATTCAAACAGACTTAATTAGTTTATCTTACCCAACGTGAAATATTGGGTAATTATAGGGAACATATTGATTGCCTATTAAAATAATAGCTCCGACTTCAACCGATGCGCATCATTGAGAAGGGTGTTTCTAAAGTAAATACCCAGCAAAAAGTTACCCCACGTTTTGTTTAGCAGACAGCCTTTTGTTTTTAAAGTTCATTATGATTTATTGTTTAATAATAGTTAATTGGAGTTGTGTAAATAAGGGGAATCATCATCATTATCATCATAAACCAATAGACGTCCACTGCTGGACATAGGTCTCTTGTAGGGACGGACTTCCACACGCCACGGTCTTGCGCCTATAAATAAGGGGAATAATGTATGGAAAAAAAATAAACCTTTGAAAAAAGTTTAGGCATAATAATGTGTGTAATCTATAGCAATTTGAGCTCCAGTTGCCAACAAGCAAGTGTAGTAAATTACTGGCACATTAATTATATATAATTTTAATTTTTATGATTATAATTTTTTAAGATATGTAAAATAAAAAAATAACGGAACGCGGTTTACACTTTACAGTAGTAGCAGCTGAGTTTCTTGCCGGCTCTACTCAGTAGAACCTGGTTTCCTAACCGGTGTCTTGAGTCCCAAACGTAGCATAAGATACACTAATAGACTGTAGAGGTGTCAAATACAGGTTCATGTGTGTATCACAATATTATCACGTGTTACAGACAAATATTTAATAATTATTAACGTTACATTATTTTGTTACAAAAAAAAATTGCTTGAACCGTGAGGCGCAAGCAGAAAAATGGGTGCAATCGATTTTCGACCTTATTGACATACGTCAGAAAACAGCATTTTAGCAATCTATGAATTATACTGAGCAAGAATATGACAAAAAACAACTTTCTCATAACCGTCAATAAGGTCGAGATTTGCTTGCACCGATTTCACCATGAGGCGCAAGCAGATAAATGGGTGCAAGCGATTTCCGACCTTATTGACATAGGGAACAACATTTTAACAATCTATGAATGATACCTACTGAACAAGAATATGACAAAAAACAACTTTCTCATAACCGTCAATAAGGTCGAGAACTAGGGTATAGCTTGTATTTAACTCGATTGATTTAAATTTTAAATTTTACTCTTAATAGGTACCCAATGCATACCTTCGCGACAGGTCGAAATGGCAATCGGGGAGGGAATGCCCCGCACACCCGCACGGCCCCTGTGCTAACCCAGTGCGGGCGAGCGAGGGTGACGTGCGGGTGTGCGGGGTGTCACCCCCGCCTCATACCCCGATTGCCATCTCAACCTGTCGCGGAATACAGTACCTAGTACCTACCTATGTATGTAAAAATAAAAACAAGTAGAACGATAAAGCAATGTCAAGTAGATACCTACAATACAATAGGTAGGTACTTACCTAGTTACCTATAAAAAAATCTTTTTAGTAGGTAACTACTATATTTATTATCATACATTTCTACATATTTATTATCATATGAATTATAAAATGATGATGATGATTTCTAAAAAGAACAATACCACTTCACGTACCTAACCTATTACCTATAATACTTAAATGTTTGATAATACCTACACTTTGAAAAACATTTTCTCATACGATTTATAAAATGACGCAAGTATTTCCAAAAAGAACAAATCTACTATAATAGGTATTATTAACGCGCGACACAAATCTATCACAACACAAAAATGTACCTAATCTACATTATTTTGCCTAATCTACATTACAATTATTCGCATTAAATATTTATCGACACTCAAGTTCACAAATAAATAAAACTGCATTCAAAATTTATTACGAAACAAACAAAATGATAAAAATACTAGCCGCATACTCGTATCATCACAGTCAACATGTAACAGGCCAATACGAAAATTCGATGTAATAATTATTCACCGTCGAATCGCGACGATATTATTTTGTATTCAGCTGTACCTACCTAATATATTTTATTCTAATATCGTCGCTCGGTCGCGCCGCGCGCAGCGTATCAAAGATCGAACGCCTGAGTTATTTTTTAGGAAGGATTTTCTCAAATTTTCACTACTTATTATATATTGTATTCAATTTTGTTTTAATCTAAAAACGAATATCTTGAATACATTTATATATTTAATAAATTTATTAGGTACATTATTTTTTGACACCTCTATAATAGAGTAGTCCTACGTGAATTATTATTAAAATAAGTTTTGTGGCGGGTTGGGTTGTGAGAAAAGAAAGAGTCAGGATTTTTAAATATTACGCCCAACGAACTTATTTCAATACTAAATAATATATTTTGGGTACTTAACATCGGAAAGCAAAAAAGCAGAAACAATCGAAAAAATAAAATGGAATAATTTCCGCCGCTGTATTGTTCTCGGTAATCGAAATTAAGTGATCCATTACGATACCGGTTATGTTTAACAAACGACAGTATTATTTATGGGAGCGATCCTTTAAAAATCGTCGTTGAGTAAAATTACTTTTGCGTTTCCTTTCAACGGATCATTTTTCTTATGGGAATTATTTGGGTGTTGTTAATGATATCCGTTTTCATTTATTTATAGTTCGTGAATATTAAAGTCGCATTACGACTGCTATGGTATTTTAAACCTTTTCAGGAGTGCTGAGTGAAGTCAAGTTAATTATAATTGGGCATTTGACTACATAAAAAAAAAACTCAGTGATTATTAAATAGAGGGTCTTCCAAAATACGTATAATCCACGCCCTTTGTTATTTGTATCTGTATCTATCTCTGTAGTTTATATTTATCATACTTTTCACATTTCAACAGTTTTAATGCAAGCGGCTAAATAAAACAATGATATTTTGAACATTCTCGTATGATCTGGATGCATGGGATCTGGAATCTGGATATCTGTTACACTGCATTACGCATTTGCGCATTATAATATTGAATGTAGATTTTTACTTATAGACAATTAGTAGTCTCACAGAGTGTCTTAGAAAAAAATAATAGATAATGGGGCCGATTCTCTTGTACACAATCTCTAAACTAAACTAAATTAACAGGTCTAAATCTAGTGCTATCCTTTTCCGCAAGCAACATTATGAAAGGGATAGCAATAGATTTAGACGTGTCGTTTTAGTTTAGTTTAGAGATTGTGTACAATGGAATTAGCCACATTGTTGAATACCTAAACTATGAGAGAACAGAGAGAAACTAAAAAGCATACTTTTAAAATACGCAATTTCAAAAGAAACTATCCTACACTTGAATGTTTTATTTTTAAAAAAACGGATAACGTAAACCAAGCTTGTTATCATTGAATAACTTAATACCGTAAACTGTATAAGAAACAACAAATTCCACATTAAAGCGGCCGTGGAAGTAAAACTGCTCTATCCACGGACTTGTTTCATGAATACCACTATCTCCAAGTTTAATGCCCACAAAGTTTATATTTGATAAAGAAAGTTTAAACTCCCTCCCTGGCAAATATGACTTGGCTTTTAATAATTCATTTGCCATAAAATGATAATCTGCACCTGTTGAACACGATTTGTGTGTGAAAACCCATCAAAAGATAGGTACTCGAATGAGTATTACGAGTTACGACAGTTTCTAAATTACTTAGTCCTTATGATTTAATTTAGAATCTGTCGTCTGCTCTGATCAAACTTAAAAATTAGATACAGTTCTTGCAATTCACGAAGGCGAGTGAACTTTACTCGTGGTTACGTCGTATACACGGTCATTGTGTAAGTGTGCGTGCATGTCGAACCAAGTCGCGAGCAAGCGCTCGCAAACGCACGCACATTTACTGTACCTTACGTATACCGGTACGACTTACACACAAACATGAGCCACTCGCCTTCGTGAAATGCAAGAACTGTACCACAGAAATGACAATGGGCAAAATACAAGGACCTTGGTTTGGTACTCAGAGCGGCCACTTTAGAAATATGATTTTTTAAATTCTACGAAGTGAAACTAATCATAGACATTACACATTTAGACCAAAATCTAAAACTTATTTGGGAAGAATCTAAAACTTATTTATGACACTTCAAAATACGGCTTTAGAATGAGGCATGAATATGAGATAGATGAAAAATAATTAGGAACAAAATTGTTATAAACATTGATTCATTAAATTGCTTCATAGGTAATATTTATCGACTTCCACCAGTTTCGGAAGCTGCCACAATAAGACCATTTTGCCCATTGTTCTTTCATCTTTTCTGATTTCTTTGGTAGACATTATTGAGTGAATTTGTCTCAAGCCGCCATTTATTTCTTTTCACGTTATGTTTGTCCAACGTTTGAAACTAAGCCCTTCGACAAATTTCACGTGTGAATCGTAAATAATTTAAAACCGTATCTGGGCAGCGACAAGACGCAACGGTCGCGTAAATCAAGATTAAGTAGGAGCATACGGCCCGTACCTCAGAGGACGTCGGAGATAAATCAACGCGTAAATAAGAAATTCGCCCCAACTAATTCAATATGACTTCAAAGTGTTATTTAGAAAATGGAGCTCGCGGGCTTTTTAAAGTTTGTAACTACATTTGATGCTATAAAGATGCTATTTTTATCATGTAAGTAGCATTCGTTTCAATTAAATCCAACCAACCAACAATATTGGCTAAACAAACAAATAATAGATTTAGTAGCTATTTTATAAAATACCTAATAAATAAATAAACTACATAATAATTTTTCGACACTCAAGGACTCTGAAATACAAATATCAGCTTCATAAATTATCATGAACACGGGTCTCCTCTCAGGTTTGGCCGAATGCGGAGTAGTGTCTTCTAACAGTGCGTGTTGCCACTGATGACAGATAAGACACATGGTCGCTGACTATGGGCCTCATAAGAAAGCTCAGAGTCACTCAACGGGTGACGGAGAGAGCTATCACTCCGAGTTTCTTGGACTCTTCAGAAATGAGGAGATCCGTATATAGTAACCAACATAGCTCAACGGGTTGCGAAGCTGAAGTGGTAATAGGGAACATATGGGCATAGGTGGGTCACATAGTTCGGAAAGCGGATAGGCGTTGGGGTTTTAAGGTGCTGGAATGGCGAACCTCGCACCAGAAGGCGCAGAGTTGGAAGTCCCCTCCACTTGGTGGACGGATGACATCAGACGAGTCGCAGGGAGCCAGACCGTGGCGTGTGGAAGTCCCTACAAAAGACATGTCTAGCAGTGGATGTCTATCGGTTGATGTTGATGATGATGATATCTATCTTTTATTCATCTTGTCCATCACCCATGTCCGCTTTGCATGATACCTTAGGAAAGATTAGGCAAAAATGCATTCAATCTAAATAATTAATCTTATCAGCTGTCAGATACTTTACACTAACAAAGATAAAGGTATAAAAATCCTATAAAAGGTACCTACGTCTGCCTCAACATGGATCCGTAATGACGTCGCTTTTGAAATAGTTCATTAAAGAGAACTGGATATTTGAATATCTATTTTAACAACTTCCTCAAGATCTCAAAGGCCGTCCTAAAAAGGCAATGTCCGTAATGGACTAAGAGCCAGCGTGTGAGAGACCTTCGTTATTTTATAAAAGCTGAAAGTTTCTCTGCGTATTGTCCCCAACACTGGGAGGAACGATTAGCAACTATGAACACTAATAAAGATGTACAAAATCTTACGTCAAAGTATAAAGTCATTATCCATACTCCATACTTAATATTATAAATGCGAAAGTGTGTCTGTCTGTCTGCTAGCTTTTCAGGGCCCAACCGTTCAACCGATTTTGATGAAATTTTGTACAGAGTTAGCTTATATCCCGGGGAAGGACATAGGCTACTTTTTATCCCGGAAAATTGATGAGTTCCTCCGGGATATTTAAAAACCTAAATCCACGCGTACGAAGTCGCGGGTATCAGCTAGTTTTTTATAATTATTCTTCGGAATACTTAATTAGTATTAGAAATCACGCCTTGCATTGGCAGACACTTAGTAACGTGAAAATCTCCTGCCAGTCTCAAACCCTCAAACCTTTATTAAACTTTAATTTATTACCTGTTATCTCCCAAAGCCTTCATGATCCAAACTTCATTGTCGCTGATCGTTCCTCCCTGTCTTGGAGACAATACGCAGATAAACTTTCAGCTTTTATAAAATGACGAAGGTCTTGTCCTCGCGGTCTCTTAGTCCAAAAGAATGCACAGAAATATTTTAATTAAAACCCGAAATACCGATAAAAACCGCTGACCGACGTAAAAAGGGTAGAGTTTGATCACTATCAGATTTTTCGGAGTAGAATTTATGTTTTTTTTGGATTGACGCTTTGGGAGCTAGCTGCTACCGTTTTTACGCATCCGCCAATAAACGTGATTGACATTAATTTGGTGACAGGAGGGTAGGCTCTTTAAATTATGCTGTTGGGCCCAAGTGAAGACTTAATAACGATTTGGTTTATTTTCAAAATTGGGTATTTGACTAGGTACATCAAAAATAAATTATTTCTCAGTGATTATTAAATAGAGGGTCTTCCAAAGTACGTAAAATAAACGTCCTATGTTAGTTTTAAATGTAATAACCATTTTAAATTATCGATTAAACTAAAAAAAGAACGTCAAATGATTGTGACGCCACACATCGGTATTTGGTAGAATATCGCATAGTAGGCGCGCGTTTTGACCTTTGATAAAAAGTTACTGATTTGACTAGTTGTCAAATACCGTATAGCTGGCTCACTAGGTACGAAGTGGGTAGGTAGGTACGGATTTCCTCTAAAAATTGAGACGGGTTTGGCCATAATTCACCAGGCGGGCCAAGTGCCGATTCACAGACTTCACACACTATGCCGCGGCAAATGTGTGGCATTGACCCGAGTTTTGCACGCTATTTATATTGCGGGTTTGAAAAATACTAAATCACTAAAACTACAAAATGAGCCAAAATGGTTATAGGTATTGGATTGTGTTTTTAGGTAATAAAACAGTAACGCTAAGTTTTGGCTAGCGTTGAGGTTACATCCTGTATAATGTAGACCAAAATGTCGGCCAGAAAGTAACGTGAACTATTCATGTGGTGATTTTAACATTTTTGTCTAAAATTACACACGCCACTCTAATTCTAACATCAAAGAATCTGGAACGATAATGGTTTAACCGATTAGAGTGAAATAATACTATAAAGTTACTGTTTTTATTGTTAGCTTCTTCTATTCACATAAAGATGCCTGTCTAAGACAATTATTATTACCTATCTTTGTAGATAGAGTAGACTGCATATCATATTATTTAAGTTGTGAAACGCATATCTTTACATCATATAAGGTATTATATCAATGACACTTGTTCTTAATTGCATGAAAAATTATATATTTATTTATAATAATATTTATATTATAATTTATTAAAACATTAACTACAAGTAATTAACACGCGCACACACATATACATACACACACACACACATACACAATATAATTATTTAGTCACAAAATTGAGCATGCAATATTTTTAAACTTTAAATTCTAATCCTATGTTCTTTTCTTTTTGTATAATCGTAAAACATAATTAGCATGAAATTCTAAAGAGTGAAACAAAAGTCGCGGATGCGTCCGAGTCGTAATATCTCGCAAGATGACTGTGGACGCCTATCAATCGCGGTTCTTAGCCATAGCTTACGGACGCGTCCCATAGTTTGTTTCACGCTTTAAACTTGTGTTTTGTTTATTTATTTATTTTAAATAGTTGTAATACATAGCTGTAAATTATTAACTATTCATATCTTATGTTTGGGAAGGCACTGGCCCCTAAGACACGGGATTTCCTAGTTTAGGGGTCAGGATTCCAGAGAGTTGATTACTGTACTGAGTTGTTCAAATAAATAAATTATTATTATATTATATTATTATAAGAGCAGGTAAAGTCGTCGGTCCTGCGCCTGATTTTTCTCCGTTGAGTCGGACTTCAATTTCATCGGGCTTTGAGCGTGAGGGAATAGAGAGTACAGCTGTGTTTGCGCACACACTTGTGCATTATAATAATGATATAATCACCGTACAGTATCCGACAGGAAATGTTGTACATCGACCTTTGGAAAGAGATGGCAGGTCTGTCGTTGAGACCGACAAAATGTCACATAGGTATGAGTGACAGAAACAACGCTCTACGAAGCGGAAATCCCTTCCTAAAGGTCGATGTACAATATTTTCTGCCCGCTACTGTAAAAATTTTTGCATATTCAGTTTATTTTTGAAGGCGAATTCCTCGACGAACTGAGTGTTTTATAGAAATGGCAGCACGAATGCACCTTAACACAACTGTAAGTAGGTATACAGATTAGAGTAAATAAAAGACGTTAATATTCACTTCATTAGTGGCAACACTTTCGAGGGTTTTATGAAACAATGGGCCATAAATACTTGATATCAACCCGACGGCCGTAGATCACCTTAATTGGCTTAGCAAAGAGTCGGTATATTTTATAGGTTAAACTGGATTAAATATGAGCACGCGATTTAGATTCTACTCTACTTAACTTATTCTACGAGCGTGCAGTTATATTTAATTTTAAATTTTTGCCTATAAATAATTCATTAGCACTCTCTCCTCACTTCTATCTTCTCAATCAACTTATTTTAAAACTGATTTGTAGATTGGTTTCGTAAAAAATATTTTATTCTCGTATGCGCACTGAAAATGGCGTATTTTCTTTAGCGCTTCGGAGGGGTATGTTCCAAAGAGCAGTTTTTAATAATTATCTTACTTGATACGATGAAGTACAATCGAGTCATTGAGCTTTGAATCGGTTTAGTTACGAATAGGCAAGTAGGTACAAATTAATGATTTCGACATCAATGAGTATTAACTTAGACAAGATTCTAGCTGCTCCGTACGATGGCGGAGATATTATTTAATCTACATATAAAAGTAAAAGATGACTAACTGACTGACTGACTGACTGACTGATTTATCAACGCACAGCTCAAACTACTGAACGGGTCTATTATGACGTAGGCATCCGCTAAGAAAGCATTTTTGTAAATTCAACCACTAAGGGGGTAAAATAAGGTTTTGAAATTTGTGTAGTCCACGCGGACGAAGTCGCTATAAGCTACAGTGTATAAAATTAGCATAGTTTTTTAAAGTCTTTCAGTAATACTATTCTCCATACAAGTCTAAAATTTAATATGCGACTAGGTACTAGATTTTATTACAATGTTTTCTTTCGCCGAAACATGCGTGTAGAATTGTAAACACGTCATATTACCTAACTACCTACTTATTTGCGAGTATTTCTACCTTGCATGCATGATGGCCGTTCATAATTTGTTGAATGAAACACTTTTAGGCCGACGACAGCTCATGTCACATACCATACCGTGTTGTTTACAGATTTAACAAAAAATAAAAAAAACAACAGTTTTAATTTTAAATACATATCAAAAATTGCGGACCGACAGGAATCGAATTATTTATTTATTTATTATTTACCTATGTATATACATCGAAATCTCCGAGATTTCTAAACCAATTTGCGTAGTTACTATACTTTACTTTTTTAATCGATAGAAAAACTTTGCAACATTGTCCCATAAAAAAATTGGATCCCAACTTCTCAATCCTGATGCTGCATGAGAACCTGATTACCTAAACTGATGGAATTTAGAAACTGAATCGGTTATAAATTGAATTGGAGGTACCTACCAAGCGAAGACTATCGTTGAAGTCGAGGACCCAACTCCTCATCCCTGATGCTGTAAGGAATCGCATTCTTAAATCATGATGCCACGGGATTTTTAAAGAATCATGCGTTTAATGTTTTTACGCCATTTGGTACTGATATATCTTGCATCTCGGGGACGCGGACGGGCTACCACGGATAGGCTACTTTTTGTCCTGGAAAATCAAAAGTTCCTACGAGATCTTTAAAACCCTAAATCCACGCGGGCGAAGCCGCGGGCATCAGCTAGTTCAAAATATGGTGCTGTTTATTGAAAGTTGCTACGCTATAGTCACGATTGCATCTACTGTCTTAAATTGATATATAAACGACATAATAATAGAAACTCATAAACTAACCTAAAAGCACCGCTCACGTAGGCAAATAATCGCGTTGACATTTGACTGTCATCAGCCTATTAAGGGCTCTCGCCCACCACGTTATAAATGGCCAACTCACACGCGACCGGAAAAATTGCCTACTTAAAGCACTCTTGGGCTGAGATATTAGGTTTATAGACCGTACTTGGACTTTCCTCAGACCTTACTTAGTGCTAAAATGAGACAGATTTATGTCCGATACGTTTTGTCTCATTTTAACTCATTTTAAGACTGAGAAAAGTCAGAGTACACTCTATAGATCTGTATAGCCCTTGGTTTGCTGTACAACAACTTTTTCAGGGCTCGTGTGTCGTCCATGCATTGCACATGTCCTGCAAGAACAAAGAAAGCTACAAACATATAAAAATAAAATAAAATAACTTAGCAACGTCATTTATTACAAATTATTGTTCTTTAATTAATAATTATGTTACAAAGTAACTTATCGACAGATAAGTTACTTTACGATAATTAATTTCGGCCATAAGCCGCTAATCTTGGATGGCAACAGCTGAATCACAAATAATGATATTAATTTAATTAGGTACGTAACTAAAATTTTACATAACTAAAGTTTTAAACCATGCAATGATTGATTAATGCCGGGAAAGTAATAAAATAAAAAGGCTTCAAACACTCCAGACATTTTGCAGAGTTTATTAAATTTGTATTGAACAATGAAAATACCAATTAATTGGCCCGTTGTAAACAGATTGCTTAATTAAGGAAACGAAATGAATAAGGAACGCTTAGCAGAACATGGGGTGAAATTAATTTTAATGATAAGCGGTTTGTGCGTGGTAGTAACCATAGACATTCACTCTGGAGATGGAGTTTACCTACTCATTGATCTACGGAATCAGGTATTACGCAATTCATTAATTAGATTATTAGAAAATGAATCTATATCGTGCATATGAACTACCCACCAAGCACCTCCCGTTCTCCCTATCTCACACAAGAAAGGAATATGGAGAGCTCTCCAAATAAAACCTTCATGAAATCTCTTAATAAGGTTACACACATGACACCATTGCTGCAAGTTCTGTTAGAGCAGCTGGATTCATTTTTAACCGACTTCCAAAAAGGAGGTGGTTCTCAATTCGGCCCATTTTTTGTCGACTTTTTTTTTATTCAGTTATAAATACCAGTGATGTCAACAGCATGTAGTGAAAATGCTGGAGTAGCGATTACGTCAGAATCAATATATGTGGACGTAATCAGCATTTCTTCGATGCGCCTGATGCGGTCTACTTTGTCTACTGATGGTACTCGAAGTTTAAAAAATGCTTAATCGCACATCTTTAGTACGCGACAGGTTGAGATGGCAATCGGGGTGGGTCGCCCCGCCTCATACTCCGATTGCTATCTCGATCTGTCTTGAACTATAGTTAGTGTGTTGTGGTGGTGCCTGTATTATTGATATAATTCAACTTAGACAGAGTTTTACTGGTTTATTTTTCCTACTTCTGAATTTATAATTCAAAAAAATGAGGTTAAGCGTCGTATGATTAAAAAAATATGGCCGCCCCTAAATACGTTGTGAATCCACAGTAAACCCTGATTTGCCACTTTATTACCTACAGTAATACACAAAGGGTTGCCCTGGGGCAATCAGGTGGAGCCAGTTGAGCTTATAAAGGAAGAAAGCTTAAAAAATGCTAAAATAAAGTTAGCAGTTTGGATTCGTTACATTGTGTTTTGTTGAATTCTTATTTTGTGGTACCAATCATAAAAGTAAGCGATCGAAATGAAGTTAGTGCTTTGAAATACTTTAAGTGAATATAGCAAAGTATCTGCCTATTTACCTACTGGTATTAAAAAAATCACCATCGACATCGATTTTAAGAGTCTGGGTAAGTAAAGTATTACGCATTCTAAATCTGTTTTACCAAGAAGAAGCTACTAGAATTGTTGCACTTTCAGAAATCAAATTACAATTAAATTATTCCAGCGACTTGGTCCGCGTAGATTTACCTTAAAATCTATAGAAACTCTTTGATTTTTCGAGATATGAAGTAGCTTAAATCACTCTCCAGGTTTTAAGCTATATTTACGCAAAAAATCACGTTGATTAGATACTCCATTACGACGTGATTGAAGGACAAACTGACAAACCAAAACAGTTTTGCATTTATTTTTATTATATCGGTAGCGATCACTTCATATATGCTAGCTTATGCTTGCGACTTCGTCCGCGTGGACTACACAAATTTTAAAGCCATATTATTTGTTCACTTAGGGGTTGAATTTTCAAAAATTCTTTCTTAGCGGATGCCCACGTCATAAAAGGTGTGCACTTTTTCCTTGGTCGAGGTGCGTTCATACTGACTAGACTACGCTGCCATGCTAAGTAATAAGCCCACGAGGGTACTGTGTTTAGTATGGACCCAAGAAATCGCTTTCAGCTTATAACAGACAGAACTTAAAAGAGTTAAAAAAAGCATTGTATTATTTCAATGGTCGTGTTTGAGCCGCCTTCGGGCTATTGAAAATTAAAAATTGCGACTAGATATTTTTGTTGAATTTACAGTGGGCTTAACTGAATCTTTGTTAGGTTTTTGTGAAATAACTCGCATTGTCTGACGTATCAATTTTAATTCTTGTTATGATTCGAATAGAGTGAAATGTTTTGGTTTGAGTTGTTATTATAACCTTTAACTATTATACGTAATTTAACAAGTTTTATTAATAAAGTAGCGTAGGATACAGGCTTCTATAGTATAACGATTAAGTATTAAAACAACAGATACTAGGATATAGGCGATACTAAACATATCAGACATGATTTATACTTACTTTCTGATACCTTATAACTTTTGATTTGTGAACTTAAACGGTATGTATTGTACGACATAACGTTTTATTCCCTAATAGAAGAGGTGAAGGCCATTGGACATCCAATTGGGTAACACACTTCTTGTAAGTCACTCCTTGAACTAAAAATATCAGGAACTGTATGAACGTATTCACAACTGCATGTCACTATGGCGCTCGTTAGGGTGACGTGCTTCATCCAATTCTTTGTAAGTATTACAATACGCTTTCAGAATGACGTTCTGTCATGCTGTTGTTCCACTTTTAATATGGGTACCTTCCAGTAAAGAGTGCTGAGTGAATAGGTATCTTCTAGGCAAGCGCGCTCCATATTAGGCTACATCATCACTTGCCAGCATGTTGGATTGCAGCCAAGCGCTAGTCCATAAATTAAAAAAAAATCGGGCTTTGTTTGTTTACATGAAGCTATATCTCTCTGCCTCAAAATTACTCAAAACGGTTAACGCTTACTGAGATTTTTGTCTCTGTCATTTATATGGGATTACGTAACAGAGAGAGCGCTATACTAACTTCTTTCTGTAGATAGAGATTGTAACACCAGAACTGTTCGCATTCTGAACTTGCGTAGTAGGTACGCTTTCATCTGATTGAGTTAAAACTTTGTACAGTCATTGTTGGAACTTGCAGGAAGATTTCTAAGATAGTACCATTAACGTGGTCCAGGAGTCTTAAATATATAAAAGGAAAAAGTGACTGACTGATTGATCTATTAACGTACAGCTCAAACTAGCTGACAGATCGGGCTGAAATTTGGCATGCAGATAGCTATTATGACGTAGGCATCTACCAAGAAAGGATTTTTGAAAATTCTACTCCTAAGGGGGTGAAATAGGTATTTGAAATTTGTGTAGTCCACGCGGACTACACAAATCGCGAGTAAGTAAGCTAGTCGTTAATATGAGGAACTACAAAGCATGCCAGACAGTTAGTGAAAATGTGAAAATATCTAGGCAGTATAAATATTATCTTTGTTAGATGAATGTTAACTTTGGGTTCTTGTGAAATTCTTACTTCGTATAACTCTCGAAAAGTCCAAATTCGGAATCAAGTTACGAAATTCAAAGCTTTTGTAGATCAAACGTATCGTATCTTATTCACAAAAGATTCGACTAAGTAATGAGTTGCCGAAATCTGAAACATGTCGAATACAGAATAAGTTTAGATAGGTACTTACTTACATTTTATAATAGCGATTGAATGTGAGAATACTAATTATTAGTTAATGACCACAATTTAATTTTTTTTGTGTGATCTAACCGTAAATTCACGGTTTTCAGATTTTTCCCCAAATGTCAGCTATAAGTTCTACCTACCTGCCAAATTTCATGATTCTAGGTCAACGGGAAGTACCCTGTAGGTTTCTTGACAGACAGACGGACAGACAGACAGACAGACAGACAGACAGACAGACAGACTGACAACAAAGTGATCCTTTAAGGGTTCCGTTTTTCCTTTTGAGGTACGGAACCCTAGTAATAATATACCGTTGCAGAACAATAGCATACAATCTTTAATGAAAAAAAAAAACACAAATTTTTAATAGAGACCTTTTACAACGTTTCCACAATTTTGTTTAGGTATTACATTTTTAAAAGCCTCAAAGATATTATTCTCTTTGTTTTTAATTTATCCTAAAAAAACATTTTTCATCACATTTTTCCCTGGATTCTAATTAACTACACTTTTAACGTTTTAGGATATGAAGCGCTGTAGCTTTTTTCTATTTTCATACAATTCAAAACCTTGTAAAATGTAAATGAATAAAAATTATATTAAGGCCAAAAAAAGAATAATATAAAATTACACACATTTCACGTAATGAAGTAATAAATTGAATAAAAAAATTTACATTTCCACAGAGCTCAACGTTTTCTAGATATTACGACAAACCAACAAACCAAAAAACAAACACACTTTTGCATTGATAGTGTGAGCCACTATTAGTGGCTCACACTATCTTATTATATTTATCAATTATATTAATAGATTTCATAGGTACTAACCTAAAGTGCTTAATGCAACAATAATATCCCTGGCTGCATTTATAGATATAGGGTACCTACCCCTATATGTATAAACCCGACCCTAATATCCATACACCGTTCACCCAATACAAGAAGCAAGCAAGAGGCTCGTGTAATTATTGTGATCTGCAAATCATCCCTCAAATTGACGACTATAATAATTAAATGTTGAAGGAAGGATTATCTCCCCAAAGCCTCTCTCTTCATTTGTTACTCCTCTGACAAGTTAAATCGCTACATGGGGTGGTAGTCAGTATTCATAAGACACCTTCCTTACAGACATTTCATTATTACCCTGTATTGTAGAGCTGGGAATGGATACAAGGTACAAGTATAAATATATTGAAATGTATTCAAATATATCCAAATGTATTCAAAATAATTGTACTTTTATTTCTCTTTTAATTACTGTTAGGGCATTTTTCATATCTAATGTATTATTTCATTAATTATTTAACGTAACTTTATATCGTAGTACGGACTTTGAAGAACCGATAGAGGAGGCACTGATTTACACAGAAATTTTAAGCAAATTATTACTTTTTGTCCATATGTATATGAATAAAAAATGATATGTATTGTCAATAAAATATTAAATAATGATGCAGCAAACTGAACAACAACAGAAGAGCAGAAGAGTTGTTATAAAAGTTTTAACAGTAAAAAATATGCTTTGAATTACCTAAATTTAGCAAAAGTGGCTTTAGTTTTCTATAATGTGTCAACGTTTTACTGATTTCTAGGCTATTTGTAAAAAATTGTATTAGATATATAGGTATCTCAAAAAATATCGTCTCTATTCAGAAAGCTGTTTATTTTATGAATGTAATAAAAATTAAATGATATTCATATTGGTCCTGTCTATCTGTTATTAACTCCGCGTGTATACTTGTACTGTATGTAGTCTTTCAAGTCATGACCCGCGAATTACGTCACATGGCGGTTAGGGTGCTATTAAAATACAATTTTCATGTAATCTACTAACTTGCGCTAAACTAGTTTAGTTTTATAATACACTAGACTGTTTGACGTGATAACTATGTAGAATTTTTTACTTTCATAGTCGGCAAGGCTACTAACTCGTTTTTCCTTACAAGGCTAAGCAGTTAGAGGTTTGATTACTGATTGGATTGAATTTCAATATCAATTTATTTCCAAAAAATGTGATTACAATTTGAAAACTCCTTAAGTGCTAGACAAAAATGTGATTCTTTAGTTCGAGTACAAATAACTTATCAACGTATAGCGCTGTGTCTAAGTATCTGAGATTTTGCGTAATTTTCTCTTTAACGTAGATTCCCAGTAAAAACGCCAAGGTTAGGTACCCAACCTTACTAGAATAGTAAGTAAAGTAAAGTAATAGTACAATAGTGATAGTTTGAATATCCTAATCCTAAACCTAATCCTTATCCTCATCCTGATCCTAATCCTAATAATCCTAATTTCCTAATAATATTATAAATGTGAAAGTGTGGATGTTTGGATGTTTGTATGTTTAGATGTTTGTTACTCAATCACGCAAAAACGGCTGAACGGATTTGGATGAAATTTATAAAGGAGATAGATTATACCCTGGATTAACACATTAGCTACTTTTTATCCCGGAAAATCAAAAAGTTCCCGCGAGATTATGAAAAATTAAAATCCACGCGGACGAAGTCGCAGGCATCAGCTAGTAAAATAATATTTATAATAGCTTATGCCCGCAACTTCATCCGCGTGAACTAGACAAATTTCAAACCCCTATTTTACCCCTTTAGGGTTTCACCAATCTTTTCTAAGCAGATGTCTACGTCACGATAGCTATTTGCATGCCTAGCCCGATCCGTCCAGTACTTTCAGCTGAGCGTTGATAAATCAGTCAGTAACCATTTTTTTAATATATTATGTTGATTCATTTCAATTATATATTTAAGAAGTTAATTATTATGAGAATGGCAAGTCAAAAAGAAGAAACAGAGATTACTTTCACCTAAAAATCGCTATAGAAATGTACTACGGGTTTCTCTTTGGAAGCCAGTTAATAAATTCTCTTTCAATTTTGACGGAGACGGAGCCGCGGGCCAAGGTACTTAGTTCATTTATTATTCACATGAGCTGTTTTATAGGTACAAGTTCCTACTCATGACCAATCACAGCCTAGCTAGCTTACAGTTCAGAAACCAATAAGACAACCGGGTAGTGAATATGTAGGGGCAGAAACTTTGAAGTATGCTACGTAGAGTATATTTTACGAACGGTTGATTTAATATACTGTTTTAAACTAAAACATAGGTGAACTTAGAGGTATTCTCTTGCTGTTAAAAATTGACTGCTCTTGTTACAAGAACTTGTTACTTCACTGAACAACAACCCCAACTCCTAGAACCTTCTTGAGGTAGTTAGCTCCGCAGATTCTCCGCAAACTCATTTTAGTGTAGAGTTCAGCTTAGGTACAGGCTTTACGTACCTACTTAGTATGGTTCTGGTTTTTTTTGCTTTGTTTTTTTCTGGGCAATTTCTAATAAAAAGTAAAAACAAAAACCTGTCAGTGCTAGTCAGACTCGCACACGTTGGTTTCGTCCGTACCATCGTACAAGAAATAATAATTTTTAATTTTTTTAATTTTCAAAACAGCCATTTAAAAAAAAAATTATTTGTACCTATTACGGTTCATGAGATACAGCCAACTGACAGACAGAGAGACGGACAAGCGGACGGACGGACAGCGGAGGTTAAAGCACGTTGGCACCCTTCGGGTTCTTCTCGCGTCGATCCCTCAATTTTGAGAATCATGGCTTTCTCGAGGTATCACCTTTTTCACGAAGTTGTGCCAATTTTTCCCTGTTGGAGGCCGTACGGAAGGCATTGCAGAAGGGTGTGTCGACCGCTTCTCGTATCAGTAGGGTGATTCGCTAACTCATTTGACATTTATTTTTAATCCATTGACGGTTCTCTACGAAAAGTTATTTTAATATCACTTATTGAAGCAGCAATGTAAAACCAAAAAATGTCAAATGAACTCGGTGACTATCATTCACTGCTAGACACTAAGTTAGTGAATCACCACTGGTCGGACCAACGTCTCGGGTTTCGCGTCTGCGGGGTCTCTTTTCTCCAATCTTGCCAGATATTTGTTAGGGTTTCGTACCCGAAGGGAAAAAAAGGACGCTCTATGGTATGGGTGTCCCAAGTCCCAACTGTATGCTAATCAAACTCGGATCAAATACCCCCGGACTGAGAATGTCTAGAACGCAGAGTAGAACCTAAAATTTTGTGGCTGCAGGAGAATTCTAGGCTTTGTGCCACTCCCTAAATAGCATCTATAATGCATATCGCTGGAAAGCTTTTGTACAAGTCTACGATAGAAACCACGAAATTTGAAATTTTTACGTAAAACTCATTCAACTATTTTTCTGGCGTTATTATAGCAAACGAGCTCCATCTTAGTCTGCATCATTCATTATCATCATCATGATCAACCCATCGCTGGCATGTCGACCAGTCTATACCTACTATGCATACATCTCATTATGTAATCTGTCGCCATCGTACTCTGCCTGACAAAGCGAGGCACATAATTGTTTCATTAGGCGACCCTGCACGTGATTTGAAAGTATCAACGCTGTCTGTGCTAATCACTAACAGGCACTGAAATGGACATAATACTCGTACAAGTACGCTAGAAGACGTTTGCCATACAAAATGACAGTTATAAATATAAATAACTACGACTAGATTCGGGAATACTCCGACTAATCACGAGAGTTTAGTCGTACTTATACGTGATATCCATTATCCATACTAATATCTATATATATAAAAGGGAAAGGTGACTGACTGACTGACTGACTGACTGACTGACTGACTGACTGACTGACTGACTGATCTATCAACGCACAGCTCAAACTACTGGACGGATCGGGCTGAAATTTGGCATGCAGATAGCTATTATGACGTAGGCTTCCGCTAAGAAAGGATTTTTGAAAATTCAACTCCTAAGGGGGTGAAATAGGGTTTTGAAATTTTGTAGTCCACGCGGACGAAGTCGCGAGCATAAGCTAGTTAGGTATAAAATGCGAAAGTGTGTCTGTCTGTCTGTCTGCTAGCTTTTCACGCCCCAACAGTTTAACCGATTTTGATGAAATTTGGTACAGAGTTAGCTTACATCCCGGGGAAAGACATAAGCTACTTTTTATCCTGGAAAATTAAAGAGTTCCCACGGAATTTTTAAAACCCTAAATCCACGCGGATGAAGTCGTGGGCATCATCTAGTAAATAATAGGTATAATGGATATCACTCACGATCTCAGTACAAATACCTGTAGAAGCAGCCCTATTGTGACTCTTACTGTCAGAGACAGATAGCTAAGTACATTTAAAGCTCTTTAGAACGTGAGGAAATGTACGCTCACATGACGAACACTGCTGCTATCAGTGTCAAAATGATGAATTCAAGTTGCTTCAAAACCAGGTCGGCAATCGCAGGTCCAGCGTGTATTATTAGAGGTCAGTCGCTAACAGGGTAATGGCAGTTAGCACCCGTTAGATGGGAAGGTGGTGTACAGATTAAAGGCTTGCACAATGCACACTATAATAGAGTCCGCAACTCGAGTGTTTATTTTGACGCAAAACTAGGAGTAAGAAAATGTTCAGGAAATTATGACGTTTGGGAATTTTGCGCATTGACTAATCTAATATTAATGAGGAAGTTTCAGGGCAACGTTCGATAAAATTTTCATAGATGTCGCTTAAATTTTACATCCCGATCCGTCCAGTAGTGTGAGCTGTGCGTTGCAGATCAGTTAGTCAGTCAGTCAGTCAGTCAGTCACCTTTTCCTTTTATATATTTAGATTATACCACTTTAGTACCTACTCATAATACAATAAAGCCTATGACAATACAGATCCCTACAGCGGCCATTAGGCACATAACCGTTGCGGTTATCCCTACTTGAGGTAGGTATTTATTAATTTCTCCCTCTGTGAGGGCGCAATTTGACGGGAACGTCTTCATCAACGTACCATTGCGGTTTACGGGTTTCCACCCCGCTGGGCCTTGTCTGTGAGCTTTATCTTCCCCTCCTGCGATACCGCAGTGCGTTGCTTGCAACCAGCAAGAAGTCAAGACATGTGGTGGAGAAGGTAATTAAGAAATATAGTATATGGGTATTTCAGGTTGAAATAAATACCAAATCAGCTCAGATACCTACTAGAAGACGTACCTAATACCAAGCCGAGCTTATTTGGTCACCTGTACCCGTAGTACAAGATTTTACGTCTCACCAAACCAAACCAAATTCGAGAGTCGAAATACTTCCGCGTTACAGTAAACTGGTTCTTAAATACCTTGTTTTAAAGCTCAAGTTTGTCTACACTTCTACAGCCAGCGCTCCAAGCGGAAACATTGCGAAATTAAAATCAGTGGCATTGAATATTTGACTTCAATTCAAGGCTGTTTAGGTCCATTTTACTGTAACGCGGAAGTATTTCGACTCTCGAATTTGGTTTCGTTTGGTGAGACGTAAAATCTTGTACTACGGGTACTGACCCTAGAAATATACCTATGGAGTATGGAGGGCGGAGGCGCTCCTATTCGACGGAATTTGCCTGACTCATATCTCTGATTCTTAGTGAAAGCTTATTATTATGCTTACTTGGTGAACGTTTTAAAGTTTAATCAGTTATGTACTTACTTCGAAAACATTGCACATCACAATAAGAGTAGGTACATATTTTAGTTTAATAAATCTTAATCTGCGTAATTAAATGAGATGCGGAGTAACGATACATCTCAACGGGCTGCAAAGCTGAATAGAAGTGGCAATGGACAGGGCACATAGTTTAAAAAAACCGGCCAAGTGCGAATCAGACTCGCGCTGAGGGTTCCGTAGTACAATCGTATTTTATCGACATTGTGCACGATAAATCAAAAACTACTGACTATATCTCGTTCAAACCAATTTTCGGTGGAAGTTTGCATGGTAATGTACATCATATATTTTTTTAGTTTTATCATTCTCTTATTTTAGAAGTTACAGGGGGGGACACACATTTTACCACTTTGGAAGTGTCTCTCGCGCAAACTATTCAGTTTAGAAAAAAAATTATATTAGAAACCTCAATATCATTTTTCCTATAGAAGACCTATCCACAGATACCCCACATATGGGTTTGATGAAAAAAAAAATTTTTGAGTTTCAGTTCTAAGTATGGGGAACCCCAAAATTTATTGTTTTTTTTTTCCATTTTTGTGTAAAAATCTATAGGCGGTTCACAGAATACATCTACTTACCAAGTTTCAACAGTTATAGCTCTTATAGTTTCGGAAAAAGTGGCTGTGACATACGGACGGACAGACAGACGGACAGACAGACATGACGAATCTATAAGGGTTCCGTTTTTTACCTTGCGGCTACGGAACCCTAAAAACCGATAGACGCTGGAAAACCGCACCGAAAAGGGCGTCGTTGGCAGTACCCTCTGGGTGGACAGATGACCTTAAACGAGTCGCAGGAAGCCTGGATTCAGGTAGGTCCAGCAGTGAATACCTATCGATTGATAGGTAATGATGATGATTCCTTATGAAATGCACACAAGAATTTTTAAGCCTGAATATAAATTTTATTTAAAAAAAAAATTGGATTACTAGTATAGGTACCTACTTCGGTTGTTTCAGCTTATTCTTGAAAAAACATTTCTGCCTCCGATGAAAGAAAGTTTATAATTTCATTAAGTCGCAATTAAAAAGTTGAGTGTTTGAAGAAAAATTAAGCTCCCAAGTACAGTTGATTGGGACTAATTTATTCCACAAAACAAGTTTTTTAACGAGGTGAAATAATTAAATTTTATACCTAATTGAATCAATTGGTACTTAGCTAGTTTTTGCTCTGCTACCGAAGTTAAGATAATATACCGTTCCAGTTTAAACTACTGTAGTTTTTAACTTAAAACTTGCTTAATAATCATGTTGGTATTTTTATAATTTGAAATTTGAATTGGGGCAAACTGAAATTGATTTTAGCATTTTTATACTTTAAACTGCCGAGAAACTTTATCCGTACTAAGTATAATATTATAAATGTGAAAGTGTGTGTCTGTCTGTCTGTCTGCTAGCTTTTCGCGGCCCAACAGTAACCGATTTTGATGAAACTTGATACAGAGTTAGCTTACATCCCGTGGAAAGACATATTCTACTGTTTATCCCGAATAATCAAAGAGCTCCCACGGGATTCTTAAAGGTCGATCCGTTTAACCGATTTATATGAAATTTGGTACAGAGCTCGCTTGCGTCCCCGAAATTGACATAGGCAACTTTTTATCCCGGAAAAGCAAAGAATGTGAATTTGTGATTAGGTAAATCACAAAAAAAATTAAAATGTATTCATGAACACAATATAATTAGTATTTTCAACTTTCAAAGTTAGATTACTATACCAAGTGGGGTCATCGATGTTGGGGTATCATATGAAAGAGCTTTACCTGTACATATTCTAAAACAGATTTTCATTTATTTTTATGCATAATAGTTTTTGATTTATCGTGCAAAATGTCAGAAAATACGACTGTGGTACGGATTCTACGGAACCCTCAGTGCGCGAGTCTGACTTGCACTTGGCCGGTTTTTTGTTACGGTACCAGCTGATCAAGTTAAGGGTCTGCAAAACATTACAAAAGTACTATTTAGCTAGTGCAATCATTGTAATACTCGCTATGTTCTACGTCGGAATGCAATACAAAAAATTAAAAATTCTAGTCAAAGAATAGGTAGTAATTTCTTATGATGGACAGGAAAATATAGGGCTTCAAAGGGCTTTAAGTTTATTACACACACGCATGATCGATGATTGACCATCCGTACATGTTATTTTGAGAAATGGAAATGTTAAGGCAATTAGGTATCGGCGTATTTTTCTTTTTCGCAATTATGTAGATTTTACGCTTTGAACGCACGGGTTTACACCTGCCTTCTTAATTCGTTAAAAACGAAAATAGTGTAATGAGGTCATTGATATTATTAAGATCAAAGATACACACTGGTAATGTACCTATTTCCGTGTTGTAGATTGCGAAATTAGCGCTAATTTTTACGCCTTTTAACCCACTACGCCAAACAAAATGCCAAATCACCAGGTATGTCACCTGAAAATTACCGTTAGTCTACAGAGGAAAGCCTAGCGTTTTCCTATTTTTATGTGTATGTACTTAATTTTATAGGATTTCGTTGCGTAAGTAAGCTGGTGTTCTTATCACTACCCCTATTATAAATGTGAAAGTGTGTTTGTTTGTTAGTTCGTTGGTTTGTCCTTCGATCACGTCGCAATGTTGCAACGGATTGACGTGATTTTGCATGGGTATAGATAAATTCCTATAAAGTGACATAGGCTACTTTTTATCCTGGAAAATCAAAGAGTTCCCATGGGATTTTTAAAAGACCTAATTCCACGCGGACGAAGTCGCAGGCATCAGCTAGTTAAATACTTATAAAGACCTCTTTTTAAGGGTCTTTAAATATTTTAAAGACCTTATAATGGGCTTTTTGATACCTAAGATCAATAAAAATAATCTTTCGGTGCCAGTTTTAGCAAGATAAGATCATCGGCCCTGTGGCGCAACGGATAACGCGTCCAGAACGTGGATTCCAGGTTCGAATCCTGGCAGGGTCGCAACTTATTTTATAGCATTTTAATTTTATTCTTCATCAATTGAAGATATTTTTAAGCATGGTAAATACCTATTATAATAGTTGATGACCTTATATTTTTTGCACCTGATATTCAATTGCAATTAGGGAGGAGCAAACAACTGAATGAAAACTATTGAAACTTTACTTGAATTGCACCGTTTTGATCGAAATCACGAACTTTGAACTCAATTTCAGAACAGTTTTAGGCCGTTTTGCTTAAAAATGAGTTCAAATTTGTATTCAGTCACCCAAAATAAAAATAAAAATTGATCAGAAGTGTAATCACACCATTTTGTTCGACAGCTACTAGAACTTTTTTTAGATATAAAAAAAGTTCTAATAATTTTAAATGCCTTGCTAGTTATCGCTTTCTACATCCATGTAGTTTCACCACAGTTGAAGAATGTCAGCCAGCAAACAACTTGAAGGCGAGTAATTAGCACTCGAGATCTTAATTTGCACCGGTTGAATGGTACCGCCTGGTTTTGTTTGGTTTCCTTATTAGTAATGGATGCTTTTAGGCGTCTTTGAAGGCTGAGTAGACCGCAGAGTCGAAAACTCAATGTAATGTATGTAGCTTAAGAAACGAAAACCAAGATCCTAGTGGTCTTACCTTACTACTTATTTAACGGAAAATACATTCACAGGTTTTTGTAAAAAATAATTTGAAAAATGGTAACGTTTACGTTTTTCCCACTGAGCTGGTACAATTTATAACTCAATGGTTTTCTTCTTACTTATTTATATATTTGGATAAGTAGGTACGTTGTAAAAATATAAATAATCGTAAACAATCTGAATCACCAAGTTAATGATTGATAGGGTAAATTTTATTAATCCTCAAATAAATCTTTATCTGGCTAATAACCAATGGATGTAGAAAATAATAATAATATTCATGAAATAACTTTGATTTCTTAAGCTTTTTGTAAACCTAGATCTGTTAAAATTCTTGAGTTAGGTAATGTAATGATGATGAATGAAAAACCAAATGAGTTTAACATTCAATTAATTAATCTGTTGTTGATTTATTTTCTTTAAATCATCACAACTATTGTTTTAGTCAGTTCACTAAGAGATTTTCAAAAATTCCGATAATATAGACAGTGCGTACCTATAGCAAATATTTTAATTTAAATAAGAATAGGTAACTTTACCAGCCGTCATCAAAGATTTTAGAAAGCTTGAACATTTTCAACCCAAAATTCGCTGTACGAATTTAGAATAAATTGAAAACCAAGAACAAAAGGTGAGTCCGGAGTTCCGAAAATTTTGTATCTATGAGAGCTTCCTGGATAAAGGGGATCGATCGGTACGTGCAGGCTTTGCCTCTCTCTGACTAGTTCTTTGATATGTTATTGAGTTTAATTTCATTTTACGTTTTCACATACGTACCTACCTACCTAAGTTTGACATAAAATATTTTTTCTTACAAAACTTCATAAAAAATCATACTAAATTCTATCCATGCACGGGCACGATGTAAACAAAATAATACCAAACAAATAATAATTATCTTTACAACCACGTATTTGGCTCACAACACAACCAGTAATGAGCTCATGCGTGTTCAAATTATGATGATACATTTAAAAACTTCATGTCATTCCAGTACGATTGCTATCGAAATAAAATTATCATACCTTTTTTATGAAAAAATTACAATGAAACTTAAATCTAGCCTTATCTAATTACTATATAAAATATCATGCCCGCTGGCTGCATTTTCGCGCTGATCAGCCAGGTTGATCCGTTGGGCAAAAATTGAGCCAGCCCTTCTGTCACCAGATGAGGCTATTAATCGCGGTAAAATGTCTCTTAAAAAATTTTTGCACTAAGACGGCCCCAGAGTCTCCACGGCAAACGGAACAAAAATGTAACTAAGATAGAGCACATAAACTTTAATATTAAATCGAATGATGATATTCAGTTGAAGTGAATTTAATAATTCTAAAAAGGTTTAAAATCGGACGAATTCGTTAATCTAATTAAGAAAAATTGGCAAACTTTTCATCCAAATGTAACAAAGTTGGGGCCATCCAAGTGACCGAGCTAACTCGATCCGACTCTATAATATTGAATAAGTTTTAATTAAAAAGCCCCTTGCCCCTCCAACTTTGGACACAATTAGTGGATTTGTCCTGTCCTGATACGAGTTTGATACGATCCTCACTTATGTTGCGAATCTCGTGTAATTAATTGAACTATGTTTGCAGAATATGTGGGAATTTATATTATGTGGTTATTAGGTTAGTGTAAATAGAGTAACTGTAAATAGAGTAGGTACCTACGTAGGTACGTGCCTAGGTGTCTAATTATAATATTTAGCATAGGTACGTTCTAAATCAACTATAAATAAATAAATAAAAATATTATTTATTAAATTAAACTTTTACAAGTACATTTGAATCGTCGAATGCATCTGGTTTGAAATGCCTTTCCTACCAGCAAGAAACTCGGCGGTTGCTCTTTCAAAGATTTGATATACTTACAATATTATGCCATGTATAAAAAGAGTTTGCAGTCCCGGGTGTTGCTGCAACGAGCCGCAGGTCAAATCCACCCTCTTTCATCATATAGATAATCTGCAATTGTGTAGTAGGTATGTTTTTTCAGGAGCATATTTTTAAAAGATTTTTTAAACTTGCAAAACTTAAAAAGGCAAGTCCAAAATAGATTGCGGAATTGTATTGTGTAAGAATTGTTTGTTATCGATACTGAAAGTACTTAACTGATTTTTATAATTCTTTCACTACTACTACAGCTACTACTACAGCTACTTTATTCAAATGTAAGTAGCATCGGTTGTATTATAGTATAGTACTATTGATCATATTCTGGCATAATAAATGATAATGATTATGATAGTATCGGTTATCACTCATTTAGTAATTCAACTTTTCTGTGTTCGTCCTTTCGATACCTATGCGTACGTGCATCATTAAACCGTTTCAGTTGAAACTTTGTACAGTTGTTATCGACACTTGCGTGCAGCTTCCTGACATAGTAGGTAGGCACAATCAACGTACAATAATTATTATAGGTGGTGCGCTCGAGTCCTATTGTAACGCATGCCGAGCATTACGCATCTTCTGGTAAATAATAAAAGAGATTGCCCATTTTCTTAGGAGCTTTGGGCCCCCCCTAATATAATTGTTGTGTCACCATGGTTTTAATTTTATTTTGTAGACAAATAATAAACTCTTTATATTCTGCAAACGATTTCTATTTATTCACCCTGGTTATAAAGAAATCTTATTTTTTATATTGCTGATATTGAGGTTATATTTAATTAATAGTTCTTCAAAATAAATGCATGTTTACGATTCTAACTGTAATTGTGGATATTTTCAATAATAGAGTGAAAAAAAGTCGTTATAAAACATAATCGTAAAAAAATAACACACTTTAAAAAAAAAAAAATAAGTTTTGACACGACGCCACAAAAGAGGGCCCGTTCACGGGCGATCTCCTTTATTCAAAATAGGACAAAGATCCGGTTGAATAAAAAAAGGATAGTCCGCTCATAAAATCCGTAATTAATGCTATCTAATATGGAAAGCATGCTACGCACGAACCAGCGCTACAAGTAGGTACTACAATCAGCGTACGTGACACCACGATGACTGCTAATGTCTTCCCGTGGCGCCACTATGGAGGACCTCTCACATAAAAGGTAAAAGGTTTATTATAGAGGACGTGCCTATTAAAAAATTACAATATTTATCCATATGTACTATACCTACTATAATACTAATATACTAACATATTATAATCTATATATATATAAAAGGAAAGGAAAAAGTGACTGACTGACTGACTGACTGATCTATCAACGCACAGCTCAAACTACTGGACGGATCGGGCTGAAATTCGGCATGCAGATAACTATTATGACGTAGGCATCCGCTAAGAAAGAATTTTTGAAAATTCAACTCCTAAGGGGATGAAATAGGGGTTTGAAAAATTGTAGTCCACGCGGACGAAGTCGCGAGCATAAGCTAGTCTAAATATATAAAAGGAAAAGGTGACAGACTGACTGACTGACTGATCTATCAACACACAGCTCATAATACTGGATGGATCGGGCTGAGATTTGGCATGCAGATAGCTATTGTGACGTAGGCATCCGCTAAGAAAGGATTTTTGAAAATTCAAAGTCGCGAGCATAAGCTAGTTATAATATAAATACGTAAGCGTGTCTGTCTGTCTGCTAGCTTTTTACGGCCCGACAGTTGAATCGATTTTGATGAAATTTAAAAACCGGAAATGGCGTTCTCTACGCTATCTCGACCCGTCGCGTAATATATCAAGTAACCTACAAGAATGTCCATTTCGCAAGCAGATTACCTACTCATATTCAGACCATATTTTTGGCTGATTATTCTAACCTAAATCTTAACATGGATAGAAGATGAGATCTTTTGAATTCAAATTCGAAACTTAAATATATTCTTCAAGCTGTTTTGCGCAAAACAGCTGGTCGATTCCGTAAAACCTGCACCAATCATGATTACAATCGCAATTGTTGTGATTGGCTGAATTTTTGGCACTCTTGTTGCAACAATGAATTGTAGCCAATAGTGAGCGAGCGTCAACTATTATCAGAGGTTACTACTATTTTGACGACCTCCCTGGCGCAGTGGTGAGCGCTGTGGTCTTAATAGTGGGAGGTCCCGGGTTCGATTCCTGGCAGGGGTTTGGAATTTTTAAATTTCTGAATTTCTGGTCTGGTCTGGTGGGAGGCTTCGGCCGTGGCTAGTTACCACCCTACCGGCAAAGCCGTGCCGCCAAGCGATTTAGCGTTCCGGTACGATGCCGTGTAGAAACCAAAGGGGTATGGGTTTAATAAAAACTGCCATACCCCTTCCAGGTTAGCCCGCTATCATCTTAGACTGCATCATCACTTACCACCAGGTGAGATTGCAGTCAAGGGCTAACTTGTATCTGAATAAAATAAAAAAATAAAATAAAAAAAAAGGTGCTTGCGATCGTGACATTGTAACTGTCATTCTAATCGCAATCGCGCAGAAGGTGTAAGGACAAAATTCAAGTCGCAACCATGTCGCAACCTATAAACTAAAACAAAAATTATAACGATAAGAGTCCATACTCGACAATTTAATCGAGCTAGGACCTTGAATATTCCAATAATTTACGTCGTCATAAGTTTTTAGTAACGTAAATAAAATAAATATTTGATAACGGTATAATACCGCGGCCCCGTTAACACGAAACGCGGCATGTTAATACAATATTAATTAATTAAGCTCATAAATGGGACCACGTTATACGAGGTGTTACCTTTAGTAACACGCCTCCAACATCCAAGCAGTTTCGATCGCTTTTATATTATAATTAACTATTAAGTTGTAATCCCTGTCGTTATTAAACTACACACTAGCTGGCACATCCTGGCTTCGTACAGGTGACTTACAGCCGTACTCAAAATCACTAATCGTTACTTAAGATTCAGTTAAAACGAGACAGATTTATGTGAGACTAGCTTATGCCCGCGACTTCGTCCGCGTGGACTACACAAATTTCGAGCCCCTATTTTACCTCCTTAGGGGATGAATTTTCAAAAACCCTTTCTTAGCGGATGTCTACGTCATAATAGCTATCTGCATGCCAAATTTCAGCCTGATCCGTCCAGTAGCTTGAGCTGTGCGTTGATAGATCAGTCAGTCAGTCAGTCACCTTTTACTTTTATCTATTTAGACTAGCTAATGCTCGCGACTTCGTCCGCGTGAACTACACAAATTTCAAATACCTGTTTCACCCCTTTATGGGTTGAATTTTCAAATATCCTTTCTTAGCGGATGCCTACGTCGTAATAGCTATCTGCATGCCAAATTTCAGCCCGATCCGTCCAGTAGTTTGAGCTGTGCGTTGATAGATCAGTCAGTCAGTCAGTCAGTCAGTCAGTCAGTCACCTTTTCCTTTTATATATTTAGATTTAGATATGTGAGATATATAGCTCTGTCTCATTTTAACTCAATCTTAAATAACGATTAAGCGACTCTGAGTACGGCTGTTAATGATTAAACTTTATGTACATACAGATGTTCTGCCAGAAACTGGTGACTCCAACATTGCGGCCACAAATGCAGTCAACGACGACCTGCCAAATGCCACATAGCGACCATCGTACTATTCAAACACGACCACGGCTCAGGATATAGGATCACTTTGTTGTCTGTCTGTCTGTCTGTCTGGGGATTCGGTTCGGGGTATGAGGCGAGGGGACGCCCACCCTCACGTCACCCGCGCTCGCCCGCACCGGGTTAGCGCGGGGGCTGTGCGGGTGTGCGGGGCGCGGTGTTCCCGCCGTAATTGCCATCTCAACCTAATCGCGTAGTATAAAATATACCTGCCAAAGTACTGAAACAATCTGCAATACTCGTTAAGAAATCCACCGCAATTTATTTCACGCTGTATGGAAATGTCGCGGCGCCTAATGTGTCTTCATAAAACTGAAGAATAACCTATGATAGTGTTAATATCGCTGGAAGCAAGACTTATTGGTCGTTTGCAGTTCGCACGGGATAAATGGGCCGGGCAGTGCAGACGCTGTACATCAGACGTCTAGTTATTAACACTATAAAACGGAACGATTTTGAACTTCTAAGAATAGGTAAGTATTGGGTTTTTCATAAATAAAATTTTAGCACTAAGACTCCATGGCCCCAGGGTCTCCATGGCAAACGGAACAAAAATGTAACTCTCGATGAGAGAGGCATATTTTTCTTTCTATTACAATTTTCCTTGGATCAGTCAGATATGCATCGCAAGAAAAATCGACGTAAGTATAACTAGCAGTTGCCCGCGACTTCGTCCGCGTAAAATTTCTGGTTTCTCATGAGATCTGAAAATTTCCCGCTGCAAAAGGCCTTACTTACCTACTCACTCAGTCGTCCCTTAAGGCACGGAACCCAGAATACCTAAAAGTGCCAATTTTCATATCTCTAATTTCAAAAACATAGGATTTTCATGTAACTTTTCAACCCCCATTTCATCCCCTTGGGGGGGGGGGGGGGGGGGGGGGATTTAGTTAGATTCTTTCTTTACAGATTTTTATTATTTAAAGCTAATAATCTAAATATCGATTTTCACGTCTCTAACTTCAAAAACATAGGACTTTCATACTACCTTCCAACCCCCATTTCACCCCCTTAAGGGAGGATTTTATCAAAACCGTTTTTTAGCTGACACGTACATTCTAGAAGGAACCTACCTTCTAAATTTCAAGTTTGTAGGCTTTATAGTTTCTGAGATTTCGTGATTAGTCAGTCAGTCAGTCAGTCAGTCAGTGAGTGAGTGGTATTTCGCTTTTATATATTTATTATATTATATTATTATATTATAAGAAGATAATAAAATTCACAAGTATAGTACGCAACAGGGCGAGATGACAATCGTCACCGTGCTAACCCGGTGCAGGATAGCGCAGATAATGTGCGGGTATGCGGGGCGTCTTCCCGCCTCATACCCCGATTGCCATCTCGTGCTGTCGCAAACTATAGGTATGGGTGAAGCGATATTCATTGGATCCGAAAACGAGCGAATAGCTAACTGCCCAAAAAGTCCCGGCAATATTAACGACGACGTAGTTTACTGCAACACCGCCTGTTCATTATTGCATAGCGCCGACCAGTTTTATAACGTTCCAATTAAGTACCGATTCAGTATAATTGTTAAGTTATCGTGAGCCTATAGGAGTTATTGAGATGAAAAATTTCTTATTGAAACATTAAAGATTTACAATCCATACTTATATTAAAAAAATGTCTGTCTGTCTGTTACCTTTTCATGGCCCATCCGTTTAACAGATTTTGGCAAAATTTGGTGTAGAGATAACTTGCATTCCGGAAATAGTTATGGATTACTTATTATCTCAGGAATCAAAAAGTTTCCACGGGATTTTTAGAAAGCTAAGTCCACGCAGATGAATTCACTGGCATCATCTAGTTTTAAATAATTTTAAGTTGGATAAAGTTTTGTGCGCGCTATAATTTTGGTGCTGTGAACATAATATGTTGTATCTACCTATTATATTTGTTTCATGAAAACTGTCACCGGATCCAAAATCTAAACATATAAAAGGAAAGGTGACTGACTGACTGACTGACTGATTGACTGATCTATCAACGCACAGCTCAAACTATTAGACAGATCGGGCTGAAATTTGGCATGCAGATAGCTATTATGACGTAGGCATCCGCTAAGAAAGGGTTTTTGAAAATTTAACACCTAGGGGGGTGAAATAGGTGTTTGAAATTTGTGTAGTCTGGTGACCGATCAATTGACAAAAAACAAATGACAAAGTTTCATTTCCCAAACAAATTTTGGCAAAATTATGAATCGTTTTATGATCGTTATAAAACTTATGTTTCTACAAATAATTCATTTGATAAAACAAATTACCAGACAAATTGTTATTTCATAAAATATCATTTGACAAACAATTGATTTCTTTAATCGTGTTAATTAGTAAAACAACATATTGCAGTTTTTTTTTGATAAAATGATAGATAGATAGATAGAAATACTTTATTGCACACAAAAATGTTACATAACTATTACAAAAAAACTAAAACTAAAAAATAATTGTATGCAAAGGCGGCCTTATTGCTCACAGCAATCTCTACCAGGCAACCTTTGGAGAAAGGAGAAACTAGGTGTGTAGGATAGTACTTACACGCAATACGGAAAAATGAAGTAGTATATAATATTATATAATATAATTAACTATTTCAGTAATACATACATAACTATCATACATATACATAACTATTATAAATATCAATATATATACAATCCATAATAGAAATACATATATATATATATATAACTACATACCTACATATATTATAAAAGACATACATATAATACCTATGATCGAATAAATTGACTATTATGGCATCGATAAGTATAGTTCTTTAAGACGATTTTTGAATATGGGCAAGGATTTCGAATCCCGGATATTTTTGGGCAGAGCATTCCACAGTTGTACAACATATACTGTAAAAGATTTCCCGTAGAATTTTGTGCAGCTACGTGGGGTTTGGAGTTTGTTATCTGTGGATGAGCGTAAATTCCTGTCGCGATAGGCAGCACCAAGAAAAGTGAAGCGATCTTTAAGGTACGAAGGAGTGTGGGGAGCATAGAGGATAGAGAAGAGTAAGGTGAGTGCGTGGAAATCCCGACGCCGTCTAATTGTCAACCATTTAAGGCGCGTACGGTATTCGGTGATGTGGTCAAATTTCCTTAGTCCATAAATAAATCGAATGCAAAGGTTTTGCAACCGCTCCAACTTGTTTAGTAGCTCCTCATTCAGATCTGTGTAGCTGCTGTCGGCATAGTCCAATATGGGTAAGAGCAGAGTTTCAGCCAAAGATATTTTTGTTTTGATTGGGAGGAGATTCTTCCATCTTTTAAGAGAGCCGACAGCAGCGAAGAGGCGTCTGCTTACATAATTAGTTTGCGGGATCCAGGAGAATGAGGAGTCAATAAACAAGCCGAGGTTCTTGACAGTCGCACTGAACGGTATGGTCGAATTATTCAGCACGATTGAACCAGCGGTATTGAAGTCGATCTTACAAGTTTGCCTGGGGTTACCAATGATAGCAGCCTGTGACTTACTAGCATTTAAAGTCAGACCGTGCGATTTACTCCATGTACTAATTTTACATAAGTCAGAATTAATTTTACTAATACCTGTCATAACTTCATCCGCTGGTACGGATATGTATATTTGCAGGTCATCAGCGTAAAGGTGGAAGGATGAAGAGAGGGAATGGGAGATAGAATTAATAAAAATAGCAAATAAAAGTGGCGAAAGGACACCTCCTTGAGGTACACCGGCACGAAGACAGGAAACGGAGGAAAAATTATTATCAATGCGGACACATTGCTGACGATTCCATAAATAAGAATGAAACCAGTCCACCACTTCTTGCGATATATTAACAGACTTAAGCGTGGCCAACATTATATCCAAATCAACCGAGTTAAAGGCATTACTAAAGTCTAAAAGAACAATAATTGTCACAAGTTGGTTGTCGAGGCCGTAGCGAATGTCATCACATATCTTGGTGAGCGCTGTGACAGTGCTGTGCCCTGGCCGGAAACCTGATTGGTGAGGATTAAGTAGGTTATTAAAGGATATGTAGCGGCGAAGTTGAGAGGAAACTATACGTTCAGCTACTTTAGAAAGGAAGGGAAGAATAGAAATTGGCCGATAATGAGAGAAGGACGATGGATTAGTCGTTTTGGGAACAGGAATAACATACGCTACCCGCCACGCGCTGGGAAAAGTACTAGTCGATAAGGAGTGATTAAGAATATGACTAAGTATCGGGGTCACTTGTTCCAGTACAAGCATTATCATTTTCCGGCTTACACCATCACTGCCAACTGCATCAGATTTGATTGCCAATATGTGTTTCTTGACATCATCAGGGGTAATTGAGTTAAATATAAATGGGGGGAAAACAGGAGAGGGTGCTGCACTAAAACGGACTAAGGTATCATTTTTTATTTGGCTATCCATTGGTGTTATTGTGGTAAAATACCTATTCAAATCATCCAGGTTTATATTCTTCACGGTCTGATACTGTTGCTTGCCGATCCCTAGTGAATTTAGAAACTTCCAGGTTTTCAAAGGGTTACTGTTATCAATAGACTCATGGATATAGTTACGTTGAGCATCTCGGCAAAGTTTACTGCATCGGTTCCGTAGTTTTTTGTATTTTTCGAGATGCTCTTCAGTTGGTTTTAATTTAAATTTAGCTTTAGCTGAGTTGCGTTTGGTCATAGCAATTTTTATTTCTTTAGTTAGCCAGGGAGCCGGTAGGTGTTTCAACTTGATTGGGCGCAGTGGTGCATGAGCATCGAAGATTAGTGTTAGCATAGAGTTAAATAAGTTGACCTTTTCATCTACTGTAGTTGCATCAAAAATGATATCCCAATCTATGTTATTGAGATCCTGCAGGAACCTATCATTATTAAAGTTCTTAAAGCTACGTCGCATGACAACAGTCGGCTTGGCTTTCGGTGGACGTATTTTATATGATACATATATGAGATCATGATAGGAGAAGGCTTCCGCTGACAATTGACCATGTGAGCTTACATGTTCTTTAGAGGAGACCATCATCAAATCCAGCTGAGAGGGTGCGCAATTAGGAAAGAAATGCGTGGCCAAGGATGAAAGCAACTGTAGGTTAGAACTATTAACAATATTAGTCAGCCGTTTCGCACGCGCATCCCCTTTAAGGAGACACGTGTTAAAGTCACCCAAAATTATTGTATGGTCAACTGTTGGTACATATTGTTCAAGGAGTGTTTCAAACGAATGGAAATAATTAATATGTAGAGAAGGGCTGTAATATACGCCAAGAAGTAATTTCAGTTGACCAAATAATACTTCAATGAAAATGTGTTCAGCAGTTTCTGAGTACAAACTGGGTGACTTGTCCAAAACAGTGAAGGGAATATGGCTACGAAGGTAAATCGCCACACCACCCCCACCCTTACCCGTTCGGTCATTTCGAATTAAGTGGAAACCAGGAATAGAGTAGGAGGTAGAAGGCAAGCATGGTTTAAGGAAGGTTTCAGATACTAAAATAGCATGGATGCTATTATTATTTTCAAATGAAGCCAAGAGGTCAGTAAAATGAGATGGAATACTTTGGGCATTGATATGTACCACATTGAAGTTTTTAGGAAAGGGTGATAGCGCTAAAAGAAGTTGGGTATGGAGAGATACTGAAACGCTGTGGAAACTGCCATCGGATGCATCTGATTTATCAGAAGCTGAGAAAAACTCGTCTTCAGAACTACTGTGCTCTATATCGTTATTAGCCATAATAATAGAATAAAATAAAATAATTATAAGATATACTTACTTAAAATAATACCGAGGTACTTAAAATAATAATATTAACTCAAATAAAATATAATAATAATAAGACTTAGTGTACGGGTCCTTCTAGTATTTCCTTTCGCCCGCCAGCAGCAAATTAATAGATCGCATAAAAGTAAAACATTGATTTAAGTTTAATCAGATAAAACCGTAAATAAAACACTAAATGAAGCGAGAAGCTAGGCTACCATATCGAAAAAATACCTAATAAGCTAACAAAAAATGCAACTATTAATACATGCATAATTAAGTAGGTACAACATGATAGCAAGCTGAGAGTAACACTATCACAAATAAATTCTTAAAATTAATTACTATTTTACAATATTTACAACACTAAAATTAATCTAAGGACTATGCTACGTAAACGTACAATACAAAGTTCAATGCATGCAGATTATAATCAATGAGTGTGGGTAACATTGGAAGACCGCAGGCCCTAGTTACCATAGATTAAAAGACTAGGAACGATGAACGATGGATTCAGCTGTCAAGTGTCAGTCATAAAATGTCAGTGCCATTTTGATGTTTGTTTATTTTGCAAACCTGAGAAGTTTGAAGTTTAGAGTTTAGATAACTAATTTAACTTTTAGTACCCACAACTAATCGGAAATTAAAGTGACGGCGTGTGAATTAATAGCAGAAAGACACAGATGATTTAATACCTACTGATAGTACAAGTATGCAGTTGCTATACATGGTTTGCAAGCGTCATAAGTCTACAAAACTACAACAAATAATGCCAGAGCACAAGAAGGAGACTTTGCCTTACTTCCTAGCGTTCCTTTTTGTCCTCGCGGCTTCATTTACTAATGGCTTATCGACCTTTGGGACTTGTGGAGTGGTTAGAGCACTAGAAGTGGCCGCTGTCTGGCTATCACTGCGCGTTTGGATGGCGCTAACCTCTGCCTTGGAGGTCACCCGATGTCGTTTCCCGTCATGGCCGATAACTATAATGAGTCCGTCCCTCGTCCAGCACTTTGAAACGCCAAACTTTTGCCTCGCAGCCATGAAGGCATCGTGACGGTCTTTAGTTAAAAATTCAGATAGGGTTATGCCTGTATTCTTGAGAGCCGTTTTGGCGTACCAGACCTGATTCTTTGTTGGCAGGTCCCGGAATTTTAGAAGTATAGCCCGGGGCCTGTCTTCCTTGGGCTGACCCAGGCGCTGACAGCGGCTCAGAACATCTTCCTTAAGGTCGGGTAACTTTAAATGTTGGGACAACGATGTACTCACTGTAGCTGCCAAATTACTGTCGGTGCCTTCAGGGATGCCATGGACCAGCAACATCTTGCGCCTACTCCGCATCTCCATCTGATCTGTTTGTTTGGCCAACATTTCTACTTGCTGCTGGAGTCCAGCAAGCGCAGATAACACAAATGTACGGAAAGTGTTGAACTGACCAGATATATTAGATGCGGGGCTGGATGCTGGAATCGCTCCCTGCAGACTCTTCTGGAATTCTGCCATTTGATTGTTGAAATGCTCCGTCATTGATTGGATTGAAACTTGTAGGGCCTCCATAGTGATGTTAATTATGGTGACTGTGCTTTTGTGATATATTATCTAATTAATTTGTCAATTCTGGTGCCAAGTGTGGATTTTCTGATTGGAGCTAGGGCTGGCAGGTAAGAGAACACTAATACATGTTTGAAATTCAATAAATAACTAATTTAAACAAAATAAACACGAGAGCCGAAAAAAACGCGTGCACACTTTTCAGTGCCTACCCTCTAAATGAATTGTTTGATAAAATGAACTGTTTGATAAATACTCTAAGAATTCACCAAATCTTTAATATGTCGACCGGGCCGACGGAAGAGACCGCTTACTATAATGGGGGGTCTCTTTCCACCCAGAAAAAAGGAGCCCCTTCTCCGCTCCGTCGACGGGCCCCGGTCGACGAGAAGAGACCCCCAATATGGTGGGGGGTCTCTCTCATCCCCCCCGCTTCCACCATCAAGAGCGAGTGAAGCGAGCTCGGGACTTGGGGCACTCCGAGTCGGAACGGTTAGGTTAGAAGGGGATGGCGGGGTCTTACAGACCCCGCCATCCCCTTCTAACCCCTTCGTGGGTTATTTCTTTTTTTACCACCCAGAAAAAAGGAGCCCCGCCGGGCCCCGGTCGACGAGAAGAGACCACCACTATGGTGTAGGGTCTCTCTCATCCCCCCCCGCTCCCACCATCAAGAGCGAGCGAAGCGAGCTCGGGACTTGGGGCACTCCGACTCGGAACGGTTAGGTTAGAAGGAGAATAAGAATAATAGAGGAAAATAAAATTATCATCTATTATTTTGTAAAATCGCGAATTTAAAAAACAAATTATTTGGTGAAATAATAAATTTTTAAATGATATTTTAACATTCAGCAAATTTGGAAAGTTAAACATTTGTGAATAGAATATTTGTCAAATGATCTTTTGTAAAATGATATGTTTGCGGTATACGACGTTTGTGATTTGATTAGTTTTTCAAAAGTTTTTGGTGAACTGATAATTTGTCATACGTTTTTTGTCATTCATTAGTGAACCGTGTAGTCTACGTGGACGAAGTCGCGAGCATAAACTAGTTCAAATATAAAAAGATAATGGTCATAATATAAGTAGTTGACTCTGATATAAATATATCCTATAGCTGAGATTATTTTTCGTATCACCATACATCGCCATACGGCCTGAATAAAATTAAAATGTGAGGAAACACCGTTTCCTGATGGTCCCAAAAAGCTGCCGAAAAGTCCTGGGCATATTACGGCCTACGAAGTTTACTGCAATACCGCCTGTTCATTATTGCATAGCGGCGACCAATTTTATAACGTTCCAATTCAAAATACATTTGACCAATTAAGTACTGAAACGGTCGACGGTTAATTGTAAGCCTATCGGAGTTATTGAGATGGAATTTTCGTTATTTCCACTCAATAATTGCCTGGCTTTTACTGTTCCTATGACATTGTCGTGAATTAATTCATAAATTAATACATTTAGTTAAAGGGCTTCTAGAATCTAGTATAATGTTTAAAAAATATAAAAAACAGGTTTTTACAGTACCCGACAGGAAATATGGCAAACTTTAGAAAGAGATTTCGACTTCGGAGAGCGTCGTCTCTGTCACTCTTACCTATGTGACGTTTTGTCAGTCTCGACCAGGGTGGTTGCGTTTGCGGATGCGGATTATTAGAAGTTCACATCCGTGGATGCGGATGCGGATGTCTGAATTAATGCGAATGTTCCGCATTTGCGGATATGGATGCGAATATCCGTAACATTGTGTTGTATACTTTTTGATTGGTCAGTTAGCGAACGAAGATATCAACTAGCAAAACACGCGCGAGGCACGCGCAACTCTAGCCTCGCCCACTTCCTTTGCAGGTCATTACTTGTTGCAAATATGAATCCGCATCCGTAAAAGCTCCGTATTAATTGATGCGGATGCGGATGAGGATGCGTATGTTCCGCATTCGCGGATGTGGATATCCGTAACACCCCTGGTCTCAACGACCACGACAGAGCCAACGTTCTACGAAACTGTCATCCATTTTTGAAATGGAACATTAGATAATCGTAGTCGAGCATAATAACACCGTCGCCGATAAGAAACTGCTATCATCAATTCCATGCCGTGTACCTATATATAAAATTGATAAATAAGGACAAAAGGTGAGCTCAGAGTTCCAAAAATATTGTGTCTATGAAAGCTCTCGGGATAAGCGGGATCGGCCGAAACGTGAGGGCTTACGTCTCCCGGACGAGTCCTTTGATATGTTATTGAGTTCAAATTTATGTTCTCATATCCCAATTCGGTTGATCTTTTTTGTTTCGTAACCTTAAAAAGTACAGCAATAAGCATTTTTTTTAGAGTTCCAGACCTCAAAAGGAAAAAAGGAACTTTTATAGGATTACTTTGTGTGTCTGTGTCTGTCTGTCCGTTTGACGTGTCTGTCAAGAAAACCTATAGGGTAAGTACTTCCCTTTGACCTACAATCATGAAAAAATACGGTATGAAAGTATTTTTTGTGTTAAGTTCGATTAATTTTAAATTGATTCCGAAGCGGTAGCATATTCGTAACAATTCAATCAATGGGAAATTTAGAAGTGGTACGATTAAAATGGCAGTGCGATATAACCAACTCTCCCCTATATTATGTGAAAAGTGTTTGATGTATTCACTAAAATACTGTAATTTTTGGCACTGGTTTATTGACTTTACTTACAAATAATAATTAGACACGTAGGTACGTCGTACAATGTGTGCGCCCAATGCCTTGCACGCGCGACGTGAAGACAGGTGTCGGCTGACACCCCGAGCCTCTCGCACGCCCTGGTTTAGTGCAGTTGCACTAAACAAGGAGTTCGATACATCAAGTTTATAATCATGAATATTTACCTATATCATCTCAAGGATTATTATGATTAAACATTCATCAAGATTATATAAGTAATGCAATTTTCTTTGTTGGCGCTTGCTTCTAAGAAAAAAACTTATGTTAGGGTTGCCTTAGTTTTGATCCGAATAAGAAATCCTTCATCAGAAAATAACGAGAGGGTATTGTATGTGAAAGCAACGGGCTACCCGATGGCTTTATGAGGTTGTTTTTCAATAATCATTCACGAAATCCTTTGTCGGACGCCTGACTTTGTTTCAGAGCCATACTGATGTTCGCAACATGGACTTCATTCACATTGAAAATAGATATAATATTATTATACAACGTGTGGTATTGTTAAACAGAACTGGTTATATGCGAGTCAGACTCACACACGAACGATTCCGTACGTATGTTATTTAGTAAACTAATTTATGCATATAAAGACATTTTTTATGTATCCAAAAATCCACGGTTTTTAGATTTTTCCCTTTACTTGTGTTATAACACAAGTAAAGGGAAAATCTATCAAATAATCTAAAAAAATCTAATGGAATCAAAACGTAATTGCTTAGGATCATGAATTTGGTAGGTAGCCATTTGTCTTATAAGACAAATGCAAAGCAATTACGTTTTGATTCCATTGGTCTTGATAAACACGACAGACAGACTACGAAATGGTCTTGTAAGTGTTCTTTTTTTTGTATGGAGATAAGGAACCCTAAAAATTAACATAGAAGTCACAGTCCTTAGTAATGAAGTAGGTATTCGACGCAGAGAGAGTAACTTTGATCCCGACATTGAATCTCAAAAACATCATGCAAATATTAAAAACATGCATACAAAGACTGTTAAAATCATTCCTTTCTATTTTGGCTTTGAATCGTAGTCAGATAAAAACAGGTAAAGTTCTTAGATGAATCGGCAGCAGCAAATTGTCTTGAATAATTCATCAATGCTTGTTGCGCTGACAAATGAAATCTAATGAATACGATATGAGATGGGAGCAAAACACCGAGATTCGAGACTTTCTACACAGTTTTTGTTGTTCCCTGTCGACGTAGACTGACTCGATCGTTCTATAGGAAAGGACCAGCTCTTTAGGTCGGAACACATCACATCACCAAAGTTTAGCATGTAAGTGTGAGGGCGTTTATGCACTCATTCGTATTAGTTTTCTTAAAAATACGATTCGAAATGGTCGTCATACAAAACGTACATTGCATGCAACACTTTTGTGCACTCATTTGATTCGTATTCGTATGAAGCATATGAAGAATTCGTATGAAGCATCCGTATATATACGTACCAAATCAGTGCACATGCGTACGTACATTTTGTATGATGGCCACTACGAATCGTATTTTTATGAAACGTTGTCAAACAAGTCAAATACGAATGCAGAAGTGCACAAACGTCCTTACTGTCGTCGTCATCGTATTCCATGTTTTATGTACCTTTACATTGTCACCACACGTATAATAAAATATATGAAGTAACTTTGTCTAAAGAAAGAAAAGTAACTTCATCGTACGATGCCTCTGCGATTACATTTTTTGGCGAGGGGATTTCAAACTTTGGGAGATTTTTGTATGCCACAAAAGCGTGTTGGTCCTTCCAGGCGGGTTATGTCATCGTATTAGTACTTAAAGCCTAGCGACAATGAGTTTGATATCAAATGTGTACTTTCTAGGAGGATGGAATAATAAAAGCAGGGCGTAGAATTTTGTAGTGAGATTTTTTAATAAATAAATTATAAACGTTTCAAAAAACCAGACTACTTACCTTTATAATCAAATTTTTTTTTTCATTAGTGAGAAACAAAGTGGTAAGCAAAGCAGCAACATTCACATCAACAATCCAGCGAAACAAGTACCATAAAGGTATGATTCCGAACCACGCTGAACGCAGCAGAGCTGCCGCAACAGTGCTGTCACCAGCTGCCACAGTCCTGTCGCGGCACTACTGGTCCCCATACAATCTCTATAAGCTTATATGACATTACATTCCGAGCTAGGCAACAATGTCGCGGCAGAAATGTAGCGGAACATGGCTGCCTAGCTCGGAATGTAATGTCATATAAGCTTATAGATATTGTATGGGGACCAGTAGTGCCGCGACAGGACTGTGACAGCTGTTGAAAGTACTGTTGCGGCAGCACTGCTGCGTGCAGCGTTGTTCGGAATCATACCTTAACGCTTTCTCACACCTTTTTCATCGACAAAGCCCAAAAATCGCAAGAGAGCTGATGTCAAACTCTCGGGATAGATACAAACGGTCCAAGATCACAGTGTCGCCAGAATTGTGTGTGATTTTATTATGGAGCCGAAATGTACCCTTAGGCCTGAATTCCTCTGTCGCTGACGTCGGTCGCGTACCGTCAGTCGCGTAGCGCGCTGGCCATCAGCGCCAATGAAAACATCCGTAGTGCGATACCGACCGCTCCACGGTACAGGCGTCTCCAAGTGGATTTGGGATAATTATGAACCCGTTTATAAATTGTTTAGTTGCTGCAACATACTTACGCAAGCGGAGACGGCGTCAATGTAGAAAAAGATATCACATTCACCCAATTGTTGCTGATAGGGTGACGAATGGTGAATTTTCTACATTATTTGAAAAGCTACGTCAGGACGAGGAAAAGTTCTTTAATTATTTTAGAATGAGAGTAAAAACTTTTGATGAACTGTTATCAAAGTTAGAAAATCACCTGAAACACTGCTCCATATATCGAGAAATTATACCTCCAGTGGAACGACTTGCTGTTACATTGAGGTGAGTTACATTATATCAATCTATCATTGGAATATAATAATAAGAAAGAAAACAACACATTTTTATATAACCTTTTTATTATTTTTTGTAAAAAATAATAAGTAGTTATTTATTTTGTTGAAGGACACATTTTACTTGTCTTCGTTGGCTTTCCTAGTAATGCCATGGATGGTTTGGTATCCTTGAGAAATAATTTGGGATCCGGAGTTTGATGTATAAGAAGTAGTGGGACGTACTTCGTACATCACACATTCTTGTGAAACGGTATTTGATATATCAGGGAAAGTTTCATATTCCTGTACGTTGATCGGATCTTGACTGTGTAAAATCGATTCAGACTGTGGAGAAAAATACGAATCTGAAGAATTCGGTCTACTGGTTATTTCATATGGATTGTGTATATTACTAATTTCCATTGCTTTTTTGAGCATTTCTGTACGGAAAATCAATTTTTGATGCGTTGTAAACTTTTCTGTTATTGGCAGGAGAGACATGAAAAAATTCATGTCATCATTTTTAAAAAGTTTGGCATTATCTTTGAACATCATTAGCATCTCTTTATCGAATTCATCAGTGTCGGTCTGTTTTCTTTTTCGCTGATTTTTATTAGAATGTTTATTACGAAAATCAGAGTCTGTAGAATTTTCTTGAGCAACACTTTTCTGTAATTCTGTATTTACTTCAAGTCCTGTGCTCCTTGGTATGTCCTGACTGGACGTACTTGGCACGTCTTGATAAGATATGCTTTGGGTATCCTGATTACTTGCGCTCGGTGTAGCCTGATTACTTCCGATGGAGTCCTCAACTTCAGCTTGGTGTTTTTTATCAAGAAATTTCATATCTTCAAAATATATATACACCTTTTTTTTACTTCCACCTGATCCTGAGGGAGTATTTTTTAAGACATTTTTGCAACGCATATATGCATCTCTTGCAGTCTTCCATCGTTGCTGCACAATTTTTTCTGAAACAATAAAAAATAAGAAAAAAGAGTAAAATTAATACATATTACATTTTACAGATTCCTTGCGACCGGCAATACCTACATAGATCTACATTACCACTATCGGCTTGGAGAATCAACTATTGGCAAAATCGTTACAGAAGTGTGTACAAAAATTTGGGATGTTCTGCACGACGAAACTTTAAGACTACCTTCGTCACATGAAGATTGGCTGAGAATCGCTGAGGGTTTCGAATCACGAGCAAATTTTCCAAATTGTGTTGGAGCGATAGATGGCAAGCACGTCCGTATTATTTGCCCTGCATTCAGTGGAAGTTTATTCAGTAATTATAAAAAATATTATTCAATCGTTCTGTTGGCTATGTGTGACGCTAATTACTGTTTTAAGTATATTAATGTGGGTGCTTGTGGAACAGATTCTGACTCAATAATATTTAGGGACAGTAACTTGTATGCAAAATTACAAAGCGGCGAAATAAACCTACCAGAACCGAGACAAGTAGATAACAGCCGGACACCGTTTCCTTACATGATTGTAGGGGATGCAGCGTTTGGAATATCACGTCATATTTTAAGACCATACGCTCGTAGTAATATGACTCACAAGAAAAAAATATTCAACTACCGCCTTAGTAGGGCAAGACGCTACATAGAATCTACTTTTGGTATTATGTCTAATAAATTTGAAGTATTTCACAGGCCTATGAGGACTTCATTGATTAACAGCATCAAAATAGTCAAAGCATGTTGTGTATTACATAACTTTATAAGAGTACGTGATGAATATGATGTTATTGATACTATGTCAATTGTTGGTTTAGAAAATGTTTCTCTAAGCAGCTATAACATTATGAATCGGACAGGCGATACTTTAAGAGACTTATTCGCTAACTACTTTATTTCACCGGAAGGTTCTCTGCCATGGCAAAACCAGTATATTTACTAAGAAATTGCATCTACACATCTCACGCTAATTGCGTGGGATGTGTTTGGGATTTGGGATTGCAACGACAGATTTTATTGTAATTCGTGTGGTATCTTGTTTTAAATTGTAGTTTCTACATAAAACTTTTGTGTATGGACATTATTAAACGTGTAGGTACAATTAGTGTTTGTGTGTATTTTTCATGAACCTTTGAACCCTGATATAGCATAAGCCAGTTATAGTGGAGCAACTTCGTGCGCGACTGTCCCGTAAAATGTAAGACGTTGGGGGACGCGGGGTAGAATAAGACAAAAAATTATGTTTCCCTTCCCGCTACTCCACCCGCATTCCACATGTATATCTGATAAAATTATTATAAACACATTATCTTTTACTTACCGATCTCCTTTTTTTTATCATCGCCCTCATTATTGTAATCCGGAAACAGTGCTTCAAAAACTTGTAACCAAAATTTTGCTCTGGCATCGCGATCTTTGTACAGTTCATTAGATAAATCCCACAATGCAGGACGTAGGCGCACCTCGGCAATCACACGTTCGGTATCAATATTCATGGCGACTGTACGCGCGCGCGTACCATTTAGCCGACGGTCGGGAACAGAGTGAGGACGCTCATAGCGTGCTATAGCGCGTCAGTCGACCGACGTACGCGGCGCTGACGAGCGAGACCGACGCGCGCCATACGCGGCGCGTAGCAACTCGCGCGCCGCTGATGTCAGCGTCACAGTGTGGTGCTATATAATATAACACAACGTATATTCGTACGCGCGACCGACGTACGCGACCGACGTCAGCGACAGAGGAATTCAGGCCTTAAATACACAGACCGATAGAGGTCTCATATAATGTGGTGATGGAGGTGAATGCTGAATATTACCTATGTCTTGGTCAGAACGTAAGTACAACGAAGAAGAAAGATCTTAAACAAATCCGTACTAATATTTTAAATGCGAAATAGTGTCTGTCTGTCTGTCTGCTAGCTTTTCACGGCTCATCCGTTCAACCGATTTTGACAAAATTTAGTACAGATATAGCTTGCATCCCGGGGAAGGACATATGCTACTTTTTATCCCGGAAACACAAAAAGTTCTCACGGGATTTAAAAAAATCTAAATCCATTCAGATGAAGTCGCGGACATCATCTAGTTAAAAATAAAGAAGCGGTTGCTCGACTATACGAAATACTTGTTAGTATAAGGTACTATTTATTTGTGTCCTGACTTCTATATGGTATAAGAAAGAATATTAACATAAAACCTGTTTAGTAAACAGCATTGAGAAGCTCGTGATCTTTATCAAGATCGGAGTGAAGATACCCGAGACGTTGGTCTGGCCAGACATAAGAAGCTGTCGACCTTAGGTGAAATTAATCTGAGCTGTCGACATACCCTTCTGCAATGCGATTCACACAGCTTCCGATAGGAAAAAATGCCGCAACATCATTAAAGTAATATCTCGAGGTAGTCATGACCCTCAAAGCCCAAGAAGAAGAATTTTATAACTTTTAGGAGCTTTTTGTTCTTTGAGCCTGTCTTCCGAGACACAGTTTTTACTAGTGCGGAACACAGGTGCACAGTAATGTTTTTGTAATTATAGCTGATCTATGTTTATGTATGATATGTCTTGGTTTGTTTAAACTGTTTTTTTTTTGTACCAGTTAAAAATGTATCTTATCTTATCTTTTTAAAACCTTCGCAGTCGCACCGCGTTGCGCTTTGTTTGCTCTACAAGCCTTTAATAGACACTCACTCAGCAATTTCGATATATAATTGTTAAGTCGTGTTCCGGAAAGTTTATTGGGAATACTGAATTTGAGTAATTTAAGGGGTACAAAGCGTTTGCAATCCTTTGATATTGCTTCGACATTAGTCAAGCCTTGCATCCATCGAAAGCTATGAATTTGCATAATGAATATTCCGGTGATAAAAATAATTTCATAATTTTAATAATTTCAAAGTTGCGATACAGATAATATGTGTTATTTAGTCGCAATTTCGATAAAAAAATATAAAGATAACTCTTTGTGTGTTTGGATACAAAATAGCACAATATTATGTGGTTCTCCAGAAAGCAAACCTCTGGTTTTCTCTATATCAAATCACATGACTAACATCATGACCAATTTTAAATAAAATAGGAATGTTAATATTTAACTCTCGGATATTTTTGAAGCTAAATTCAGGTTTAACAATATACCCCAATGCTTACCGGCAAAAAAACCGGCGTTACGTTTTATTTTTTTTCACTGGTAAGAATAACGTAGTAGAAAAAGGACAACCATACAAACCATCAATCATCCAAACTGGAATTTTGTCAGATTTTTTAAAACTAAAAGTTTCAAAAGCTTGTCAGAAAGATAGTAAAAAGCAGAGCACGGGTCTCTCTGTATGAGAAGGGTTTGGTTATATTCCACCACGCAGGCCAATAGCGGATTAGCAGACTTCACACACCCTTGAGAACATTATAGTAGAGAAATCTCAGGGGTACAGGTTTCTACACGATGTTGTTCTTCACCGTTAAAGCGAGTGATATATAATTTCTTAAAACGCACATACTACGAAAAGTTAGAGTTATAAAAGCTTTATATTGTTACTGGTGTAGTAGCTTTAGTTCACATATTTATTATTGCCTGAGCATATATACACACTACTTACGTATACCGTATATTCATGCGTACTTTCATATGAAATGAAGAGTTTTCTATTGTAATTTTTGTAAGAGGCTGGGGAATTTCGCTCAAAATAATATGTATTACTTTTCTTTACAAATTACGATGTTTGCTTCTTTTGGTGATGTTTTGCGGCCTTACGCATTAATTTTAGATTAAACTAGCTTATATACTTATTACTTCGTTCGTCCGCGTGGAATACATAAATTTCACACCCCCATTTAACCCACTTAGGCGTAGAGTCCTTTCTTAGTGGATACCTACTCTTTACAAAGAACATACCTTTTGTATGAAAATTGCCACGACCATATTATTTTTTACTCTCAGCAAAATCCATCTTATGATTGGGAAAATCAAGAATCATTTTTTACTTCTTAAACTCGATGCCCGCGACTTCGTCCGCGTGGATTTAGATTTTCGAAACTCGCGTGGCAACTCTTTGAGGCTGATTGTTAACGACTATGAAGCCGTATTACCGAAAAATAGAAGAATACCGATTCAGATAATTATAAAAAACCGGCCAAGTGTGAGTCAGGCTCGCGCAATGAGGGATACTCTTTGATCTTCTGGGATAAAAATTAAACCGTCACTCTCCAGGTCTTCAGCTATATCCATGTAAAAACTCAGGTCAATTAGTTGCTCCGTTGCGGCGTGATTGAAGGACATACCAACAAACCAATACACCAACAACCTAACAAATTAACAAACTAACACTTTAGCATTTATAATATGGGTAGTACCTAAGGTATTCTTCACGATTACCATGATAATCAGAGAATGCAGTCAAGCAAAAACATTAAAAAAGCCACTTTTTTAGCCATGGAGATTTATTTTATTAGAAAATGTTTTTCGAAAAGTTTACACAACTGTTTCAATTTTATCAATCCATTGAGGCTTACACCCTGCTTAGACATTGTCATGTATCAAAATTGTTCGCTTCTGCACAGCCTCCAGGCTTCAGCAACAATGCATATCAAAGCAAAGGGGGATTGACGAAACAAAGTTGCTTGCGCTAATCCCAATATGGAGACGTCGTTTTTCGTGTCGACACGATTTGAGCCCGTACCCGCATTAGAACTTGCCTGGGGCATTTAGGCATATCTCCTACTAGCGATCCGCCCCGGCTTCGCACGGGTAGCTTATTACAATTTTAGCTATCTCTGTTCCAATTACCTACAATATGTCATACAGTCAATGTTGATGTTTGAGAAGTTGAGACAGTAAAGAGCTAATAATCATGATTAATTGACGGCTCACTACAGAGCACGGGTCTCCTCTAAAAATGAGAAGGGGTTTGGCTATAGTCTACCATGGCCAAGAGCAAAAGTGTTAAAACAAGAGATATTCAATTACTTAAAACGCACATAACTCCGAAAAGTTAGAAATGCGTGCCCGGGATCGAACTCCTGACCTCCCGACGTTTTAACCACTAGGCTATCACCGCTGTTAATAGAAAGAGATAATCATTATCAACCGATAGACGTCCACGGCTGGACATAGGTCTCTTGTAGGGACTTCCACATGCCACGGTCTTGCGCCGGCCGAATCCAGCGGCTCCCTGCGACTCGTCTGATGTCGTCCATTCACCTAGTGGTCTTTCAACGCTGCGCCTTCCGGTACAAGGTCGCCGTTCCAGCACCTTGAGACCCCAACGTCTATCGGTCACGAACTATGTGCCCTGCCCATTGCCACTTCAGCTTCGCAACCCGTTGAGCTATGAAAGAGATAATATTGTGATACAAATTGTCCACATATGACACATAGTTACATATAGTACAAGAGCTAGTGTGCGCAAATGCCTGCGTTGAAGTATTCCATTATATTGCAACCTCGCCTAGGGCGCGGGTGCGGCCGTTACTAATAACCAAGAATTTATTCGATAGACGGATGCCAGTGTTTGTTTTGGCCTGTAACGGTATTAGAGCCTTTTTGGCAATGCTTTGTGTAAAGCGGCTTCCACGCTGTTACTACATTCCAATTTTGAAGGAAACGCAGACAGAAATTTTGTTAGGGTACCTACCTACCTTACCGATTTTTAGAATTTTCTTTTTTTAACGTTGATGCTGATGCCTGCGACTTTGTTGGCGTAGTTTTTGTAGAAAAAGATAGTCTGACGATCTCCCTGGCGCAGTGAGAAGCGCTGTGGTCTTATTAGGCCGAAGTTCGATTCCCGGCAGGGCTTTCGAATTTTATAATTTCAAAATTTTTGGTCTGGTCTGGTGGTAAGCTTCGGCCGTGGCTAGTTACCACCTTACCGACAAAGCCGTGCTGTCAAGCGATTTAGCGTTCTGTGCAGGAACAAAATCATGACTTACCACCATGACTCATGATGCAATCTAAGATGGAAGCGGGCTAACCTGGAAGGGATACGGCAGTTTTTGATAAACCCATGTCCCTTTAGTTTCTACACGGCATAGTACCGGAATGCTAAATTGCTTGGTGGCACGGCTTTGCCAGTAGGGTGGTAACTAGCCACGGACTTAGCATCCCACCAGACCAGACCAGAAATTTAGAAAGTCTGCCAGGAATCGAACCCGGGACCTCCAACTAATAAGACCACAACGCTTACCACTGCGCTAGGGAAGTCGTCATTATTTTCATATTTAGGTAGGTACTTACCTACGCTTTTTACTAATTATTTAACAGGAAAAGGTGACTGACTGACTGACTGACTGATCTATCAACGCACACCTCAAACTACTGGACGGATTAAGCTGAAATTTGGCATGCTGCATGCAGATAGCTATTATGATGTAGGCATCCGCTAAGAAAGGATTTTTGGAAATTCAACCCCTAAGGGGGTGAAATAGGGGTTTGAAATTTGTATGGTCCACGCGGACGAAGTCGCGAGCATAAGCTATTTATGCTCTATATATATATATTAAATATATATATTTATTTAGTTTTATAATAATTGAGGAACGTTTTGAGCTTATCCAAGCATTTAATCTAACTTATGGGCAACAGCACATGGGCTACGAATACAAAGGACAAATTATTACAGTTACTAATAAGATACAAACAAGTTGCCGGCCGGATACAACTACAACAAGGGATCTAGCAGGGCAATTGTGAAACTGCAATAGATATCGCTGAAAGTTGATATTGTAGGTTCATGATCATCATTACAGAGCACGGCTCTCCTTTCAGTGAAAAGCAGACCTGGTGGCAAGCGATGATGCAGCATAAGATAGAGCGCGCTTGCCTAGAAGATGCCTATTCACTCTTGGCTTGAACACACAGGTTTTGTTACATATTTATGCTAAAATTTGAATCACACCTGTTTATGAAGCCGATCCCAATTGTCGAATCACAATTTCACATTAAGAACTTATATCGCAAATATTGTAGTCATGTTTGCGAACCAGTTAATGTAACTTTGTAATAAGGGCTGGTTAGACTACCCGAACAACTGTGTTATACTACAAGCTACATGTTTGTTACGGGCTTTGTTCCACGGACGTTGCATAATTTTGTTACGCGTTCTGTAGAAATCTCCTTTGATACATTTTAACCAGGGGTTTGTAAAGCTTGCCCGCATCAATTAGCAAATTAGGTTTGACAAAAATAAACTAGCACCTACATAATCAACTAACAATTTTAAAATGTAACGAAGTACAGTACGCGGCAGAAGGTAATGTACCTTTAGAAAGAGATAGCAGATTTGTAGAGCATTGTCTCTGTCGTCGAGACCAACAAAACGTTACATAGGTATAAGTGACAGAGACAACGTTCTACAAAGCTGAAATATCATTCTAAAGGCCGATGTACATTACTTTCGGCCGCGAACAGTACCTACAAGAGGTTGGAAATATTTGAGTAGGCATCTGTGACCAACACTTGAGTTTTTGCTTTAACATAAGCAGGTGTTTAAGGAGCATATTCACACGTGCTATCGAAAACATGCTTCTACCAAGTTCGCGTAACCACTTAACTGCTCACATGAATAATTTATAGCTTCCTCCGCAAGTTTGGTCAGTGTCAATAGCAACACTTTTGAAGTAGCTCTTCCGTAAACTACTGTTAAAATTTGGAGTCCTGTTTTCACAACGCTATTAAATAATTGGTATAATTGGTGATGATGATGCCCTACAAGATATGCAATGCGGCTGATGGTACCTACTTATATCAGGAACCAGACTACTTTTACTATAGAAAAGCCAATACCCCATATTATAAATGGGAAAGTGTGTTTGTTTGTTGGTTTGTCCTTCAATCACGTCGCAACAGATCGACGTGATTTTTTGCATATGTATAGTTTAAGGCCTGGAGAGTGACATCGGCTAATTTTTATCCCGGAAAATCAAAGAGTTCCCACGGGATTTTTAAAAACCTAAATCCACGCGTGCGAAGTCGCGGGCATCAGATAGTAAATATTATTGTCAACATAATAGATGCAAACAATAATCTTAATGTGAATATCCGAGAAACTATGAGCGTACGGGTAGTGGGTAGATAATCTCTCATCGCATCTCCTCAGACATTCACAGACACTTATACTAAACATATTGAAACATTAAGACGCCCCACGGGAGTGGAACAGGAAGCATTGCAAACACCAATTCCCGGAACATTATTGTGTAATAATTACTTATGGCGCACTCCAATGTTCCGGTTTAGGTATCGCAAAGGTTGAGAGGGCTTTTGTTTTGTTGAAAATTATTTCATTGACCTAAAGTCGAGTGGCCTTAATTTGAGGCAAACTGAAGCGGCCACAGAAAATTAGATAAATAATAGAACCGTTATCAGCTATTTTTATAAAGGGACGCCGTGCGTCACCTATTTTGTTATACAAAAATATAATTCTAGCATCCAAAGCAAAGGTAACTTTATAAAAACACATCTGTTTTCAAAATAATTTGATGGGTTTCGTGTGATGACAACCTCACATTCTCTCAACGTTTTAGCTCCTAAGTGGGTATATATATATATATACCCACTTAGGATATATATATATATATATATATATATATATATATATATATATATATATATAATCTCAATCTGTGAAAATGGCACAAATGGGCGCACGGTGCAGAGTCTCTTAATAAGTAATAAAGCGACAAAAAATCCACAATATACTGCAAAATTTGCATCTGTACGCAGAAAACCCTATGGTAAAGATGATTGAGATCACCATTTAACTTGCTTTCTTCGCTGCTAGCTGATTTGCTTAATCCTCAGACCTGACATAATTATTAAGAAACTCTAAAGTATTATGCGCCCCTCATTGCCCACAACTATTCGTGTATATAGTCGTAGAAGAAATTATTCTGTTAGCATCACTTTCACACTATACATCCGAAACACGACGTCCAACCACAAACCAACTCATGTAGGTTGTTGCATTCGCAGCATGTCTACACCCTCATCTTTCTGTATAAAATCTGCCATAATATAAAAGCTCCTTCCATATTTATCAGGCTCTACTGTCTGTTGATAGACAAGCAAGTATTTCTGTAGCCGTTTTAAGATGCCCATAACTCCATGCGAGTGTTTCACACCGAACAATCGGCTAACATGCTATTATGCATGCATTCGCGGCGCACTCGCTAAGTGCTCCTTCGGTAAATACGTTTAAACTGCGGCTGAGCTTTAGTTAACTGTCTATTAAACATGTTCATCGATGTTCTAAGATTCCTTGGAATTTAGCTCTCTGCGTTGTATTAATCATGGCTGAGGGTTATGCTCTCTTCCACAGTAAACTCAATGTTTCTCAGCGCGCAATTATAGGAAAAAAGGCAGATAGATTGAGATTTTTTCGTTTAATCACTTTATCAATGATGACTATCTTTTCAAATTTATGTTTGTCTATTCTGGCCATTGACAGAAAAGGCAAACATAATGGTCAAAATTTTCAAGAAAGACAAGTGATTATTAGTTTCTCATAATTTAAGCTTACTCTTTCTATTACTCTCTGTCTCTATGCATAATTAATTAACAAGCTACTGTACATTATCTATTTGAATGAGCCGTGCAAGGGTGTATCCACACTGTATGGATGCATCCACACATCCGCCGGATCGGTTGATGGCTAAGCCCAGTGCATACACACATAGCGCGGGGTTTGGCTGGCAACCGAACCTAGTAGCATATGTGGATATACCTTAACATTATACACCACTTCTGCCATTTTAAAATATGTTCTAGCTTTTAATGAAACGCCCCTTTGTAGTTGCGTTCCATAATTTTAATTGTTAGCTTAACTTTTCATTCGCTAAATTATGACAAAATTAAGATTAACAATAAGAATAATAGGTATGGATACATATTATTATAACCCGTGCCCAACATAATACCACTCCAACCAGCTCATAGCCCCTATACGACGAACCGGTTTTATTTCTCTATCAATACACTTTGAGAGCTAATGTCACACCTTGCTGCTAATTTCCCTGTAACACAATACTAACCCTTGAATTATGAATGAATGCACGCAATAGGGGACACAGCACAAAATGTTTAAATATGTCCCCTTAACCGCTGTGGTATTCAGCGCACTGTCACACAGATAAAAAAGCTTTAGGCGTCGCGTCGTCCTAATACAACGCGATCATCGCGCAAGTAAGCTTTGCGACCATCACATGCTCGCGCGATGGCTAAAGCTGGGTGTCCTAGAACGTGAATAGCGCGAATAATAATAATTGATGATGCGAGCAGCCGCGTGTTCCGCAGCGCCCAGATTGCTTACTGTGCGATAGGTACGATAACAAGTGATAACTTATCAACCATCATTTAAATGCTCTTTTCAACATCGAATCAGACACGTGAGACTGATCTGATCGTTTCATCATCATCATCATGATCAACCCATCGCCGGCACACTACAGAGTGCGGGTCTTCTCTCAGAGTGAGAAGGCTTTTGGGCATAGTCTACCACGCTGGCCATGTGCGGATTGGTAGACTTCACACACCTTTGAGAACAATGGAGAACTCTCAAGCATGCAGGTTTCCTCACGATGTTTTCCTGCACCGTTAAAGCAAGTGATATTTAATTACTTAAAATCTACATAACTCCGAAAAAGGTGAGGTCCGAAGAGAGGTGGTTAGAGGTGCGTGCCCGGGATCGAACCCCCGACCACCGATTAGAAGGCGGACATCCTAACCACTGGAGTGATCATTTGAAATGGCTTAAAAGAGCTTACAGCCAGACTACGCCAGATGTTTATACAACTTGGAATACTCTTCATCGTATGTCACTGCAAAAAACATAAGGGTGTGAGACCACCAACGGCTCACAAACCAGCGAATCCTCTGTAATCCTCGGCCTCGTATATTATGATTGTCGGACTTAAGTTTAACGTATCACTAATACTCGACATGTGGCGAGGGTGTGATGTCGTGAAACTTTGTGATACCATTACTGGGAGTTCGGGCACGGATCGGTTTTTATATCGCGCTATACGATTATTTTTATGTCAATGTACTGAAGAGCTTTAAGTATATTTTTTACCGTCACAATGAACTGTTATTGTAATTTCGATGTCTTGTTCTATAGCGCTCTTTGCTAACAATCGGACGAACACTGTAATAATACCTAATCAATCGTTAGTCAATGCTGATTCGAGTTGAAATAAAGGTAAACTTTACGGTATGCGATCGCGACGCATAGGCACTCTCTTTCTTATAGTTTCGCAGTCGCTTATACCTCAAGCGCTCTCCATACATTTCTATATACAAAGCAGTGCGTATAGCGTAAAGTCTACCTGGTAGATTCGTTAATAAAAGATAAGAAAAGAATCGCCAAATGATTGGACAATGTTGCTAAAATTTTAAGATGATTTGCGTAGATTTTTTTTAAATTGACTTTCCGAGATAAAAAGTAGCCTATGTTACTCTCCAGGCCTTTACCTATACCCATGCAAAAAATTACATTGTTCCATTGCTCCTTTGCGACGTGATTGAAGGACAAACCAATAAACCAACAAACACACTTTCGCATATATAACATGAGTAGTGATGGTTGTCTACAGGAAAAGGTAGGTAACGTTTTCCACAAACATCAAATCTCGTGGGTTGCATGCCGGTGTGTTTTTAATAACAATTCCCAAGTTAATAAAACAGTAAACAGAGATCCTGTTTAAACAATGTCCGGCCAATGGAACCGTGCAAAATTTGCCAGAGACTCTACAACGTGGTTAGAATTGTACAAAAATAAACACCTTCATCCAACAGTTTCCATGTTCAATTGGTGTATTTTATTTACGTTTAAACAGTTTTATTTAGCTTTATTTTTATAAAGGTATATTTTTTAATTCAACGGAGATTTCATATAATAATTACGTGGATATAGATACTTCCAATTTTGATTTTCACGGAACTTCGCATTCGGATATCGTTCCCCATGACAATACAGTATTTTTTAAACTTCGGATTCCAATAGCTACTCCCAGTCAAAATACTCTTTTACATTTTTCTTCCCATCGAGTCACACCCAGAGTAAAAGTGTGACTCGTTGGGAATTCTATTGGATAAAAAGGTTGCAACTAGTAACTTTGGAAAAACAATGTTGATGAATTCCCAACGAGTCATACTGTGACACGATTGAGTGTGACTCGTTGAAAACTCACCTTTAATTCTGATGCTGCAGAACCTAACGTTATCTACTGGACTAAGGATCTGACTGTTGTGGACGGTGAAATAATATTGTGGGATCCAGAGACATTGTCAAATAAAACAAATAGGAATGATTTCCTACGTAAATCTCAAAGGGTGATACAATACGGTCTTATAATTACTCTTCTAATTAAGTATTTACTTAAAGCTCTAACTGTGGAAATATGTAAAACCGAAATAAACACTTTTAAATTACATTCAAGTTTTGCTGTTATTAAAAATTCTGTGCGCAACTTTGCTCCCAATAAACTCTACAATATTACTAAAATGTATTCACAACAACTACCGTCATACAACAACTAACATCACAGCTTAACCCCTTTAAGCGGCGAAGAATTTCTTGCTTAGAAGTTATGTATTTATTCTACAGATAAAGTTTACGTTGATGTTATTTAATTAGGGTTCCGTACCTCAAAAGGAAAAACGGAACCCACTGCATGATAACCACCGAACTAATTCCACATTTATTTTTAATCCATTACAGGATTTCTAGAAAAAATTAGTTTAATATCACTCAATGGCCCAGCAATGTAGAAGCAACTAATGTCAACTGAGCTCGCTGGTTATCATTCAGTATCAAACACTGAATTAGCGAATTACCATCACCAATTGAATATCCACAATGACACTCCATTAATATGAAGTTATTGACATCACATTCGTCAAAATCATATAAATTATTACACAATATTATGAGGGAACCATACATCGTTAGTCTAAACACATAAATCTTCCGTAGTTTAATACAAAGTCCACTAGCATAACGTTTTTTAGCAAACTTATCGCTTATGCAGGACGCGTGAATCAATAGGGGTTCCAGCAGATTCAGCTAATCTACTTTGTAACTTTGTACAAGCACTGAATAGCGACGTTCACAGCTACACGAAATCGAGTTAAAGGAACTTTCCAAAAAAAAAGAACTTTTCCCAACTCTACGAAAAACCGGTCTATATCGCCAGCAATTACTAAAAAAGCAAATTACTTTTACTGGAGTCTTGTTTGAACAAACCCTTTCGAAGTTTGCGTTTTGAAATTTATGCACCCTCTCTCGAACTCGGTGGCATCAATAATAAGTGTAGGTTACATGCCCCATTTGAAAGCTTCCTGTTGATTTTGAACATAAAAGATATAATCTACCACACTGGTGTAAAATAACCGTATTTTTCTTTTGTGTTACGATTCGGAGCTCACCCTATGCAAGCGCCCATTCAGATTTTGCTCTCCTGTGTGTATTTTTAGTGTGGTTATGTTCAATAATAGGCACTTACGCAACGTAACCCGATACATTTATGGTCTTTATTAGGGCATATCAAGTTATAAACAACAATTTGTTATGCTCTACTTGCAAACTGGAGTCTTCTAAAGTTTTGGCTTAGCTCACATATTATTGTGTGAGTTTGAATTTTAAATTAGCGTTATTGCATGTTTATTAGTTTCATACATTGAATTATAATGCCTAGTATTCTTCTTCTATCTTCTAAATATATAAAAGGAAAAGGTGACTGACTGACTGACTGACTGATCTATCAACGCACAGCTCAAACTACTGGACGGATCGGGCTGTTTGGCATGCAGATAGTTATTATGACGCAGGCATCCGCTAAGAAAGGATTTTTGAAAATTCAACCCCTAAGGGGGTGAAATAGGGGTTTCAAATTTGTGTAGTCCATGCGAATGAAGTCGGGAGCATAAGCTAGTAAAATTATAAGACAGAAGACCTATACTAATTAATTCAAAAAAGCATGTAAAAAAATTTGATTACGTAAATTATGATATAGGAAATTAGCAAGTAGATATATTCTCTGAACAATATTCTATTCAATTATTTCATTTAATTTGATAAGAAGTTTTAAAATATTATTCAAGTGGATATCGAGGCGGATAAAAATGAACTATAAAATGATTACCTAACAAGGCCCGGGACACATGTGTCCAATTTATAAGAGGCGACACTTATACACTGACACATGGACAGTTTATTATACTAAAAGGTTATGGTGCCATCTGTACCGAATGGTACGGATTAGTACTTTTTATTACAGAAAAAAAAATTAACAACATGAGTGCGTGCACGCGTTCAGAAAATGTGAAGTACATAAAATAACAATTTCAATGTCAACTCAAACCAAAACTATATTTTTCACTGACTGACAAATCAACGTACAGCTCAAATTCCTTGAAACTTTGTATTTTGCATGTATATTCTTTCTTTAGCGATCTTTCTACTGAAAAGGAAGAAGTGCCAAGGGATTTCTAAAGTAATATAAAACCCAATTAATAAGTGTAGATGAAGTTACAGAAAAGACTATTCATACTATACAAATGTTGGCACATTGGCAATTTGAAAAGATTCATGTAAAAAAATATTCAAGTTTTCATCTCTGAAGATAATATTTTGGAAATGAAAGGGGTTTATCAGCTAGTTTTTCTGAAATAATTAACAACCAAACGTAACCCTTAATTTAATATAACAGAATATTTGATGTAGTGTATAAAACGCAATGACCTAAAAGACAAAGCAATATCAGACAGAATACTAAAAATCAATGAGCCAAGACTAAAGCGGCTAGACGCAATTAGGGAAATTTTCAAAGTAGGTACCTACTTACGATACCTATGGTTAACAAGATTTAAAATGATACCTTGTGTGAGTAATACAATTCTCAAAAGTTTTCTTCATACATGCTATTTTATTAAGCAGACAATTATTGGATAATTATCTAAAAACTGATGTAAAAGTATAAAGAAGAAAAGAGATTTCAAAGTCAGGTGTAATCTTTGGTCTGTCTATTACATGATAGTTAAGTTTCAATTGACCAGTTACATCAGTACACCACGCCAGCTACAGAGTATTTCCGGAGCGACATGGTCACTAGACTATGTTGCTCTGGAAATACGAGTAGGTATCACTATATTGAAAAATAGGTCATTTATAATGTCGAAGACGATCTATTAAAGAAATTACAAAACGATGTTATTGTAAGTGCTTTAGCCTACATATTAGAGCTTAAAGCTCGATTTAACGTCCCTTGATACTGTACTAAGGAATTTTGCATAGATAATTTGCTTAAACGCAGTTTACAAGTAGAAGCGACGGCCAGGAGACATCAGCCGACCGCTGCCGGCCGCCCAAAGCCCATTTTCTTAATTAAATCCTAAGTGCTTTAGGAGTCATTTGAGACAGCTTCAGTGAAACCTCTATAAATAGGATATGTGTGAAATTGGAAAACTAATACCGCTCAGTCTTTGATGTAGGAAAATTTCTAGGTAACAAAATTATATTATTATACTAGACTAGATGATGCCTCAGCTTTACCCGCGTTGATATGGATAATTTAAAATCCCGTGGGAACGTTTTCTTTTCCGGGATAAAAGTAGCTTATACCCGTCCCCGAGTGTAAGCTATTTCTGTACCAAATTTCATCAAAAATTAATTATTTCTTAGATCTAACTATAGTTATGTGCTGAATCTTAAACCTACCGGACCCTTGTCAATAGAAACATTTTTTTTAAATTATGCTCAAAAAATCATCTGCTAAATTATTATTTTTATTAAAATATTATATCAACAATGAAATGAATTGAAAAACACGCCTCGGTAAGTGCCTACTTATGAACGTTTTCTGTACCACGAGCATAATAAAATATACATCAAAAGAACCGGAGATTTTCTCATGCCAGCAATTTCATATATCGCATATTTTTATTTGAAGAACACTCATACTCCGACGGACGAGCGATTCTAAACAGTTAATGAATATCGGCTTGGCCGCTTTCTGCATATAGAGAGGCAATTTGCTGAAACGATCTGCCTTCGAACTAATACGAAATATTGCCACAGACACGCTCAACAAGGCAATATAAGCTCTATTGCTAAAAAGGCTAAAGCGATTAAAGGCGCAGTTCCCTGGCGCCGCTTGGGTACGTCCGATACTTAATGATTATGCAAATACAACAGCTCTAGGAGTATTTAGGTACAATATCTTCCGAATGATGAATTGATAAGGCAAACACGCTCGACTGAGTTTATTAGTCGGACTATTTACATCGATTACTATGACTTGATAAATGGTTTTGACTTAACAATGCTAATGCCCAAGATGTTAAAGTGTGTCCGAAAAAAGGAAATTGGTTGAAAAATTAAAGATAGGCAAAGCTCGTAATTATTTTACCTACAGGGTACTTCCCGTTGACCTAGAATATTGAAATTTGGTAGGTAGGTAGTTCTCATAGCAGACATTCGGGGAAAAATCTAAAAACCGTGAATTTGTGGATACATCACCCAAAAAAATTAAATTGAAAATACTAATTATTAGTTCATGAAAATTGTGGTCATGAACTAATAATTAGTATTTTCAATTTTCGAAGTAAGATAACTATATCAAGTGGGGTATCATATGAAAGGTCTTCACCTGTGCATTCTAAAACAGATTTTTATATATTTTATGCATCAAAGTTTTTGAATTATCGTGCAAAATGTCGAAAAAATACGACTGTAGTACGGAAGCCTCGTTGCGCGTGCCTGACTCGCACTTGGCCGGATTTTCAAAAACCTAAATCGAAGTCGCAACTCGCAAGCACCCAAAGACAGTAAAATGTCTTGGCAAGCACCATCTTATTTGTCCATGGAATACAATAGAATAGAATAGAATATATTTTTATTCTATTCTATTGTAGATTATAGTTTAATTTACCACTGGTTTGAAATAACGTACCTATCGAGAAGAACAAGCAAGTACCAACAGAAAGGTAGGTCAACTGGTTAGAATAGATAAGCCCACCCGCGCAAAGCTGGGGTAACATCAGCATGTTCTTTATCAGAATGTCATGTTGGCTGTACTTTCAGAACTCACTCAATTTATCAGAGATTAACTCCTGCGTTCGTTAAAACGCCGAAAGTTCACGGTTAGCTTGGCTTTACGTACACAATTTGGGTCGAATAACGAGCTTTTCATTTTTACCTTTAAAACGGGTATTTCCTGCAAAGCCTCTATACCGGGCTGAATGTTAGGGACTGCAGTGATGAAATTATATCACAAAAATGTAAAAGCGCAATTTCCAAACTATTACTCCAGAGTCCAGTGCCTATTTTATTTACTTAGCTTCAAAATCTGTAGTAAAATTAAAGCCCGGAATATTTGAAATATAATTCCTTACAAAAAAAAAAAAAAATTTAAATCTGTACAATCTTATACAATCTAGCAAAGAACGGGTCTTTGGATCTCAAATATAAAAACCGGCCAAGTGCGAGTCAGGCTCGCGCAATCAGGTTCCGTACTACAGTCGTATTTTTCGACATTTTGCAGGATAATTCAAAAACTATGATACATAAAAATAAATAAAAATCTGTTTGAGAATGCACAGGTGAAGACCTTTCATTATGATATCCCACTTGATATAGTTATCTAACTTAGAAAATTTAAAATACTAATTATTAGTTCATGACCACAATTTAATTTTTTTTGTGTGATTTAACCCTAAATTCACGGTTTTCAGAATTTTCCCCAAATGTCAGCTATAAGATCTACCTACCTGCCAAATTTCATGATTCTAGGTCAACGGGAAGTACCCTGTAGGTTTCTTGACAGACAAACAGACAGACAACAAAGTGATCCTATAAGGGTTCCGTTTTTCCTTTTGAGGTACGGAACCCTAAAAAAAATGACATTCTGTATTATGCAATAATTAGATATTAATTATTAGATCTTAACAATAATACCAAAAATATAGCACAACAATGTTTATAGTTAGGTATAGAAAGAAATGATTTGATTGAATTTTTGCTTTATTAAAATCATTATGCTGGATTTTATATTTACATTAGATAGATAATAAATATAGTACGAATGATGATTTTCATCATGATTATTTAGAATTATTAATAACTTACTTTGAATTTTCATATTTTTTTTATAAAACTAGCTTAGGCCCGCGACTTGTCCGCGTGGACTGCACCAATTTCAAACCCCTGTTTTACCTCTTCAGGGATTGTTTTTTTTAAATCCTTTCTTAGCAGATGTCTACGTTATATTATACCTAGGATAGCTGCATGACTCAGCACTATCCGACCAGTAGTTTGAGCTATGCGTTGATAGATCAGTCAGTTAATCAGCTTTTCCTTTTAAATTGTATATTATACAGATTAAAAGTAAAGAGCTCATGACTGAGATCACTTGGTCAGCAAATTAGTTACATACCAAACAGACTTACCAACTCAGCTCAACGCAGTGTATGTCGCAATCACACCATAGGTACCTTTATTAACAACTTACAAAATCAATTTTATAGCTGTCTATTGTGTGTTAATACGAAAGTTATAGGTATTAATAAAACGTTGTACAATACTAAAGTGTCATTCCGATCCTATTCTAAACGGATTTCCCGCTGTGTTTTGCCATAACCTATAGGACTGTCATTTCTAAGATAAACAATTTCTTAGAATTTAATGTCGCTTTCCTATTATTACACAACATTCAATAGTACAAAATCAGTATTTCCATTACTGAACTATTGTATAAAATGCTAATATTATAGTTTTGATTTCCTAACTTTCTGTACATGATATATACTTACAAGGAAAAGAAGAATTTAAAGACTAGCACCCACACAAAACGCGATGGCAGTGTCTCGAGATAGAAACTACACGGCATGCGGTCAGAAAGAACGTGCGTGTGAACATCATTATTTCTCAAAATTAAAACCTACCAAGTATAACACGTAAAATTTTACTCCTCACGCGCCATTTTAACTTTTTATGTTGTGTAAAATACGATTTAGTCCTGTGACAGTTGACCCATAGAGTTAAACTGACGTGTGAGGAGTCATTTAGTACGGAATATAAGCACTTATACAATGAATAAAAACGTTGCTAGGTATGTAACTTGTCTAAGTGAGGGCTGCGATGGACGTCCCCTTACATGCATAAGGAAGGTAGCTAACAGAGAGGAATGAAGATGCATTGTTAAGCGAGCCACAGCACTACAGTGACGACCACGACCGCTCTGTCAAGAGCGTAACGACAAAGAAGAAGAAGAGATGTAACTTATCGATTGATTACAGATAGGAATGATTATTAGTATCAGTCGTTAAGGTAAGAATCGTATGGATAGTTCACTCTGGTATGGAAACGTACCTACATCATTTCCATACCAGAGTGATGGTGGATCTACGGTGCATGTCATTACTGAAGCATTGTTTATGCATAGAAAATTAATAGAGGTCCCCACTGCACTATTAGTTCCACGTCACACAACGCTGGTACGTTTAAAAACGCATATATTTGAATATGATGAATGTGGCCCGACCATCTGTTTTCTGACGCTAAGCAAATAGCGGAACAGATTGTCACGAAACTAACAAATTTCAGTACAAAAAATCCCGGGCGAAATGATTTATAATGTTATTTCGGATACATCGGAATGTTTATTTAAGAACGCTTTAGGCTCCGGTGTTAGGTTACTTGCTACCGACTGGCGTTAGTTCAAGATATTGGATTACAACGTATCACAAAAGAAACAGAGTGAATTTCGAGATGGAAACTTTCTCTATTCATTTTATAGTATGAACTATGGAAACTTTCTTGCAATAATTAGGTAGTAACAATAAAATAAGCAATAAATTAATAAATACCACTTAGTTTAACGGTGCTGAAAATTTCGTGAGAGAGAGCTGCGTTAGACATTTTGAATGTGTACCTTCCTACCTAAGTTCAGGTTTTGAAACACAAGGTTATTCGAAAGCGTAGATCAGCTTAGATTACCTGAACAAAGATATGGCAAAGATTCGAATACCAGAAATAGATGTGCAAAACCATGGTATTACTATCTACTATATTATAATATTGTGATGTTGATGTTGGTGATAAATGTGAGCTTAGGAACATGTAGGTTCCTACCATAACTACTATTGCAAACAACCAAGTCTTGGCATCTACTCTATAGTATTAATATTTCCTCAAAGTGCAAAATCGGAGAAAGTGAGCTAGAATATGCTGATAAGCAAACCTTAGGGGTTAGTTACCTATATTTTCAAGCTCGATCTCCCTCTCTTTTATTACGAGAAATATAGAGAGAGAGCATTCCTCTAACATTAGATTTAAATATTACTGTTGCTTTGTTCTTGCTAAGCCAGGTATTTAATTATGCAATCAGATAATAATTAGTGATCCGCATCATTTGCGGCATTCCTAATCCTAACATAATTACTCCCTTTATACCCCAGAGAGCGCATAAACTAAGCATAAACACATACAGGTGTTTATCTAACCTAATACACATTTACCAACGGGTTTACCATTGTTTGCCTACCTCCAACAAGTAACTCTAATTTGAATGACAGATATTATATAAGCAATGTTGAGAGTAAACTTGCTTTTATTTTGAAACTGGATGATGCCCGCGACTTCCCGTGATGTTCACTTTTTTTTATCTCGTGGGAACTCTTTCATTTTCCAGGATGAAAAGTAGCCTATGCCTATTCAACAAATTTTATAAAAATTGGTTAAACTTGATTTAACGGTGAAGAAAAAGAGCATATGAGGAAACTTGCATGCCTGAGGGTACTCCATAATATTCTCAAAGGTGTGCCAAATCTACCAATCCATACTTGGCCAGCGTGGTATAGACTACGGTCATAGCCTTCTCATTCTGACAGAAGACCCGTGCTCACGATGCTCTCCTACAGTGTTAAAGAAAGTGATATTTAAATTGTAAGTGCACAATTCAGTAAAGCTAGAGATGCGTGTCCCGGATCAACCCCTTGGCCCTCCTAATAAGAGCTCAATCTCTTAAGCACTAGGCTATGACAGTATAGAAGAACTACTAATAAAACTGTACTAAAAGATTAATATAGGTACCTAATTAAATTATACATAATATCTTATACCCGGCTATACTTACGTGTTTACTATATACTCGCGCACGCGTCGCGACTGCGCGCCGCTGCCCGCACAACTGCCCGCGAATTGACTCCTAGAAAAAGGACCACGGGTGGGTTCGAAACTAGTCGGGCTTACGTCGACTAAACACGTGAGTATAGCCCGGTGTCAGATATGTATAATATGGAAATCACTCACGATAGTTTAAACGCTAAAGTACCTAACTGAACGCTAAACGACATATTCACCAAGTTATATGGATAATTTACCAGGTAAAATAGTGCAATCGGATTGAAAAGAAGTAAAAATCAGCGTTGAAGCTATCGCGGGCCGTGACTCTAATACCGAATGAGTAATTTCGAGATTCCCTAGATGCCCGCACAGCGAGGGAGCAAATGTCGGCCGTCTACTTAATAGCATTTCGAACATGATAGCGACGGAGTGTAATCGAACTTAGTTGTGCAACAAAAACTCTGCACAGAGTCGTTATTTTTCCTTTTGCGTCGGCTTCACAATACATTAGCTGTAACTACGGACGGTATTGGTCTTTCATGTTTATTTTTTACAATCCATACAAAAAAGTTTTTTTTTTTGAATGTTTCTAATCTATTGGATCTGAAGCAGTGATAGCTTAGTGATTAGTGGTTGGGAGTTCGATCCCGGGCACGCACCTCTAACTTTTCGGAGTTATGGGTCAACGACGCGACGGGTTGATGGTGATGATGATTCTATCGGATTACTTTAACTTTTTATAATATAAGAAGTAGCTGATGTCCGCGACTTCATCCGCGTGGAATTAAGTTTTTCAAAAATCCCGTGGGAACTCTTTGATTTTCCGGGATAAAAAGTAGTCTATATCACTCTTCAGGTCTTTATCTATACCCATACAAAAACACGTCAATCCGTTGCACCGTTGCGACGTGATTAAAGGACAAACCAACAAACTAACAAACAAACACACTTTCACATTTATAATAAGGGTACTGATGAAAACAAAATTGAGATATTCATGTACCATAAAACTATGCTCTTTCATAAACACGGTCACGCCAATTTCTCCCGCTAATTTAATTTTGATGCTTCACTTTTTCTAGTTAACACTTCAGTGCTTGTCAACATCCAGACATTTTTGTTAAAAAACTTTGAAATAACGCATGCATGGTGCTGTGAATGCAAATTAGAATACAAGCGATATCAAAAATCAAAAGCACTACGTTCGATCATAATGTGCAGACAAAAGATTGAGATTGTACAGAGAAAATACATTAAAGATGTCCGATGAGAGCAATTCAACAAAATTGGCTATATTGAAAACGATAGCGCAATAAAAATTATTATTGAAAACATTGAGTTCTGTAAGCCATAGAGTTGCGAACCTCAGACGTCAAAAAAGCAATCTCATCTTATATTATATACAAAGACGCATTGAGACTAATCAATAATTATTTATAAGTAAACAATATTACAACTATATAATACTATTATTTTATATATGTATATGTCGGAGTTGATTCGGTAGTAGGTAATCGGAACGCAAATGTTGTCTAGCGACGTTGATGGAGTCTGCGCGTTATGATGCGGTCGGGGTTACCAAAGAGACGTAAGAAAAACAATATGGTAAGAGAAAAGACGTAGAATCGTATCCCGCGTTCCTATTTAGCCAACATAATAACCCTGTAGTTAAACGCCCAATAGAAGAAAACAAGACGATCCTAGAGCTCTGCCGTCATGTACATATATTTATTTTTTACAATATTATCTTTGGTACTTATTACTGTACTCGTAGTACAAGATTTTACGTCTCACCAAACCAAACCAAATTCGAGAGTCGAAATACTTCCGCGTTACAGTAAAATGGACCTAAACAGCCTTGAATTGAAGTCAAATATTCAATGCCACTGATTTTAATTTCGCAATGTTTCCGCTTGGAGCGCTGGCTGTAGAAGTGTAGACAAACTTGAGCTTTAAAACAAGGCATTTAAGATCCAGTTTACTGTAACGCGGAAGTATTTCGACTCTCGAATTTGGTTTGGTTTGGTGAGACGTAAAATCTTGTACTACGGGTACTGTAGGTACTTTTTTATGAACCAATAGTTAGTAAAAGAAAAATATCGTAATAGGATACCTGCATGAATGAGAGTTCTCTATAATGTTTTCAAAGGTATGTGAAGTCTGCCAAATCGGACTTGGCTAGGATGGTGAACTATACCTAGTCTAAACTCTAAACCCTCATTCTGAGAGGAGATGAGTACTCAGTCTTGGCCCTGGGATAGGTTGAGATGATGATGAGATTATTAAATACCTACAGCTATCTTACTGACGGTTAAAAACAGGTATAAATCCAATTTACTAAATAATAAAAAATCGATCAAGTGTTGTCAGACTTGTACATGAAGGATTCCGTGCCATCGTACAAGCAATAACACTTTTTAATTTTAGGGTTAATTTTTTTTTAAATTTCGTGGCGGCCATTTCGAAATTTTTATTTTGATGCGTTGTATATTATAGTTGTTATAGCGGCAATTGAAATAAACATTCTGTGAAAATTTCTACTCTCCACCTATTACGGTTCACGAGATACAGCCTGCCGACAGATAGACGGATGGACGGACGGACAGCGGAGGCTTCCCGTTGGCACACTTCGGGTGCGGAACCCAAAAAGCGCTCTGGTGCTTCGACGTTCGTCCGTTGTGCGGCGGCAGCACTGCCTCTAGTAGGTATGCGAGACATCTCTGATTGAAAGTCTATAAAGCTTGGCATCATCAAAGTCAGTGATAAAATATGCCGTCTAGACTAAATCAGAGCGAAGCAAAAACTTTTTAAAGCACCCTCGAGACCAAATTTGTTAGGAACGTTGTAAGTTAGGCCCTTCTTACATTACGATACTTACAGACGACTATTATCCTACAGAGTCTCGAAGATGAGTCGCTGAGGAGTATCTCACATACATTAGTATGGTGACTCGCACACTTCGCTACCGGTATCCTAAGCGTCTGCTACTAGTCTCGCGATACTTACCCACCTTGTCGTCGCCCGCGCGTCGCGTCTCAGCGTCTCGCGGATCAGCAGGTTGACAAGAATACTTTGTTTTTAGTAGCATAATGTACGAAACTCGAGTAGCGAAC